>NC_081415.1:48521355-49121355 GCF_030272615.1 Cryptomeria japonica | reverse complement strand
CTTATTCAAGTAATATAAATAATCACTAATAATCTTAAGAACAAAGAAAGGAATTTACATGTATGTGAACTCATGAAAAATTGATTAATAATGTATATATATAATTTACCATACTTAGTTCATAAGGGGATCTAAAATTAGGACCTATTAGGATGTCTTAAGGGGATGTCCAAAGAGGATGTCTTAAGGGGATGGCCAAAGAGGATGTCCAAAGAGGATGTCTTAAGGGGATGCATAACATAAAAGAATGCATTTAAAATCTTTTCAACCAAGCATGCATATGTAACAATTTATATAATTTAGCATACTTCACATAAGGGGATGTAAAGTTAGGACCTATTAGGGTTTATTAAGGGGATTTCCAAAGGGGATGTCTTAAGGGGATGTCCAAATATGATTTCTTAAGGGGATGTCCAAAGTGCATGTCTGAAGGGGATGTATATCACATGTAAAAGCACATGTATGTATGTAATTGAAGAATACATAAAATCATAAATATAAAAGCATTTCAACCTTGAGCATGCATAAAAATATATGAAAACCATTGTTCACCATGTCAAAAAAAAATAGATATAATCCAATATTAAAAAATCATCTCTAAGTTTTAATATGGTCCAAAAATATATATATCCAGTCCTAGTTCAAATTAAACATGAGTTCAAACTCTAGTTCAAATATAAAAGTATGAGCTACAAAAACAAGTTAGATAGCCTAAGTTAGCTCCTGATACATATAGTCTGGATCCTCTCTATCTTTTATTATCTCCAAAAAAATTCATGTTTTTCAAAAGGTAACCTCCAGTTTTGGTTGCCACATCCTTTTTTGGCAATGTCTCAAATTGCAGCTTTGTCTCTATAACCAAGTGACTGTAATGTAGAATTGTTTTTTCAGGCATGTATTCAATAAATTCAACACCATTTTTGTCTATCTTAGTTTGCTGATAATAGGTGCCTTCTATAACAACTAAACCAGTTGGATATGACTTTCCATCACCATCTACAGTTACTTCTAGCAATTTAAATTTTGGGAACATGTTGTTACTCAATATGTTGCACCTAGTGGGACTATGTCTGATGATCAAAAGAAAGAGCAACAAGAAAATAATCAAGTATTGGAGGCCATTATCAATTCTTTGTTTGATTCAGAGTATGTTGATGTCCATGGTCCAAAGACTTCTTATGATGTGTGGAAGAAACTTGAGGAAATCTATAGTGGTGATGAGCATGTGAAGATTGCCAAAGAAAAGAGTCTGAGAGGTAAATTTGATGACATGCGGATGGCTGAAGGTGAGAATATTCAACAATATGGTCAAAGGATCAAGGAGATAGTTGGTGAGATCAAGAGTGTTGGTGGTAAAGTGGAGGATGCCATAGTGGTTATTAAGGTGTTGACAACCCTTCTACCAAAGTACACTATTTGAGTTGCCATTCAGGAGCTAAAGTCTTGATAGAACTAAGGTAACTCTTGACTCCATCATTGGTAAACTTACTGCATTTGAATTACATGGTTATGATGGTAGTGCTAAGAAATCTGAATCTGCATTTAGAGCTTTAGTTTCTAATCCACCTATGAGGAAAAGCAGAGATGTTAGTCATAGTTATGAGTCTAGATCCAATAGAGAAGTTGATGATATAGATAGTCTGATTGAGCTTGAAGCATTATTGGCCAAGCCATTGCCCAAAGGTACTGGTAAGTGTAGAGGTAAATTACCTTTGAAGTGTTTTGCATGTAACAATATTGGACACATTGCGACTAACTATCCTAATGGTGACAATGAGCATAAGCGTGAGAAGTACAAGAAGTACAAAGGAAAAGGCAAAAGAGATTGTCTCATTGTAGTTGATGGTGGTATCACTCATGAGGAATTTGAGGGAGATGCTAATGAAGACATTGTCTTTGTTGTCATTAAAGAGGATACATCTAATCATAAGGCATTAGTTTCTCGCATGGATAGTTTTGATGATTGGATCATAGATAGTGGGTGTTCACACCACATGATCGGTGACTAGAGTAAATTTCTTACTTTGAAGGAATTTGATGGAGGAGTTGTGAGATTTGGAAATGACTCACCCTGCATGGTAAAAGGAAAGGGAACCATTTATCTTAATGGAAAGAGCAATGCAGATAATGTCTACTAGGTTGAAGGATTAAAGAACAATCTTTTGAGTGTAGCTAAACTCAATGAGAAAGGTTATCCATTGGAATTTAAGAATGGAATGTGCAAAATCTATGTGAGAAAAGGTGAACTAATTGCAACCAGAAAGCAAACAAAAGGTAACCTATTTCACCTAAATCCTAAAGTCAACAACTATTTAATTGCTAAAGTAGATGATAGTTGGATTTGGCATCAGAGATTTTGTCATATAAATTTTGATAACATTGTCAAAGTCAGTAAGTCCAAGTCGGTAAGAGGTTTGCCTCAGTTGGACAAACTGGTGAATGCTCTGTGTAAGGAATGTCAATTAGGAAAGATGGCATCTTCAACTTTTAAGAGCAAATCTTTCTCAACAGAACATTTGTTAGATTTGGTTCATACAAATCTTTGTAGACCAATAAGGACTAAAAGTATTCAAGGTGATAGATATTTTATGATCTTCACTAATGATTTCTCAAGAATGATGTGGGTCACATTCTTGAAGGACAAAATAGAAGCCATTAGTAAGTTCAAGGCATTTAGGGCCTTAGCTAAAAAGGAAAGTGGTAAGAAGATAAAGTGTCTGAGGACTGATCAAGGTGGTGAAATTACTTCAGAGGAATTCACTATATATTGTAAAGACAATGAAATTAAGAGGCAACTTTCTGCACCAAGGGCACCACAATAGAATGGCATTGTAGAGAGGAACAACCAGTTAGTTGTTGAAGCTACTAAAATGATGCTAATACAAGGAGGTGTAGCAAAAACCTTCTAGAGAGAAGCTGTCAGCACAACTGTCTACACTATGAACCAAATATTGGTAAAGAGAGGTAAGGATAAAAAACCTTATGAATACTGGTATGGTAGATCACCTAATGTCAGTTATTTTAAGATTTTTGGCAGTAAATATTTTATCAAGAGAGGTGAGTATGTTAGTAAGTTTGAGGCTAAAAGTGATGAAGGCATATTTATTGGTTACTCCACCAAGAGTAAGGCCTACAAATGTTACAACAACTGGACAAAGAGAATCATTGAGAATGTTGATGTCCGAGTGGATGAGTATCCTAAAGTTTCAAGAGAAACTAGTGAGAATAAAAAGGAAGATGAACCTTACATTCTAATTTTAGAACCAAAACCGGTGAAGCCAGAAGCTAGTGAAGTGAATGTTGTAGTACCAATTCAACCGGAACAAGTAGATTCTACAGAAGAAGATGATGATAGTGAGGGAGAAGAAATTGAAGATAATGATCATGTTATTCGAAGGAATGTGAGACTCAATCATAATCCTGACCAGATTATTGGAGATAAAGATGTTGGAGTATTAACCAGAAGAAGAATTAGAGAGAATTCTTGCATGATCTCCACTATTGAGCCAAGAATTGCTAAGGAAGCATTTGGAGATGATCACTCAATTAAAGCTATGGAAGAAGACCTTGACCATATTGAGAAAAATAATACATGGACCCTAGTACCTAGACCGATGAATAAAAATGTGATAGGAACTAAATGGGTATTTAGGAATAAACTGAATGAAGATGGAGTAGTAGTCGGAAACAAAGCTAGATTGGTATGCAAAGGTTATGCACGAGAATAAGAAGAAGACTATGGCGAGACATTTGCACCATTTGCTAGATTGGAAGGTGTTAGGACTCTACGTGCATTTTGAATATATAAGGGATTCAAAGTATATCAGATGGATGTGAAGTCAACATTTCTAAATGGAATACTGGAAGAGAAAGTATAACTTGAGTAGCCAGATGGTTATGCTTTGATTGATGCAAAGGATTTGGTGTGTAAACTGCATAAGGCATTATATGGTTTGAAGCAAGCACTGAGAGCATGGTATGAAAGACTACATTCACACCTGATGAAGATAGGTTTTCAGAGAACCAGTGAAGATAATAATATATATCTCAAATCTGAAGCAGATAAGATACTGGTTAGTGAAGTTTTTGTAGATGATATCATATTTGGAGGCAATGATGACATGAGTGATGACTTTGCAAATGAGATGAAAAGTTAATTTGAAATATCTCTAGTAGGAGAGATAAAATTCTTCATAGGTTTGCAAATTCAGTAAATGAAGAGTGGTATTTTTTTCACACAGTCTAAGTATGTGAGAGAGGTATTGAAGACATTTGGAATGAGTGACTATAAACTAGTTGGGACACCAATGGTTACAGGTTGTAAACTGTCCAAGGAGGATGATTTTGCATCTGTTGATGAAAAGGAGTATAGATCAATGATATGGAAACCACATTATGATGTTCACATCAGACCGGATATTGCTCATGCAGTTGGTTTAGTTGCCAGATTTCAGAAGAATCCAAAGGAGACACACTTGATAGCAGCTAAAAGGATATTCAGATATTTGAAAGGTAATATTAACTATGGATTATGGTATCCATATGCAGGTAACTTTGATTTGAGGTTTATACAGATGTCGACTGGGCAGGTAATGTTGATGATAGGAAGAGCACAACCGGTGGTGCATTATTTCTTAGAGGAAGACTTGTATCTTGGAGTAGCAAGAAGTAGAGTTGTATATCATAGTCCACTGTTGAAGCTGAATATGTTGCAGCGTCTATGAATTGTACCCAGACAATCTAGATGAAACACATTCTGGAAGGATTCAAGGTGAAGATTACAGAACTAGTAAATATTTTATGTGACAACACCAATGCAATAAATATTTCAAAGAACCCAGTGTTGCATGCTAGAACCAAGCATATTGAGGTGAAATATCATTTCTTGAGAGAGAAAGTGCCAAGTAAATGTGTTACTGGAGCATGTATCTACTAAGGAGAAGCTAGTAGATTGTTGGTAATATTACATTATAACAGACAATGAGAGATTGTTGACATTTCAATAAGGATATTGAGAAGGTTGTTGATGATTATGGACATAACTGATTAAAGATGTTTTACTATCTTGATATTATTATTTTGTCATTGATGTCAAGAAATTGATTTTCTAATTCAGTATGATGTTGCCATATCTTGAGAAGTATGATATGAAGATTATAAAGAAGTTGGTAAAGACACAAGAAAGAATATGATGAATAAGGGGATAAAATATTCAATGGGCAACTACTACCGAGTTAGACAATGATGAGATCTTGATGTTTTAGATTGTTTTAACATCATACATATGTTGTAAAATGTAAAGGTTAATACTATACTATGTTATCAAGCAAAGAACCTAGTCAGTAAAACCTAAGGTTATCACAGGCTGTTAATGAAGATAGAATGTCTACCGAGTGAAGTTTAGTATTCATTGAGTTGTAATCGAGCTATAATAGAATGCATTACATGTTTACATGTGATATTTAATGAAAGAAGCTGATGAGCTAGAGAGGATTAGTGATTGGCAAGCTGTGGAAGAAGTTTGTTAAGCGAATCTAAGGCAATGGAAAGTCAGCAAGAAGATCTACAACTTAGATTGAACTGTATTACCCTAACACAAGTTCCAAGGTGAATGTGCAAGTTCCAAGGCGGGGTAAAACATTTTTAGATCGAAAGCTACAATGAACCTGGACAAGATTAAAGATCTGATGGCTATGATTGATCATGGGAAATGTGATCAAGGAGATTAAGTGGTTAGAAGATTGTTTATAAATAGGAAATTGTTGATAAACAATGTATGCAGGCAAGTGTATGCACAGGGATGCTACATAGTGATAACCGAACATAGAAGCTTGAAGACCTGCTAGAATAATAGAGTATTGATGCCCAGTAGATAGACAAGATTAGTTCTATGTCTAAATTGTACTAAACAAATAGGAATCTGCTTTAGCATTTTAGATGTAAAGTTGCAGATAGATTGTATTACTGTTATTTTGTGAAAGTGATAGGAAATCTCTTAACCGAGTGGACTTAACAGTCTTATATGTAAATCCTCTAACAAGGTGACATTCTAATTGAGTGTTTGAAATCCTTTGACAAGGTCACTTCTAACAAAGTGAAGATCGTAACAGATATGAGGGAAATCCCTTAACTAGGTCACATCTAGCAATGTGTTTGTAATCTTTAACAGGATTTGCTTTTAACTGAGTATACTCTAGAAGAGTATATTTCTTAGTGAGTCTGAAATCCCACAGTGGTTTTTCCTTATTTGGGTTTCCACATTAAATCTAGTGTTATGACGTTTATATTGTTCATATGCTTTTGAGTTTGCATGTTTGAAAGTTTTTGGTTATATGACTGATATATATGTTACCGAGGTTGAATCTAATGTTTTTATGGATGATTAAGTTTGTATGATTCACCCCCCCCCCCCTCTCATCTTGTTGGTTATTGGATTTGTACTTATAATAAGTATCAGAACTATCAATTGGTATCAGAGCTTGGACTCCGAAAGAAAAGTTTAAAGGAACTTGAGTTAAAGATCCAAAGATGTATAAGAGGGATGCACCTAAGCTGAATAAGTCAAGTTTCTATACATGGTAGAAAAGGATGAAGCTACATCTATTAGGAGTTGGAGAATATGCTATATACTATCTAGAGAATGATTTTGTTGCACCGAGCACCTATCCATTGACTATGGAAGAGACAAAGGTGAAGCAAGAACTTATTCAAGCAATGATTGAAATAACATCTGCATTGACCGATTCTGAGTTTAATGATCTAGAAGGCTGCAATGATGCAAAGGCAATATGGACTAAGCTCATAACTGTATATGGAGGAGATGAACATGTTCAAAGATCAAAAGTTGATAGTTTAAGAGGACAACTTGAATCTATGAGGATGAATGAAGGTGAGAACATAACCCAGTATAGTACAAGACTAAAGGAGATTGTAAATCAAATCAAAGGAGCTGGAGGAACTATTGAAGAAAAGGATGTAACAAGTAAGTTGTTAAGAACCCTTCTACCTGCCTATGCAAACTGAGTCTCTACAATCAATGAAATGAGGTCTGTACCTAATATGCGAGTTTCCTTGGATGCTACTATTGGTAAGCTACATGCATTTGAGTTAAGTAATTTTGATAATAGTGGGTCATCGGTAAATAAAGTTGAATCTGCATTTAGTTCTTTTCATCTGGATGAATCTAATGATTACAATGAAAGAAAGTATAAGTACTCTGAAGGAGATCATAGTGGAGCAAGTGAAAGATTTTGGAAGAACATGGAAGACGTACACAAACTGTATGAAGAAATCAGAAAGCAAGAAGAGTTTGAAGCACTATTGGCCAAAAGGTTACCGAGACGCAAAGGTAAGTATAAAGGAAAACTACCTTTGAAATGTTTCAATTGTGATAAGATTAGACATATGCCTTCTAACTGTCCTGACAAAGATTTCACTAAAAAGAGAGATTACCGAGATGATAGACAAAAAGATAATCATTATAGAGGACATCAAGACTTTAGAAGACGAGATAGAAAGACATGCTTAATTGTTGATGAGGAACCTGACGATGATAAATCAGATGAGACTGATACAGAGGAAGTTGTTTATGTGGCTATCAAGGATGGATTAGATGAAGAAAGGTATGAAGAAAAAGCCCTAATATCTCACATAAACACTAATGATTCTTGGATTATAGATAGTGGATGCTCACATCATATGATAAGAGATAAACACAAGTTTGTTATGTTAGAAGATTATGATGGAGGCTATGTTAGATTTGGTAATGATGCACCATGTCTGGTAAGAGGTAAAGGATCCATAACACTTATTGATAATGCAAGATGCAATGATGTTTATTGGGTTGAAGGTTTGAAATAAATTTTGTTGAGTGTAGCACAACTAAACAACATAGGTTACCGAATAGAATTTCAGAAAGGAATTGTCAAAGTTCATGACAAGAATGCAAAGTTAGCTGCTACTAGGACACAAACAAAAGGTAATACATTTCACCTTGACTCAACTCACAATAAGTGTTGCATGCAAAGATTGATAATACCTGGTTATGGCATAAAAGGTTTTGTCATGTTAATTTCGATAATCTGATCAAAATAAGTAAGAAGCACCGAGTAAGAGGTCTACCGAGTCTTGAAAAACCTGAGAATGCTATGTGCCGAGGATGCCAGATGGGTAAGATGACAAGATCTAGCTTTACAAGTAGGTCCTTCACTTCTAAGGGAATTTTAGATCTTGTGCACACTAATCTTTGTGGTCCTATGAAAGTTCAAAGTTATTATGGTGATAAGTATTTCATATTATTTGTGGATGATTATTCAAGGATGATGTCAGTAATGTT
Source organism: Cryptomeria japonica (assembly GCF_030272615.1). Lineage (NCBI taxonomy): Eukaryota > Viridiplantae > Streptophyta > Pinopsida > Cupressales > Cupressaceae > Cryptomeria > Cryptomeria japonica. Next base: position 49,113,020 of record NC_081415.1, on the reverse strand, counting down.
TTTAAAAGAAAAATTAGAAGCTTTTCAAATGTTTAAATGGTACAAGGCAAGAGTTGAAAATGAAACAGGAAGACAACTGAAATGTCTTAGATCAGATAGAGGAGGAGAGTTTACATATGATGAGTTCAACCTATTTTGCAATGATCATGGTATAAAAAGACAAGTTTGTGCACCGAGAACTCCGCAGGAGAATTGAATAGCTAAAAGAAGAAACAGATCTGGTGTGGATTGTGCTAGAACACTGATGATTGAGAAGAAGGTTCCACAAACATTTTGGAGAGAAGCAATAAGCACAATTGTTTACACCTTTAACCGAGTTCAATTGAAAAAAGGTACTTTGAAGACACCTTATGAAATCTAGTATGGAAAGAAACCTAATGTAAGTTATTTTAAGATCTTTGCAAGTAAATGCTATGTTCATAAAGATGATAGAAATGGCAAGTTTGATCAAAAAAGTGAAGAAGGAACATTTCTAGGATATTCTTCTAGAAGCAAAGCATTTAAATGTCTGATCAAATCATCTAACAAAATAGTAGAAAGTGCAAATGTGAAAATTGATGAATTTGCAAAAAGAAATGATGAAGGAAATTCCAAAGAACCGGAAGACTATGATGAATTTGTCTATGTGCAACTGAGAAGTCCTACCGAGATAACTGTTGAAGAAAATGAAGAAAATATCCAGTTACCGAGTGATGAAGAAGATCATATAGAGTCTACCAAGCCTGTATTCGCCAAATATGTCAGAAGGCACCATGCACCAAGTCAGATTATAGGACATAAGGATGATCCAGTGATGACAAGGAACAAACTGAGATAGAACACATGTTTGATATCTGAATTTGAACCGAGAATAGTGAAAGAGGCATTTAACAGTGAAGATTGGATAAATGCTATTTGACACATGGGAACTAATCCCAAGACCGAAGGACAAAAATGTAATTGGTACAAAGTGGACTTTCAAAAACAAGCTAAATAAAAAAGGAGAGGTCATTCGGAACAAAGCAAGACTAGTTTTCAAAGGTTATGCTCAAGAAGAAGGAATTGATTATGGTGAAACTTTTGCACCTGTTGCTAGACTTGAAGGAGTAAGAACATTGTCGGCCTATGCTGCTTTCAAAAATTTCAAGGTATATCAAATGGATGTCAAATCTGCATTTCTGAATGGAATATTAGAAGAAGAAGTTTTCATTGAACAACCTGAAGGATTTGTTGAAGACAATAATAAAGATCAGGTATGTAAATTGAACAAAGCTTTATATGGTCTGAAACAAGAACCTAGAGCATGGTATGAAAGATTGCACTCTTATTTGATTAAGATTGGTTTTATAAGGAAAAGTTAGAATAGCAGCATGTACATGAAGAATGATGAAAATGGAATACTAATCTCAGCCATATTTGTTGATGATATTATATTTTGTGGAAATGACTCTTTATGCAAGAACTTTGGAAATGAAATGAGCAAAGAATTTGAGATGTCATTAATTGGTGAGATAAAGTATTTTATAGGCTTATAGATACTGCAAGTGAAAAATGAGATTTTCATTACTCAATCCAAGTACATAAAGGAAATATTGAAAAAATTTGGAATGGAGGATTCAAAACCAGTAAGTACTCCTATGACTACCAACTGTAAACTATCGAAGAATGATGAATCTGCATCTATTGATGAGACACTCTACTGATCCATGATTGGACAACTACAATATGTTGTTCACAGCAGGCCAGATATAGCACATGCAGTAGGTATTGTTGCAAGATTCTTTGCAGATCCTAAGGAAATCCACAAGACAACAATCAAAAGAATTTTTAGATACTTAAAAGGCACTCAAGATTATGGCTGAGTATATCAGAAAGGAAATGATTCTAATTTAAAAGTTTATACTGATGTTGATTGGGCAAGCAACATTGATGACACAAAAAGAACAAGTGGAGGAGCTTTCTTTTTAGGAGAAAGACTAGTGAGTTGGCTAAGAAAGAAACAAGGATGTGTTTCTCAGTCAATAGCCGAAGCTGAATATGTTGCAGCAACATTGAATTGTACCAACATTGCATGGATCAAACAACTATTGGAAGGTATAAATGAGAAAGTTACCAAGCCAGTAACTATATTCTGTGACAATACTAGTGCCATTAATATTTCAAAGAACCTTATTATGCACTCTAAGATAAAGCAAATATCTATTAAATATCATTATCTTAGAGAAGAAGCTTAAGAGAAGAAAGTGGTGTTGGAATATGTTAACACAAAGGAGCAAATAGCTGATATCTTCACCAAGCCACTACCAAAGGACACTTTTGAATATCTCAGAAGTAAGTTAGGGGTCTTACGCCTATCTTTTACTCATTGATCAAGTTCGGTGAAAGCATCACTTCGATGACTCTATTGAATATCTTTTGGGGAGTTGATGCTAGAGTGATACACTTTAGAATGTTTTTTTGAAAGTGTACTGGAATTTATATGGGAATAATACAGAGAATGATATAGGGAATAGAAATTGAAGACAAATGCTCTGACCGAGACTCAATTGATACACAACAGTGAGCAATAACTTCTTACAGAAAGAAATTATGTTTTAGGTCTTTTTCTTTTTGGCATTGTTGTCAAATGGGGAGAAGACCTACCTAATAGAGAGAAGACCAAAGGGGGAGAAGACTGAGGATATATGGGAGAAGACTAAGAGAAGACTATAGATTGAAATAAAGATTGAAACATAAGAGAAGTCTAATGTATGGGGGAGAGCATTTCAAGCATTTTAGAATCATAGCAATCTGAATCTTTTAAAGGTCAAATCAATTGGTTTTGCCATCAATGCCAAAGGGGGAGATTGTTGGTAATATTACATTATAACAGACAATGAGAGATTGTTGACATTTCAATAAGGATATTGAGAAGGTTGTTGATGATTATGGACATAACTGATTAAAGATGTTTTACTATCTTGATATTATTATTTTGTCATTGATGTCAAGAAATTGATTTTCTAATTCAGTATGATGTTGCCATATCTTGAGAAGTATGATATGAAGATTATAAAGAAGTTGGTAAAGACAAAGGAAAGAATATGATGAATAAGGGGATAACATATTCAATGGGAAACTACTACCGAGTTAGACAATGATGAGATCTTGATGTTTCAGATTGTTTTAACATCATACATATGTTGTAAAATGTAAAGGTTAATGCTATACTATGTTATCAAGCAAAGAACCTAGTCGGTAAACGCTAAGGAACCTAGTCGGTAAACCCTAAGGTTATCGCAGTCGGTTATTGAAGACAGAATGTCTACCGAGTGAAGTTTAGTATTCACCAAGTTGTAACCGAGCTATAACAAAATGCATTAAATGTTTACATGTGATATTTAATGAAAGAAGTTGATGAGCTGGAGCAAATCAATGATTGGCAAGCAGTGGAAGAAGTTTGTTAAGCGAATCTAAGGCAATGGAAAGTCGGCAAGAAGATCTACAGCTCAGATTGAACCGCAATACCCTAACACAAGTTCCAAGGTGAATGTGCAAGTTCCAAGGCGGGGTAAAACATTTTCAGATCGAAAGATACAATGAACCTGGACAAGATTGAAGATCTAATGGCTATGATTGATCATGGGAAATGTGATCAAGGAGATTAAGCAGTTAGAAGATTATTTATAAATAGGAAACTGTTGATAAATAATGTATGCAGGAAGTGTATGCACATGGATGCTACATAGTGATAACCAAGCACAAAATCTTGAAGACCTGTTAGAATAACAGAGTATTGGTGCCCAACAGATAGACAAGATTAGTTCTATGTCTAGATTGTATTGAACAAATAGGAATTTGCTTTAGCATTTTAGATGTGAAGTTGCAAATAGATTGTATTACTGTTATTTTGTGAAAGTGATAGGAAATCTCTTAACCGAGCGGACTTAATAGTCTTATATGTAAATCCTCTAACAAGGTGACATTCTGATTGAGTGTTTGAAATCCTTTGACAAGGTCACTTCTAACAAAGTGAAGATCCTAATAGATCTGAGGGAAATCCCTTAACTGGGTCACATCTAGCAATGTGTTTGTAATCTTTAACAGGATTTGCTTTTAACTGAGCATACTCTAGAAGAGTATATTTCTTAGTGGGTCCGAAATCCCATAGTGGTTTTTCCCTATTTGGGTTTCCACGTTAAATTTGGTGTTATGAGGTTTATATTGTTCATATGCTTTTGAGTTTGCATGTTTGACAGTTTTTTATTATATGACTGATATATATGTTACCAAGGTTGAATCTGATGTTTTTATGGATGATTAAGTTTGTATGATTCACCCCCCCCCTCTCATCTTGTTGGCTATTGGATCTGTACTTATATTAAGTATTAGAACTATTAATTGCATTATTTCTTGGAGGAAGACTTTTATCTTGGAGCAGCAAGAAGTAGAGTTGTATATCACAATCCACTATTGAAGCTGAATATGTTGTAGCGTATATGAATTGTACACAAATAATCTAGATGAAACACATTCTTGAAGGATTGAAGGTGAAGATTACAGAACCAGTAAAGATTTTATGTGACAACACCAATGTAATAAATATTTCAAAGAACCCAGTGTTGCATACTAGAACCAAGCATATTGAGGTGAAATATCATTTCTTGAGAGAGAAAGTGCAGAGTAAATGTGTTACTGGAGCATGTATCTACCAAGGAGAAGCTAGCATATATCTTTACTAAACCTTTGCCTAAGACTACTTTTGAGTATCTTAGAGGTCAACTATGGGTTGTGCCCCTACATGAGGTAAATTGAGCAAATGTGAAGTACATCAGTCCTAGAGCTAATGGAAGAATCTTGAAGCAGGATTGGTGTAGATGTTGGCAATATAGCTTTATAATAGACAATGAAAGATTGTTGGCATTTCAATAAGCATATTGAGAAGGTTGTTGATGCTTATTGATATAATTGATTAAAGATGTTTACTATCTTGATATTATTATTTTGTCATTGATGTCAAGAAATTGATTTTCTAATTCAGTATGATGTTGCCATATCTTGAGAAGTATGATATAAAGATTATAAAGATGTCGGTAAAAGACACAAGAAAGAATATGATGAATAAGAGAAGAATAAGGTATTCAATGGGCAACTAGTAATGAGTCAGACAATGATGAGATCATGATGTTTTAGATTGTTTTAACATCATACATATGTTGTAAAATGTAAACGTTAATACTATTCTATGTTATCAAGCAAAGAACCTAGTCGGTAAACCCTAAGGGACCTAGTCAATAAACCCTAAGGTTATCGCTATCAGTTAATGAAGACGGAATGCCTACCGAGTGAAGTTTAGTATTCACTGAGTTGTTACCGAGTTATAACCGAGATATAATAGAATGCATTAAATGTTTACATGCGGTATTTAATGAAGGAAGCTAATGAGCTGGAACTGATCAATGATTGGTGAGCTATGAATGAAGTTTGTTAACGAATCTAAGGCAATGAAAAGTTGGCATGAAGATCTACAGCTCAGATTGAACTGCAATACCCTGGCACAAGTTCCAAGACTAATATGCAAGTTCCAAGGCAGGGTAAAATGTTTTCAAATTAGAAGATGCATTGAACCTAGACAAGATTGAAGATCTGATGGCTAGGATAGTTCATGGGAAATGTGATCAAGGAGATTAAGAGGTTACCTAATTGTTTATAAATAGGAAACTGTTGATAAACAATGTATGCGGGCAAGTGTATGGATAGGGATGCTACATAGTGATTACCGAACACAGAAGCTTGAAGACCTTTTAGAATAACAGAGTATAGAAGCCCAGTAGATAGACAAGATTAGTTCTATGTCTAGATTGTATTGAACAAATACGAATCTACTTTAGCATTTTAGATGTGAAGTCGCAGATAGATTTTATTACTGTTATTTTTGAAAGTGACAGAAAATCTCTTAATTGAGTCGACTTAAAAGACTTATTTGTAAAACCCTCTAGCAAGATGACATTCTGATTGAATGTTTGAAATCCTTTAACAAGGTCACTTCTAACAAAGTGAAGATCCTAACAGACCTGAGGGAAATCCCTTAACCAGGTCACATCTAGCAATGTGTTTGTAATCTTTAACAAGATTTGCTTTTAACCAACCATACTCTAGAGAATATATCTCTTAGTGGGTCCAAAATCCCACAGTGGTTTTTCCCTATTTGGGTTTCCACATTAAATCTGGTGTTATGAGGTTTATAATGTTCATATGCTTTTGAGTTTGCATGTTTGATAGTTTTGGTTATATTACTGATATACATGTTATCGAGGTTGAATCTGATGTTTTTAAGGATGATTAAGTTTGTATGATTCACCCCCCCCCCTCTCATCTTGTTGACTATTGGATCTGTACTTATATTAAGTATTAGAACTATCAATTGGTATCAGAGCTTTGGACTCTAGAAGGAAAGTTTAAAGGCACTTGAGTTAAAGATCCAAAGATGCATAAGAGGGATGCATCGAAGCTGAACAAGTCAAGTTTCTCTACATGGCAGAAAAGGATGAAGCTACATCTATTAGGAGTTGGAGAATATGATGTATACTATCTAGAGAATGATTTTGTCACACCAAGCACCTATCCATTGACTATGGAAGAGATAAAGGCAAAACAAGAACATATTCAAGCAATGATTTAAATAACATCTGCATTGACCGATTCAGAGTTTAATGATCTAGAAGGCTGCAATGATTCAAAGGCAATGTGGGATAAGATCATATCAATATATGGAGGAGATGAACATGCTCAAAGAGAAAAAGTATACAATCTAAGAGGACAACTTGAATCTATGAGGATGAATGAAGGTGAGAACATAACTCAGCAGTACAAGACTAAAGGAGATTGTCAATCAAATCAAAGAAGCAGGTGGAACTAATGAAGAAAAAGATATAACAAGTAAGTTGTTAAGAACCCTTCTACCAGCTTATGCAATCCGAGTCTCTGCAATCAATGAATTGAGGTTTGTACCTAATATGCCAGTTTCTTTAGATGCTACTATTGGTAACCTAGATGCATTTGAGTTAAGTAATTTTGATAACAGCAGATCCTTGGTAAATAATATTGAATCTGCATTTAGTTCTTTTCATCTTGATGAATCTAATGATTTCAATGAAAGAAAGTATAAGTACTCTGAAGGAGATCATAGTGGAGAAAGTGAAATATTTCATAAGAACATGGACGTAGTACACAAAATGTATGAAGAAATCAAAAATCAAGAAGAGTTTGAAGCACTATTAGCCATTTGGTTACCGAGAGGCAAAGGTAAGTATAAAGGAAAAATACCTTTGAAATGTTTCAATTGTGATAAGATAGGACATATGGCTTCTAACTATCCTGACAAAGATTCCACTAAAAAGAGAGATTACCGAGATGACAGACAGAAAGATAACTATCATAGAGGACACCGAGACTTTAGAAGAAGAGATAGAAAGACATGCCTAATAGCTGATGAGGAATCCAACAATGATAAATCAGATGATACTGATACAGAGGAAGTAGTTTATGTGGCTATCAAGGATGGATCAGATGAAGAAAGGTATGAAGAAAAAGCCCTAATATCTTACATAAACTCTAATGATTCTTGGATTATAGATACTGGATGCTCACATCATATGACAAGAGATAAACACAAGTTTGTTATGTTAGAAGATTATGATGGAGGCTAAGTTAGATTTGGTAATGATGGACCATGTGCAGTGAGAGGTAAAGGATCTATAACACTTCTTGATAATGCAAGATGCAATGATGTTTATTGGGTTGAAGGTTTGAAATACAATTTGTTGAGTGTAGCACAACTAAACAACACAGGTTACCGAATAGAATTTCAGAAGGGAATTGTCAAAGTTCATGACAAGAATTGAAAGTTAGCTGCTACCGGGACACAAACAAAAGGTAACACATTTCACCTTGACTCAACTCGGAATAAGTGTTTGCATGCAAAGTTAGATGATACCTAGTTATGGCATAAGAGGTTTTGTCATGTCAATTTTGATAATCTGATCAAAATAAGTAAGAAGAATAGAGTAAGAGGTCTATCAAGTCTTGAAAAACCCGAGAATGCTATGTGCCGAGGATGCCAGATGGGTAAGATGACAAGATCAAGCCTTACAAGTAAGTCTTACACTTCTAAGGGAATTTGAGATCTAGTGCACACTGATCTTTGTGGTCCTATGAAAGTTCAAAGTTATTATGGTGATAAATATTTCATATTATTTGTGGATGACTATTCAAGGATTATGTCAGTAATGTTTTTTTAAGAAAAATCAGAAGCTTTTCAAATGTTTAAATGGTACAAGGCAAGAGTTGAAAATGCAATAGGAAGACAACTGAAATGTCTTAGATCAGATACGGGAGGAGATTTCACATCTGATGAGTTCAACTTATTTTGCAATGATAATGCTATTAAAAGACAAGTTTCTACACCGAGAACTCCACAGCAGAATGGAATAGCTGAGAGAAGAAATAGATCTATTGTGGATTGTGCTAGAATACTGATGATTGAAAAGAAGGTGCCACAAACATTTTGGAGAGAAGCAATAAGCACAACAGTTTACACCCTAAACCGAGTTCAATTGAAGAAAGGTACTTTGAAGACACCATATGAAATCTAGTACGATAAGAAACCTAATGTTAGTTATTTTAAAATCTTTGGAAGTAGATGCTATGTTCATAAAGATGATAGAAATGGCAAATTTGATTAGAAAAGTGAAGAAGGAATGTTTCTAGGTTATTCTTCTAGAAGCAAAGCATTTAAATGTCTGATCAAATCATCTAACAAAATGGTAGAAAGTGCAAATGTGAAAATTGATGAATTTGCAGAAAGAAATGATGAAGGAAATTCCAAGGAACTAGAAGACTATGATGAATTTGTCTATGTTCAACTGAGAAGTCCTACCGAGAAGACTGTTGAAGAAAATGAAGAGAATATCCAGTTACCGAGTGATGAAGAAGATCATATAGAGCCTATCGAGCCTGTATTAGCCAAGTATGTCAGAAGACATCATGCACCAAGTCAGATTATAGGAGATAAGGATGATCCAGTGATGACAAGGAACAAACTGAGACAGAACACATGTTTGATATCTGAATTTGAACCAAGAATAGTAAAAGAGGCATTTAACAGTGAAGATTGGATAAATGCTATGACAGAAGAGATTGATCAAATCAAGAAGAATGACACATGGGAACTAATCCCAAGACCGAAGGACAAAAATGTAATCGGTACAAAGTGGACTTTCAAAAACAAGCTAAATAAAAAAGGAGAGGACATTCGGAACAAAGCAAGACTAGTTTGCAAAGGTTATGCTCAAGAAGAAGGAATTGATTATGGTGAAACTTTTGCACCTGTTGCTAGACTCGAAGGAGTAAGAACATTGTTGGCCTATGCTGCTTTCAAAAATTTCAAGGTATATCAAATGGATGTCAAATCTGCATTTCTGAATGGAATATTAGAAGAAGAAGCTTTCATTGAACAACTTGAAGGATTTGTTTAAGACAATAATAAAGATCAGGTATGTAAATTGAACAAAGCTTTATATGGTTTGAAACAACCATAAAGAGTATGGTATGAAAGATTGCACTCTTATTTGATTAAGATTGGTTTTATAAGGACAAGTGAGAACAACAACATATACATGAAGAATGATGAATCTGCATATGTTGATAGACACTTTATCGATCCATGATTAGAAAGCTACAATATGTTGTTCACAGTAGAATAGACATAGCACATGCAGTAGGTATAGTTGCAAGATTCTCTACAGATCCTAAGGAAACACACATGACAGCAATCAAAAGAATTTTTAGATACTTGGAAGGCACTAAGGATTATGGCTTAGTATATCAAAAAGGAAATGATTTTGGTTTAAAAGTTTATACTGATGTTGATTGGGTAGGCAACATTGATGACAGAAAAAGCACAAGTGGAGGAGCTTTCTTTTTAGGAGAAAGACTAGTGACTTGGCTTAGCAAGAAACAAAGATGTGTTTCACAGTCAACAACAGAAGCTAAATACGTTGTTGCAGCATTGATTTGTACCAACATTGCATGGATCAAACAACTGTTGGAAGGTATAAATGAGAAAGTTACCGAGCCAATAACTATATTCTATGACAATACTAGTGCCATTAATATTTCAAAGAATCCTGTTATGCACTGTAAGACAAAGCACATATCTATCAAATATCATTATCTTAGAGAAGAAGCTCAAGAGAAGAAAGTGGTGTTGGAGTCTGTTAGCACAAAGGAAAAAATAGCAGATATCTTCACCAAGCCACTACTAAGAGACACTTTTGAATATCTCAGAAGTAAGTTGGGGGTCCTACCCCTATCGTCTACTCACTGACCGAGTTCGGTGAAAGCATCAATCCGATGACTCTAATGAATATCTTTTGGGAGTTGATGCTGATTTATACACTTTAGGATGTTTTCTAAAGGTATATAGGAAATAATCTAGGAAATATTACAGGGAAAAGGAACTAAAGACAAATGCTCTGACCGAGACTCAGTTGATACACAATAGCAAGAAATAACTTCTTATGGAAAGTAATTATGTTTTAGTTCTTTACTTTTTGGCATTGTTGTCAAAGGGGGAGAAGACTACTATAAAGGGGAGAAGACTAATATAGAGGAAGAAGACCTATCAGGGGAGAAGACTAAAAGAAAACTGAGTAGACTACATATTAGAAAGAAGACTGAAACCAAGAGAAGTCTAATGTATGGGGGAGAGCATTTCAGCATTTCAGAATCACAACAATCCGAATCTTTTAAGGTCAAATCAATTGGTTTTGCCATCAATGCCAAAGGAGGAGATTGTTGGCAATATAGCTTTATAATAGACAATGAAAGATTGTTGGCATTTCAATAAGGATATTGAGAAGGTTGTTGATGATTATGGATATAACTAATTAAAGATGTTTACTGTCTTTATATTATTATTTTATCATTGATGTCAAGAAATTGATTTTCTAATTCAGTATGATGTTGCCATATCTTGAGAAGTATGATATGAAGATTATAATGATGTCGGTAAAAGACACATGAAAGAATATGGTGAATAAGAGAAGAATAAGGTATTCGATGGGCAACTAGTACTAAGTCAGACAATGATGAGATCATGATGTTTTAGATTGTTTTAACATCATACATATGTTGTAAAATGTAAAGGTTAATAGTATACTATATTATCAAGCAAAGAACCTAGTCGGTAAACCCTAAGGAACCTAGTCGGTAAACCCTAAGGTTATCACTATCAGTTAATGAAGACGGAATGTCTACTAAGTGAAGTTTAGTATTCACTGAGTTGTTACCGAGTTGTAACTGAGCTATAACAGAATGCATTAAATGTTTACATGTGGTATTTAATGAAGGAAGCTGATGAGCTGGAACTGATCAATGATTGGTAAGCCATGAATGAAGTTTGTTAACGAATCTAAGGCAATGAAAAGTCAGCATGAAGATCTACAGCTTAGATTGAACCGCAATACCCTGGCACAAGTTCCAAGACTAATATGCAAGTTCCAAGGTAGGGTAAAACGTTTTCAGATCGGAAGATGCATTGAACCTAGACAAGATTGAAGATCTGATGGCTATGATTGATTATGGGAAATGTGATCAAGGAGCTTAAGCGGTTACCTAATTGTTTATAAATAGGAAACTGTTGATAAACAATGTATGTGGGCAAGTGTATGCACAGGGATGCTACATAGTGATTACCGAGCACAGAAGCTTGAAGACCTGTTAGAATAACATAGTATATAAGCCCAACAGATGACAAGATTAGTTCTATGTCTAAATTGTATTGAGCATATAGGAATCTGCTTTAGCATTTTAGATGTGAAGTTGCAGATAGATTTTATTACTATTATTTTGTGAAAGTGACAAAAAATCTCTTAATTGAGTGGACTTAATAGTCTTATTTGTAAAAACCTCTAGCAAGGTGACATTCTGATTGAATGTTTGAAATCCTTTAACAAGGTCACTTCTAACAAAGTGAAGATCCTAACAGGTCTGAGGGAAATCCCTTAACCGGGTCACATCTAGCAATGTGTTTGTAATCTTTAACAGGATTTTCTTTTAACCGAGCATACTCTAGAAGAGTATATTTCTTAGTGGGTCCAAAATCCCACAGTGGTTTTTCCCTATTTGGGTTTCCATGTTAAATCTGGTGTTATGAGGTTTATGATGTTCATATGCTTTTGAGTTTGCATGTTTGATAGTTTTGGTTATATTACTGATATACATGTTACCGAGGTTGAATCTGATATTTTTAAGGATGATTAAGTTTGTATGATTCACCCCCCCCCCCCCCCCTTCATGTTGTTGGCTATTGGATCTGTACTTATATTAAGTATCAGAACTATCAGTAGAGTGGATTTATTCCATAGGGGGAGCATCCAGTTGCAGATTGATGATGCAGAATGGTGAAGTATGACACTGGATGCTTTACTTTCACTTTGGCATTTTTGTCAAAGGGGGACAAAAACGATATGATTATCTAGAGAAGAATTGTATGATTGATAGAGAGAAGATCTATATCTAGTTACCAATTGAAAACTTGGAGACTCGGTTGAAGGAGAGTACATGTTAAAATGTAAACCAGGATTCCTATACCTATGTATGTGCATTACTCTCAGTCATCACAATCAAGGGTATTGATATTTGTATTACCATCAATGCCAGAGGGGGAGATTGTTGCCATTTGCATGAAGATTGCATTGATGAACTATTTTGTTGTCATTGATGTCAATTATAATTGGTAATGATGTTTTATGATGGTGTTTCCCAACTGGTAGGTGAGTTAGCGAAGGAAACCGGTATTACTTGAGAAGCAGTGAGATCAACTGATAACCCTACTTGTTGATGTGCCAAACCCTAACTGATGAAGCTTGGTGAATCAATTGTCTTTATTTGTGATTGAATGATTAATGGTAATGATTATACCACATATGCATGTGTATGTGAAGAGTTTCAAATGGCTTTTGGCACATAGAGATATTAGTTTTATCTTGGGAATGAGTGAGTACATTACATGTAGTGGAAACCACGTGATGAGTTACAGTAATCAATGAAGCAGTGATCAAGGAGCGGTCGAGGTTTTCTTGAATAATCTGCAATGATTACTATGGAATCCAATGATCATACTTAAACTAATTTTTTTGTAATCTCTATGAGATCTTAGGTTTGTGATGTGTTACTGACGTATTGTTTTTGCTTATAAGGTTGATGAGTTGTTTTGTTGCAGTGTTGGCAATTTTGGTTAAGTGTAAGTGTGATTGGATGCCGAACCAGAAGGTGTATTTGTAGTATGTGTGAAGGTAGATAGAAGCATGAAAAGGATCTGATCAAGCAGAGTAGTGTTATTCACCAAATCAACAAACCCATGTTGCTCTCTAACAATTACAACAATCAAATCCCTTAACCGGGTAATCTCTAACACGCTTAGTGCTATCTAAATCCTCTAACTAGGTGATCCATTAGCTTGGATTTCAAATCCTCTATTGAAATTGCTCCTAATAGGGTATTGCTTCTAATAGGGCATTATAGTCAATCCCTTAACCGAGTGGTCCCTAACAGGATCTGTTCCTAACATGACTTTTTGTAAAGCTTTAATAGGCTTGGCTCCTAATAGGGAAAACTTCAGAAGAGTTCAGAATACTTGTGGGTATTCATCCCCAGCATGGTTTTTCCCATTTGGGTTTCTAATTCAAAATCATTGTGTCAAGTGGTGAATGTTTTTGTGGTTATGTTTGCTATGGTTAATTCGCTTAACTGCTAAATCCACTTAGATATGATAAGATGACTAGCAGTAATCTGAAATGTGATTTTACTATTGTTAGTAAAGTATTTGAATTTTTTTGTTAAAAGATTTTGAGAGTTTCAAAGTTGTTATACTTTTATTCTGTTATGGTAGTCAACTAATATACTTGACAATGATATTGCAATTTGTAGTTCAGTGTTTGAACCGGTTAGCTCTGAGATTGACTTGTGAGATTTTTATTGAGTTTGGTGAAATTTTAGTCAGTTTTCCATCTATTGATTCACCCCCTCCCCTCTCAGTAGTTGTCTGGATCCTTATTGATTCATCATACCATCAAAAATTGCCTCCTTCCTTGAAAAAACTCAACTTCCTAGATAAAAAATTAAAGATGTTATGAATTGTTTTTTGTTTTTTGTTTTTAAAAAATTAAAAAATCGCCTCATTAATATATGAGGGAAAGGGCAGGGAAGTGAGTGCCTACTTCCCCATGTGAATGCTCACAAAGGGTCCCGTTGCTTGGAAGACTCAACCGATTAGGACTACTCAGTCGAGGTGGACTTGGTCAAGTCCTACTCGGTCAAGGTTGCCTATGTGGCATCCCACATGGCAACCTACTCAATAACCCCCCCCCCCCCCCCCAATTTGTAGAACTTTCAAGTTCTGCTAAGAATTTGACCATCAATTTAAAAATAAAAATAAAAATAAAAACTACAAATACCCTTTTCAAGAGCTCATGGTGAGGAACGTTGACATATAATTTTTATATAATTTCAATTAGAATTAGTATACTAAAATTACAAAATACTACAAGTAGGTATATTAACATTCAAGAAGACTTTGATTCGGAAAAACAAAAAAAATAGTAAATCATATGAGAAAAATTAAAAAATTATATATAACACTAGACGAGAGAGTCCTCTTCAAGAATATATATTTTTGGGGGGGATTTCTATAGTTTTGATAGGGGAAATTTGGTGGGAGACGAAAACTGTCGATTTCGGGAAACTTCGACTTTGAATTGTTATAATGGTGAAAATATACATCAAAATTAGATTTATTTATTATTTTTGCACTGGCTATGGATGTCATCTAAAACATATTTCAAAATTAGAGGAAAATAATATTATTTACATATAGTTTTGTGGTGGGAGGTGAAACCCCTAATTTGCAATATTTTTCAATAATTAAAAATGACTTTAATAATTAAAAAAACATATCAATTCTTGTTCCAAATTTTTTTAAAAATAATACGCATAAACTTCATCTAGTTTTACAAATTTCATCAATTTACATCATCTTCAAATACCAAATATAAATATCACTTTTGTGCCATTGAAGTTGAACTATTTTGTTGTTGTTAGCTTTTTCCTTTATAAAAGTGAGACACAAGTTTGTACTTTTACTGAAAAGTATGTGAAATATTACAATGGGGAATGCACATGCATTCAAGCACACTACCTAGAGCTCACTACTCAAAAACAACAAAGGGATACAACCCCGAGAAGGAAGGTTCACTAAATTACACAATTTTGGATTACATCTAGAAGATCATGAATTGAGAAATAGCATCTTCAATTCTTGGTTACAGTTTCGGTTAAGCACATGATGACTTCCACTTACTTCACACTTGTTCTTTGCTATCGATTGATTAATACATTATTCACACACTCTACATATCCTCTCATACTCAAATGCAAGATTATTAAATTGATTTTTACACAGCATCAACCTATCTTTCAAGGTCGGCTCAACACTCATCACAAATTACCAAAATATAACCATACATGCTGCAATATTATATGCAGACCAAAACAATGTCAGCTAATACCTTAGCATGGACCTAAATCAACACCTCAAACACAAAACACCTTGAAGAATTATGCATTGAACATCTGCAACATGCTATAATCATCATGTTGGCCAAGACCATGAAGAACACCACCGGACCAAAGAAAATCATCAATAACATGCACAAAGATCAATGCAGACCACCAAAACAAATGAAACATGATCTAGAAACATCCACAAGTATCATGAATTACCACATCAACATCCGCACCAACTAAAATTACTAGAATCAACGTTATCATCATACCAAACCTCAAGAACATAACTACGTTGATTGCCAAACTAAAAGATTCACTTGCAGACCTCCAAATCATGAACAACCTTGATTGAGGACACATATGAACAATCCAAAAATATCTCCAAATTTGTAGAACAAGATATTACAATGTGGAGGAAAATTCAGAACAATGTCACAACTGAACACCTGAAAAACCAACTGCAACACCGTAACTCACAACTCGATCAAATCACAATGCACACCTCTAAAGATTGAACGAAATCATCTTCAAACTATCCTCTAACAACCCTTTAAATTTCAAACACTGATCTACACCATTCTAATCAAATCAACTCACTAAACTTACTACAACACTAGAACAGACAGAGGAATATGTTGACATCAATGACAACACATCACTCGGTCCACTCACAAGCACACATTTGCAACACTCAACCAACAATATCCCAACAATCTCCCCCTTTGGCATTGATGGAAACATATGATGTGAAAAACAATCAATGACAAAGAAATAATTCTCTTTCCCAGATAATGAAGAAGGATCAATAGCTCCCCCTTTGACCTAGCATATTATATGACAATTTTTCACATGATTCTCTCCCCCTTTGACATCAATTGAAAAGGTACATATTTGCAAACAAATCACAAAACTCATAAATCTGAACATCTGACTACTTGCCTTGAGTAGTAGCATCTCATCAATTTGGATCATAAAATATGACTGTGAAGTGCACCAGACTAATACAAATCAATGCATCTTAGTTTTGATTAGGAGGGGAAATCACCCCTAACTTCTCTCTAAGTTTCTCAAAAGTATCTTTAAGAAAAGGGTTC
Source organism: Cryptomeria japonica (assembly GCF_030272615.1). Classification (NCBI taxonomy): domain Eukaryota; kingdom Viridiplantae; phylum Streptophyta; class Pinopsida; order Cupressales; family Cupressaceae; genus Cryptomeria; species Cryptomeria japonica. The sequence continues at coordinate 49,096,341 of NC_081415.1, read as the reverse complement.
ATGAAGATATATGTAATTTGTTCCTTTGTAGACACATACTCCAATCTAATCTCTTTCTCATTTACCTTCTCTTTCAAAAAATGAAACTTGATAGATATATGCTTAAAGTCTTTGAATGCAACACTGGATTCTTAGAAATGTTAATGGCACTTGAATTATCACAATAAATAGTAATAGGTTCATCATACACTTCTCAAATATCATTTAACATCTGCTTCATCCATAGCACCTAAGTACAATTGTTAGCAACAAAAATATACTCAGCCTCTGCAGTAATAAGGAAATGGAATTTTGTTTCTTACTCAACCACGAAACCAATCTCTTTCCCACGAAAAATGCACCACCACTAGTACTCTTCTAGTCATCAACATCATCTACCCAATCAACATCAGTAAAAGCACTAAAAGTAAAATCATCAACTTTAGGATACCATAAACCAAAATCAACTATGTCTTTCAAATATCTGAAAATCCTTTTCACGGCTACAACATGAGATTCCTCAGGATCATCTTGAAATATAGCAACAAGACATGCAACATTCATGATATCAGGTCTAATCTAATTAAAACAAAGTAATCCACTAATCTTAGATCTATATCTAGTTTGATTTTCCTTAGGATAATCATCATCCTTATTTATCTTACATTCGGACACCATAGGAGAACCAACTGGCTTTGAATCATCTAATCCAAACTTCTTCAACAACTCTTTCACATACTTGGACTGTGGTGTAGGGACACAGTTGGGTCCATGGGATCTATTCAGTGTGTTTGTTCTTGGTTTCATGTTTTCTTGTTCATATTGGATATAATAAGTTCTCAAGGACCATCTTCAAACTTTTGGAGTCCTTTTATCTCATTTTGTAACGCCTTGGTGTCAATTTGTTGAATGTACTCAAATAGGGGTATCTTGGTCAAACTAGTTCAATGCCTCCCAAAGTGTGGTATGAGAGTATCTCTAATGTATTTTGTGTTTATGTACCTTATTTGATATGTCTTCAAGGTTCCTGGGGGTCATTGGTGTTAAAAATGCAAAATGTGCAATTTTTTGTAAAAGTTGCTTGACAACTTTTCAACGTTGTCAAGCCACTTAACACACAAATGATAGTTGTACGGCTAATAAATTAAAATGGTGGTTATAGCCATTGGGTTTTGAGTATTTATAGACCCTTAATATGTTTTGAAGGGGTTGGTTGATGGTCTTGTATGAATAACTCAAAGTTTGAAGGCAATTCATAAACATTTTCTCTGTAATTTCTAGAAAAATGTTGGACTTTGTTTCATAATTATTTATTTTGGATGAATTGGAACTCAAGAATAGACTTGTTGGAAACAAATCTGAGTTACCTTTCATTTGGCACTAGTTTGGATTGATTTCATTGGTTTTTGTGTATTCTACAAGTGGTTTTGTCCAAATTGGTCTTAAACCCTAGGTTTGGAGGGTTTTAACAAGAATTATGCATATCCACTCATTCCACTAATGAATTGACTCAAGACCTAGTGGAATAATGGGTATGGTGGTTCTTCAGATGGGTGTTGTACCATTTTTTAAAAGGATGAGTTCAAGTGGGTTTTTGAGCAATTGAAGGCCTAATATCCTCATGTATTAGGCCGATTTGACAAGGTTGAGAGACATATTGATGGTTTTGGTACCAAAAAATCCAAGCAAACCATAAAACCTATGAAATCTATTTACTTTTGACATTCCCTTACTTTCCAAATTGGTTGTATAGGGAAGTGGAGAGTCTAAGAGGTAGTTGCAGTGTTCTTGGTGGCCTAATTAGGCTTTTGTAGGACTGTAACCATTTGATTTTGCGCACCTTGGTCCAAAATACCCCACCTTGGTTTTCACATATTTTACAACTTCCAAAATATTTTCTAAAAATTCTTTCATTTCATTCCTTGTGTTAGTAAATCAAAAGATATGATGAACTTTGTCGCAGAACAGAGCTATTAGAAGCTAGGCCCATAGGATGCATTTGGTGATGGATGATCTAGAAGGACTTGATCTCAAGGCTGAGATTGGTTTTTCTGAGTCCAAATAGGTCAAAGGACATGTTGGAACTCCTGCCCCAATTCCTACTCATACCATTTTCTATGTTGTCTCATTAGGCCTATGTGAAGCATTGACTAGGCTAGAGTCTTGATTGAGCATTCAATGTTCAAATTGAGGTGGAGTTTGGAATTTGATTCCTAATTATTATGAGACCTCTTAGACCCTCTGCATCATAGTGGTATCAAAGACACATTTCTTTTGGTAAGGGAAACCACTAATGTGTGAAGAAGGGAAAGTGATTTTTAAGTAGGCAATATACCTCCAAAGGCCTTGACATGGTGGACCTACACCCAAGGAGAAAGGGTGAAACAAAACAAATCCGTGATCAATTCATGGGATAGGATGGTGGACAAACTAAAGGGACAATTCCTACCTACTGATTATGAGGTTCAAGTGTTCAAGAGGATGCAAAAATTGAAGTAGAAAGACATGGATGTGGTTGCCTACATTGAGGAGTTCAATAAACTCAACATGAGATCAGGACATGTAAAGAATGAAAGAGAAAAGATGGCTAGATACCTAAATGGATTGATATTCAATATCCAAGATGAGATCAGCCTTCTTGTTCCTAAGACTATGGATGAATGTTTTCAAGAGGCATTGAGGGCGGAAGAAAAGTTGAAGAGGAAGAGTGACCAACAAGGTAGAGGAAGAGGTAGGAGTTTCAGAGGAAGAGGAAACTTTGGGGGTAGAAATCAATCCCAGAGACAACAAGGAGGGTCAAATCCAAATGAACAAAATGGAGATTCAAATTGTAGAAGAAGTTTTAGAGAGAGAAGGGCCAATGGAAGAGCAAGGAATGGTGGTTCAGGAAGAGGCTCAAGTACCTTTACCAGTAGATGTTATAATTGTCACCAAGTGGGACATCCAGCCTTCAAATGTCCTAAAAAGAAAGCCTCTAGTTCTCTTGGAGGAGATAGGAGGAATTAGCTAGTGCAAGAGGAAGATAGCCAAAATGTCAATGCACCACCCAAACCCACAGATCCAGAATATGGGGAGAGTCTAATGATGAGGAGAACAATTTTGAAGGTGCAAAGAACCAAGGAGCCACCATAGAGGTTGTCACTTTTTAGGACTTCTTGTAAATCCAGAGGGAGGGTATGTAAAATCATAGTTGTTCAGGATCCATGGATAATTTGGTGTCAACAAAAATGGTTGAGAAATTAGGATTGAAGAAAAATCCTCATCGTACCCCTTACAAGGTGTCTTGGTTAAGTAGGGGCCAGCAAGTGCTTGTAAATGAACAATCTTGGGTAGAGTTTCAGATTAGGGGTTATAGGGATAAAGTCCTATGTGATGTGATTCACATGGATGCTTTTCATATGCTTCTAGGATGTTCATGGTAGTATGACCTTAATACTCAATATGATGGGTAGATAAATACTTACACCATAACCAAGAATGGTGAGTCTTTCACTTTGAACCCTTTGCTGGATGAGATTGGGGATAGAAAAGTTGGCTCTGGTGTCATGGTGGTAGGTGAGAAGGATTTTCCTTGATCTTGAAGCCAAAAGGTGAATCGGATTTGTTAACAAGTAATGGGAAACACACTCCTAAAGAGGTGTTGCAATTGTTGGAGAAATAGAAAGGTATAGTAGTTGATGAAATGCCTAACAACCTACCTCCAATTAGAGATATCAATCATCATATAGACCTTATTCTAGGTGCCACACTCCCTAATAAGGCTTCCTATAAGATGACACCTTCCAAAAATGAAGAAATTGCTAGGCAAGTGCAAGAATTGTTAGATAAGGGTTTGGTGAGGAAGAGTTTGAGCCCATGTGATATACCCACCATCCTAGCACCCAAGAAGGATGGTAAATTGAGACTTTGTATAGATTAAAGAGCCATTAATAGGATCACTATCAAATATATATTCCCAATGCCATGGATTGAAGACCTAATGGACTGTTTGGGGGGAGCATGTTACTTTTCAAAGATTGATCATAAGAGCGGTTACCATCAAATAAGGATTAGAGAGGGGGATGAATGGAAGACTTATTTTAAGACTAATGAAGGCCTATATGAATGGATGGTGATGCCCTTTAGGCTATCAAATTCTCCTAGTACCTTTTATGTACCTAATGAATCATGTGTTGAAACCCTTTATTGGTAAATTTGTTGTTGTTTACCTTGATAACATTCTTGTATTTAGCATGTCAAAGGAAGAACATTTGCATCAATTGGACATGGTTCTTAGGAGGTTACATGATGAGAAACTCATGATCAATTTGGAGAAATGTGATTTCATGAAGGAAGAACTAGTGTACCTTTGTTTTGTCATCTCCAAGGGAAATCTGAAAATGGATCCCTCCAAGGTAGAGGCCATTCTTAATTGGCCAACCCCAAGGTCAATTGGTGATGTTAGAAGTTTCCAACGGCTTGCTAGTTTCTATAGAAATTTCATAAAGAATTTTAGTCATATTTGTGCACCTATGATAGATACTATTAAGGGTGGAAGTAAATGTAAGTTTTCTTGGACTAATGAGGCTGATAGGAGTTTTGAGTATTTTAAGAAAAGAGTAGCACAAAAATCAATACTTGTTCTCCCTGACTGGACAAGATATTCACTATTGAATGTGATGCTAACAATTAGACCATAGGGGAGGTGTTAAGCCAAGAGGGAAGATTGGTGGCATTCTTCTCAGAGAAACTCAATGATGCAAAAAGGAAGTATTCTTCATATGACTTGGAATTGTATGCTATAGTGTAGGCTCTTAAAAAATGGAGACATTATTTTTTGCCCAAAGAATTTGTTTTTTTTACTAGTAGTTATCATGCTCTCAGTTTCTTGAATGTATAGAATAAGATTAACTAGAGGCATATGAAGTGGGTGGAATCCTTGCAATCCTACACCTTCACCATAAAGAACAAGAAAGGTCAAACTAATAAGGTGGCCGATTCTCTTAGTAGGAGAGCCCTCATGGTTCAAGAAATCCAACTACAAAGCGTGAGGGTAGATGTGCTCAAGGACACTTATCATGATTATGCAGATTTCAAAGGAATTTATGAGGTTTGTGAACAATCCTTAAATACCTTCCACAGTGAGTATTCTATTTTTTTATTTTAGAATGGTTTACTCTTCAAGGGGAGTCAGTTATGCATACCTATATGCTCAATGAGGGACACTATTATAAAAGAGAATCATTGTGGTAGTTTGGAGGGTCATTTTGGGCATGACAAAACTTTGGATTTGGTTAGGAGGTTCTATTATTGGCCAAAAATGCAGGTTGATGTCAACAAGTATGTTGAAGGATGTTCTATATGTCAAAAGGCAAAGGGTACTTCCTCAAATGCGGGGCTCTATCAACCCTTACCACTTCCTAATAGGCCTTGGGAGAGTGTGAGTATGGATTTTGTACTAGGGCTACCTAGAACTCCAAGGGGTTTTACAATGTTTTTGTGGTTGTTGATCGGTTTAGTAAGATGGCACACTTTATTCCATGCAAATGTACTAATGATGCATCTCAGATTGTAGGTTTTTTCTTCAAATAAGTGGTGAGAATTCATAGTTTACCATTGAATATTGTCTCTAACAGGGATTCTAAGTTTATAGGTCACTTTTGGAGGACCTTATGGAAGAAACTTGGCACAAAATTGTCTTATAGCTCAGCCTATCATCCACAAACAGATGGTCAAATAGAAGTTGTTAATAGATCATTGGGAAACCTCTTGAGATGTCTTACCAAAGAACATGGTCAAGCTTGGGATCTAGTCCTACCTCAAGCAAAGTATGCCTATAATGATTTTGTGAATAGGAGCATTCGAAGAAGCCCATTTGAAGTTGTTTATGTGATGCACCCTAGAGGTGTGTATGAATTGAGAGATCTACAAGGGATTGATAGGAGGAGTGCTCAAGGAGAAGATTTTGATGTAGCAATCAAGGACATTCATCAACAAGAGAAACCTTTTAGAACAATATGGAAAAGTATAAACAAAGGGCAGATTTGAAGAGGAGAGACCTACAATTCAAGTTTGGTGATTTGGTGTTCGCACATCTAAAGAAGGAAAGGCTCCCAAAGGAAATTACACTAAACTAATGATGAAAAAGATAGGACCATGTTGGGTAGTTCACAAGTTTGGTCCCCATGCATATGAGACTGAGTTACCCCCTAGGGTAGCCATATCTCCAATTTTTAATGTATATGATTTATTTCCATATAAGAGCTTTGTGGTTGCAAGTTCTGATGTAGGTAAAACAACAAATGATGATGATGATTGGGTGAATGAGTTTCCCCTAACCAACCAATGAGACTTGAGTGTATCCTTCACACTAAGGAGGTGAAGAAAACTAGGAGAAAGACATACAAGGAATATTTGATCAAGTGGTAGGATCTCCCTAAAAACGATGCTACCTAGATGACTGAGAATGATATTAAATAGAATGATGTCTCAATTGAAGACCTCCTCTCAAGTGGGACTTGAGAATCTTCTTCCCCGAGAGCATCGTGCAGGGGCATAGTTGGGTCCATGGGATCTATTTATTGTGTTTTTTCTTGGTTTCATTTTTTCTTTCTCATATTGGATTTAATAAGGTCTCAAGGACCATCTTCAAACTTTTTGAGTCCTTTTATCTCATTTTGTAAGGCCTTGGTGTCAATTGGTTGAATGTACTCAAATAGGGGTATCTTGGTAAAACTAGGTCAATGTCTCCCAAAGTGTGGTATGGGAGTATCACTAACGTACTTGGTGTTTGTGTACCCTATTTGAGATGTCTTCAAGGTTTCTAGGGGTCATTGGTGTTAAAAATGCAAAATGTGCAATTTTTTGTAAAAGTTGCTTGACAACTTTTCAATGTTGTCAAGCCACTTAACACACAAATAATAGTTGTATGGATAACCAATTAAAATAGTGGTCATATAAATTAGGTTTCAAGTATTTATATAACCTTAAGATATTTGGAAGGGGTTGGTTGATGATATTGTAGGGAGAACTCAAAGTTTGAAGGCAATTCATGAACATTTTCTCTGCAATTTCCATAAAAATGTTGCACTTTATTTCATAACTCTTTATTTTGAATAAATTAGAACTCAAGGATAGACTTGTTGGAAAGGTATTTAAGTTAAATTTCATTTGGAACTATTTTGGATTTATTTTAGTGGGTTTTGTGCATTCTACAAGCGGTTTTGTCCAGGTTGGTCAAAAACCCTAGGTTTGGAGGGTTTTAACAAGAATTATGCATATACACTCATTCCACTAATCGATTGAATCAAGACTTGGTATAATTATGGGTATGGGGGTGATTCATATGGTTTTTGAACCATTTTTGTAAAGGAGGAGTTCAAGTGGGATTTTTAGAAATTGAAGGCCTAATATCCCCATGTATTAGGCCAGTTTGATATGGTTGAGAGACATATTGATCGTTTTGGTACCAAAACAGCCAAGGAGACCATAAAAAATGTGAAATATATTCACTTTTTAAATTCCATTACTTTCCAAATTGGTTTTATAGGGCAATGGAGATTCTAAGAGGTGGTTGTAGTGTTGTTGGAGGCCTAATTAGGCTTTTGTAGGACTGTAACAGTCTGATTTTGAGCACCTTGGTCGAAAGTACCCCAACTTGGTTTTAAAATATATTTTAAAAATTTCAAAAGGGTATCTAAAAATGGTTTCATTTCATTCCTTTTGTTATTAAATCAAAATATATGATGAAATTTATCTCAGAACAAAGCTACTAGAGTCTAGGCCCATAGGATGCATTTGGTGTTGGAAGATCTAGCACGACTTGATCCAAAGGGTGAGATTGTTTTTTTTATTCCAAATAGGTCAGAGGACATGTTGGAACTCCTTCCCTAAGTCCTTCATGTACCCTTTTCTATGTTGTCTCATTAGGCCTCTATGAAGGGCTGACTAGGCTAGAGTCTTTATTGAGCAATCAATGTTCAAATTGAGGTGGGGTTTGGAATATGATTCCTAATTGTTGTGAGATCTCTTAGACCCTTTGCATTAGACTAAGATATAAAAATTCCTTTATCTAACTAAGTAATTTACAATCCCAAAAAAAAAACATCTCACCAATCATAGACATCTCAAATTCACTTTGCATTTCATCAGCAAACTATCATTTCCTCCAAAAATAATTTTGTCAACAAAACATTCAACAGCCACAATGTTATAATGATAATTCTTGAAATATAGATTACTACCAATAGTACCTTTATTGAATCCTAGCTTCAGCAAATACTTATCCAATTTGGCATACCATGCTCTTGGGGCTTGCTTCAATCCATATAAAGCTTTCTTCAACTAGCACACCATATCAGCTTCATCGATCAATAGAAATCCATCTGGTTGCTCAACATACACTTCTTCTTCCAACTCACCATTTAGAAATACTAACTTGGCATCCATCTGATAGACTTTGAAATCTTTGTAAGAAGCATAAGCAAGAAATAATCTTACAGCTTCAACTCTTGCCATCAGAGAAAAAGTCTCCTCAAAATTAATTCCTTCCATTTGAAAATAATTCAAGAGGGGAAAATAGATTTGAAGGTCAAATGATCAAAACGTAATGAAATAAACATGCAGAATGCTTAAATATCATTAAAAGACCATTTCACCTTGCTATTTTACCTTCTCCTTCGGATTGAGCTTGATGAAGTGAAGGCACCCCTTGATAATGCTCCACTTGATGTGCTCCTTTGATTGCTGGATGTGGATGGCTCTCCAATGATGTGCACAACATGAAATGGATTTCAGGAGGATGATAAGGATGAAAATGATGAAGCTACCAAGATGATTTCCTAGGCTCAAAAGGGCAGCATAAGCTTACTGGATTTCGAGATGTTTTGAATGAAGGGGTGGAGCCCTATTTTATAGGAAGATGAGAGGAAAATGAATGGCTAGGATGAATTCGAGATGAAGGGCTAAGATTTACTTGTGAGCTCATACAAGGTCCAAGAGAGGATGTGGAGACCAAGAAATATGCCTTAAAGGCATTTCGTATCTCCACACTCCACAAGATGCATTGGAGGAATTAAAAAATTTCTAAAAAAGGATATCATGGGGATTGGAGGAATAAAAAGGACTTAAAAATTCCTTGGGAGAGGGGATGCCTAGAGGAATGTGTGATTTTGAAAATCTTACATTCACCTAGGAAAAGAGCATTTAAAAGCAAGGAGTTGACTTTGTGGCTAATCATGACGATTAGCCATTAATGATTCATTAGGAGAGGGATTGGAGGAAATGTTAGGTGGGATTAGGATTAGACTAGGAGAGAGAATGAGTGGAGGGAATAAAAAATTAGAAGAATAATGTTAAGTGAGTTTAGGGAGTTTCTAGAAGAATTTATTATGTTAATGATGAATTAAGAAGATGATTTGTAGGAATCATGTAGGTTAACTAATTAATTGAAATTAATTAGCTAAGAGGAAGATTTGTGAGGATTTGATTTTTTTAGAAGAATAAAGAAAGGGATTGATTTATTAAATAAATCAATCATATGCTATACTGACAATATTAATTATATTTAATTAATATTGACGGGAATTTGAATTAACATAATTAATTAATTAATTATGTGAGGAATTAAAAATAATTAAAATAATTATTTTTAAGTGTCTACATTTTGCCCCTCTTTGAAGCGAGGTGTGATGACACATTGATTCAAAGAATAGTCTTGTTTTGATGCTAATATTGGTTTGATAGGATGCCTCGACTCTAGATTGATAGATTATGGTATGGTGATGCCCCCTTGGGAGATCAATTGAGGTATTTGATCTTTGGAGTTTTGTGAAATTTATATCCCGATAGATTTGATTTGATTCGATTGATAAGATCTAGATTCAGTTTGGTTTCAAGAAGAATTCATCCTGTATAAGACAAAGATGATCAAAGTGTCTAGTTTCAAGAAGAATTCATCCTGTATAAGACAAATATGATCATAGTGTCTGGTTTTAGGAAGGATTCATCCTGTATAAGACATGATTGATCACAATATCTAGTTTTAGGAAGGGTTCATCATGTATAAGACATGATCAAAGTGTCTGGTTTTAGGAAGGATACATCTTGTATAAGACATGGCTAATCACAATGTCTAGTTTCATGAAGGATTCATCCTATATAAGACATGATTAAAGTGTCTGGTTTCAGGAAGGATACATCCTGTATAAGACATGACTGATCACAACATCTGGTTTCAGGAAGGATTCATCCTATATAAGACATGATCAGATCACAACGTCTGGTTTTAGGAAAGATTCATCTTGTATAAGAAATGATCGATCACAACGTCTGGTTTTAGGAAGGATTCATCTTGTATAAGAAAAACATGATCAAGGCATCTGGTTTCAAGAAGGATTCATCCTGTATAAGACATGATTGATCACAACGTTTGGTTTTAAGAAGGATTCATCCTATATGAGACATGATTGATCACAATGTCTTGTTTTAGGAAGGATTCATCCTGTATAAGACATGATCAGAGCATCTGGTTTTAGGAAGGATTCATCCTGTATAAGACATGATCAATCACAACATCTAGTTTTAGGAAGGATTCATCCTGTATAAGACATGATCGATCACAACGTCTAGTTTCAGGAAGGATTCATCCTGTATAAGACATGATCCATCACAATGTCTGGTTTCAAGAAGGATTCATCCTGTATAAGACATGATCGATCACAACGTCTAGTTTCAGGAAGGATTCATCCTGTATAAGACATGATCAGAGCATCTAGTTTCAGGAAGGATACATCCTGTATAAGACATGAACCAGAATCAGAATTGATTATGTCAGGAAAAAAAAAAATAGAGGAAGAAAAATTAAGGTGGAAGGGATAGATGAGGAACAAATATGAAGCAGTTGTGAGGTATTTGGAAACAAGAATATGAGATGCGAGACCGTGGAGGAAAATGGGGGCAATTGAGAACTCCATGGGATTATTGAGTTTAGGATTTGATGGAATGATGGTGAGATTTTGTGCACAACAAATGTGGAGAGCCAACCTAGTTTGATGTTGCCCTGAGTGACTTGCACCATTGATTATAGAAATCAGGATACCATGAGAAACGCAGGGTGTGGACTCCCTATAGACAAACAGGAATTTCTTGCACACAACAATGCAAGTATTAAGAAACACTAATACAGAGTTGTGGGTTCGTGCAAGGAAACCCTCAGACACACCGATACCTCTTGTACACAAGAAGGTAAGTCTTGATAAACACTAGTACCAAGTCGCCGGCTTATACAAGAAGGATCCAAAACATTCCATACTATGAAATATGCCCCAGTATGCGCCTATCATAACATACCTAGATATGAAAGAATTCAGGCAGTCGTAAATAGTGGCAGTCGTAGGGAAAAAGATGCAAGTCTATATGAATAGATGCCAAGATTAGAACTAGGATGGAGGATTAGGTTGCCAGGCAATGGAAGGAGTCATCCTTAGGGCAAAGTGGGCTTTTGGATTAGGCAAGTGATTTAATGTGTGTAGATGTAGATTAGCTATATTTATATCTCGAAAATCTGTGTAGATGCGGATGTCCCCAGCAGGTTTTCCGATAGGTACAATGTTGGAGACCCATTCAGTATAATCTATTGGTTTGATAAATTTTGCATCTAACATCCTTTGGAGTTAAATACAATGTGTTGTTGGGTAGCAAGATTTCCAATGAGGGCTTGGAATTGGGTGGCGTTGATGTTATCAGGAACGCGTGATTGGAGAAGGGCTTGTTCCAAAATTTCTTTATGGACCGGGGAAGTCTTGAGAAGTTCCAAAATGGAGATCTGCACAGGTGTCTCCCCAAGTTGATCAAGGAAGTCATATTAGCGGGTGGAAGAAATGGGTGGTGAGTTTGGTGGGGGAGGGACTCCTTGGATGGTGACTTTACCTTAGTGTGTAGTTGCATTGCAGTCATTCTAGAAATGGGAGGTGGAAGGTGTGGCACCTTGAATGACTATCCTAGCAGGATTTGGTTTGCTTTGGGAAGAAGGAGGATTGACTCCTTGGATGGTTATGACATTGACATGATTGTCTACAGGTTCAATGCGACCTACTAAAAAATCAAAGCCGGTTATGTGATTAGCGTAGTCATAACCCATTGCGTTAGATGATGAGCCTTTTCCTTTATCATGATTCGGGAAGGGTTCCTGGTACATTTTGAGTTTGTCATTGTTATTACCAGGTTTTGTATTTTCTACTTCAATCTCACCTCTATCAATGAGATCTTGTATGTAGATCTTCAGTTTCATACACTTGCGTGTATCATGTCCCTTGATATGATGGTATTCACAATACTCATTTTCATTATACCATCTTGGTTTAGGTTGATTGGGATCAAATGGGCGAGTGATTGGAAAAACCACTGCACTTGCTTGGACAAGTTTCTGAAACACCATTTCAATAGGCTCAGCCAGAGGAGTGAAATCTCTTGGAGTCCTGTTATTCGATCAGGGTGGTCGTCCCTGGATTGAGACATTGTTGTGAGTTTTTTTGGATTGATTTTGATTATTTTGATTGTTGAATTGATTATTATTGGTGGTGGATTTTGGGGGAGTGGCCACAGTTTGGACCCGATTTGCATCAGTTACGCCATCATTGACCACGTTTTTGTTTTTGGACCAGAATTTTGGCTTGTCGTTATAATAAGAGGAAGAACTTTGTGTTGATTTCTGGTAATGTTTCAAGGTTCCTTCCTCCAACAAGACACCTTTGAGGGTGAGACCCTTATCTATCAATTTTTGGAAGGATTTGATACATTGAGATATTAAAGGTGTTGAAAGTTCAGGCACCAAGTTCTTTTGGAATAGTTCAATTTGATGTTGTTCTGGCATGTCCCACTGGAATTTCTTGATAAGATGTCACCATCTTTGTAGGAAATTGGCAAAGGTTTCTCTAGGCCTTTGTTTTGTATTACATAAGTCCTTCATAGAAACATCATTACCCATGTTTTATGTATAGTGGGCCACAAATTTTTTTGCCAAGTCTGTAAAAGAGACAATGGAACCTCGTGGTAAAGATGAGAACCATTTCAAGGCGTCTCCCGTGAGACTCTTGGGAAAGAGTCTACGAAGATAAAGGTCACTATAGGAGACATCTTGGCATAAGATGTGGAATTCTCGGACATGGTTGCGGGGATCTCCTTTGCCTTCATACTTGGTGAATTTAGGAATCTCAAATCCCGGGGGATATGGTGCAACTGATATAGACAGATCATAAGGACAAGGGAAAAACTCTTCAAACGACTAAGCTTTCCTTTTATTAGTCCTTTGTTTCATGTCCTTGATGATATTTTTCATGTCTTGAATTTCCTTGATGAGGTCTTGTTGTGGGCTTTGATAATGATGAAGTGTATTTTCCCCAAGAATTGGATGAGCCAAAGAAGGTGCACCACCACCAATATATTGATATGATGAGGAGGTGGGAATGTGGGATGTGATGACTGATGTTGCTGGGGTTTGAGGGACAGTTGGTTGCGGTCCACCAACTGTTGTGATAGGATTGAATACGGCCTGGATAAAATTTGTGACATTGTTGGGAGGAAGGGAAGTTTGTGGAATAGAAATTTGTGGTTGAATAGAAGGAGGTGGTATAGAAGTTTGTTGGAGAATGGATGAGATTGGATTTGATAGTGGTATGGATGGTAAGGAGGAAGAAGGTGGGATGGAGACCATGGTGGGAGGTACCGCGGGTGGCATTGATTGAGCCTAGATGATTTATGGGGCTACAATTGATTGAGTTTGAATAGTAGGTGCAGCACTTTGTGTGGGAGTGAGGTCTCCTTGTGGTTGTTGGGTGAAAGCAGATCTATTAAACTCAAGCGGAAGTTGAGCTCCATTTTCAAGAAGAGCTTTCAGAAGTGCAGTAGGATTGTGTTTAATAAACTTGTCCATCATCTCTTGGTTATAAGAATCTGCTAGGAAAGTTTGCACTTCTGGACAAAGTTCATCTTGGTTAACCATGTCAAGATTTTGACTTTGATCTTGATCGCTAGGTTTCCCACTTTGTGTATGATCTTGCATGGGATCTTCATATAGGACACCAATGTCTGGCATGTCATATTGTTGTTCAGCCATCTTTTTCTTTTGAGATCGAGTTGCGACCATACACAATATTTGTAATGAAATGACTTAAGAAATTTGTGATGAAAGGACTTAGAAAATTTGAGGATGATTGATGGAGGAGGTATGGTTTTAGAAGAAACATGATGACTAGGTTGTCTTTGGTATGAACATGAAGGATCGATTCGAATGGCAAGTTGTATGAAGGGATATGACCACCCTGATTTGGATGATAGTTGGTGTTTTGAAGGACAAACTTGAATGTTGATGGAGAGGATGGACTCTTAGCTTCTCTCTTAGGCTTATGAAATATGGGATGGACAGATTTTTGACGCAATTTTGGACTTGGTGTGGGTAATGACTTGGACAATTGTTTGTGTCTTGATAAGTGTTTTTGCAAAGTGTTTGGGGATAGTGATGTGTTTTTAGTCTTCTCTTGGCAAGTATGTATCAAACAAAGCAAATATAGTGATCAAATGCATATTATATCAAAGACACTCATACTCATATACAACATTCTTAAGGCTGGCAAGAACAATAGTCATTGAATCCCAATTGGTTTCCCATCTACGCTTACCCAGAGCGAACATTTAGATGCTTGACCCCACTGGCTCCCCTCCACGACACTCACTTCTTGGGGTAGCCAAGCATCAATTCCCATGAAAACTCCTCATGGCAAACTTTGTGTCTCTATTAAGAGCCATAAGAATATGGGCTGCTTCAGAGGTCCGACGTCCTACACCAATGACTAGAAGATTTTTTGCCACCATGAACAAGGTGTTTAGTAAGTCTTCCCGTTAGGAGCTACCCTTCGAAGTTGCGCAAGCGCAATTGAGGCCTATAGCCCAACGAAGCACCAAGAACTTAGTAGTCACGTAAGCGTGATTGAGATCTCTAGGATCCTACTAAGCACCCAATGTGAGAGTGAACTCTCATATAGCCCCAACCATTAACCCTTTCATAGTCAATGGCCTATTTATTATAGTGAGTTGGGAACCCCAGGTCTGGGTGTACTCACTTGGGTTGTTCCCCTCTTACCTTCTCAAAGAGAAAGTTGGGAGGGTAGGCCTGCTAGAGGTAAACACACAATCAAACAAGAAAAGGTTGGAGGGTCTAGATTTCTGATCATCTAGTAAGATGAGAGCATACTTTCCTACCTTTACACTTTTCTTAAAGACACATAAGACAATGGTTCATTCCATTTTAATTAATATCTAGGTGCCTAATTTAAATAAATGCACAATATTTGGTTGGATTAGCTAGGCAACCTGCAAAACAACTTGATTAGTAGTTTTGAAAAATGGAGTCTTCAACAAGCATCCTACAAAACAACTTGATTAGTAGTTTGAAAAAAATGGAGTCTTCAAAAAGCATCCTACAAAACAATTTGATTAGTTTGGAAAATAGAGTCTTCAACAAGCGTCTTGCAAAAAACAACAAAATGACAAAAATATTAATTTTTTTGATTTGTTGGGAATGAATAGAAAAACATGATAAAAACTTTTTTACTAATGACAAATGTGGATTTGAAGAAAGTTTTGATGGGTAAATGGGGTTTGACTAGGCTTTTGCCATTTTCCAAGGGATAGGCAAGCAAAAAATGGGGATTTTGGAGGAGAGATGAAGGAATGGGAAAATTTGTCAAAGAGGGGCAAAGAAGCAAAAGTTGGAGATGGATAATATGGGAAAAATTTGGAGGTGATTGGATAAAAGGGGAAGAAGTTATGGCAAACCCTAAAAATAGAGAAATATGGGATTTAGGCTTCAAAAAGTGGATTTTTGGGATAAGGCCCCCAAGGAAGAAAATGTGAAAAATGGCAATGCGGAGAATCTGGCGGAGTTTGGAGGAAAATGGAGTCAAGATAAAGAAGATATGGCGAAAAAATAGAATAATTTAACAAAGCAGACAAACCCTAGATTTAACAGAGCAGACAGAAACCCTAGATTTAACAGAGCAGAAACCCTAAATTTAACAGAATAAAAAAAAAATGTCAAAGGTCCAAATTTCTGATTATCTAGATAGACAAGAGCATAATCTCCCACTTTCACACTTTCTTGCGGTCAGATAGATTATATTTAAACAGAGCAAATAACAGGAAATGAAAAAAAATATAAAAAAATGCAGACTACAATTAGCGCCTAAAAATTTCAAACAGATTAATAGAGTAGACAGTAGCACTAAACAGATAGAAAAGTGTCAAAGGTCTAGATTTTTGATTGTCTAGATAGACGAGCATACTCTCCTATTTTCACACTTTCCTGTGGTCAGAGTATACAGTCACGCTAAACATAATGGAAAAGTGAAAGGTCTGGATTTTTGATTGTCTATATAGACAAGAGCATACTCTCCTACTTTCACACAGATTATAATTAGTCAGAGAAGATAACAGAGAAAATAACAGATCAGATAACAGGAATTCAAATTCCCACAAAAACGCCCGCGCTAATCGTAGAGCTATCATGCTGAAATTGAAATAGAAACAAAAAAAAATAGAAGCAAAGATGAAACAGAAACAGAAAGAAGCTGTTGCCTAGAAATAGAGAGCAATTTTTTTTTTTTGCAGTCGCGTTATTCTGGAACCTGCGTCTCACAACTATCAAAAACCTAAAAAAAAAAACATTAGTTCTTAGGGGCATGGGTCCCACTGGGCGTGCCAAAATAAAGAGGGGAAAATAGATTTGAAGGTCAAATGATCAAAACATAATGAAATAAACATGCAGAATGCTAAAATATCATTAAAAGACCACTTCACCTTGCTATTTTACCTTCTCCTACGGATTGAGCTTGATGAAGTGAAGGTGCCCCTTGATAATGCTCCACTTGATATGCTCCTTTGATTGCTGGATGTGGATGCCTCTCTAATGATGTGCACAACATGAAATGGATTTCAGGAGGATGATAAGGATGAAAAGGGTAGCATAAGCTTACTAGATTTCAAGATGTTTTGAATGAAGGGATGGAGCCCTATTTTATAGGAAGAGGAGAGGAAAATGAATGGCTAGGAAGAATTCGAGATGAAGGGCTAAGATTTACTTGTGAGCTCACACAAGGTCCAAGAGAGGATGTGGAGACCAAGAAATATGCCTTAAAGGCATTTCATATCTCCACACTCCACAAGATGCATTAAAGGAATTAAAAATTCTCCAAAAAAAGATATCATGGGGATTGGAGGAATAAAAAGGACTTAAAAATTCCTTGGGAGAGGGGATGCCTAGAGGAATGTGTGATTTCAAAAATCTTATATTCACCTAGGAAAAGAGCATTTAAAAGCAAGGAGTTGACTTTGTGGCTAATCATGATGATTAGCCATTAATGATTCATTAGGAGGGGGATTGGAGGTAATGTTAGGTGGGATTAGGATCAGACTAGGAGAGAGAATGAGTGGAGGGAATAAAAAATTAGAAGAATAATGTTAAGTGAGTTTAGGGAGTTTCTAGAAGAATTTATTATGTTAATGATGAATTAAGAAGATGATTTGTAGGAATCATGTAGGTTAACTAATTAATTGAAATTAATTAGCTAAGAGGAAGATTTGTGAGGATTTGATTTTTTTAGAAGAATAAAGAAAGGGATTGATTTATTAAATAAATAAATCATATGTTATAGTGACAATATTAATTATATTTAATTAATATTGAGAGGAATTTGAATTAACATGATTCATTAATTAATTAATTATGCGAGGAATTAAAAAAAATTAAAATAATTATTTTAAGTGTCTATATTTTGCCCCTCTTTGAAGCGAGGTGTGATGACACATTGATTCAAAGAATAATCTTGTTTTGATGTTGATATTGGTTTGATAGGATGCCTCGGCTCTAGATTGATAGATTATGGTATGGTGATGCCCCCTTGGGAGATCAATTGAGGTATTTGATCTTTGGAGTTTTGTGAAATTGATATCCCGATAGATTTGATTTGATTCGATTGATAAGATCTAGATTCAATCTAGTTTCAAGAAGAATTCATCCTATATAAGACAAAAATGATCAAAGTGTCTGGTTTCAAGAAAAATTCATCCTATATAAGACAAAGATGATCATAGTGTCTGGTTTCAGGAATGATTCATCCTGTATAAGACATGATTGATCACAATATCTAGTTTTAGGAAGGATTCATCCTATATAAGACATGATCAAAGTGTCTGGTTTCAAAAAGGATACATCCTGTATAAGGCATGGCTGATCACAACATCTGGTTTCAGGAAGGATTCATCCTGTATAAGACATGATCAGAGTGTCTTGTTTCAGGAAGGATACATCCTGTATAAGACATGACTGATCACAACGTCTGGTTTCAGGAAGGATTCATCCTATATAAGACATGATTAGATCACAACGTCTAGTTTTAGGAAGGATTCATCCTTTATAAGACATGATCGATCACAATGTCTAGTTTCAGGAAGGATTCATCCTGTATAAGACAAACATGATCAAGGCGTCTAGTTTCAGGAAGGATTCATCCTGTATAAGACATGATCGATCACAATGTCTGGTTTCAGAAGGATTCATCCTGTATAAGACATGATCAATCACAACATCTAGTTTTAGGAAGGATTCATCCTGTATAAGACATGATCAGAGCGTATGGTTTCAGGAAGGATTCATCTTGTATAATACATGATTGATCACAATGTCTTGTTTTAGGAAGGATTCATCTTGTATAAGACATGATCGATCACAATGTCTGGTTTCAGGAAGGATTCATCCTGTATAAGACATGATTGATCACAATGTCTTGTTTTAGGAAGGATTCATCCTGTATAAGACATGATCGATCATAATGTCTGGTTTCAGGAAGGATTCATCCTGTATAAGACATGATCAGAGCGTCTGGTTTCTAGAAGGATTCATCCTGTATAAGACATGATCGATCATAACTTCTAGTTTCAAGAAGGATTCATCCTATATAAGACATGATTAGAGCATCTGGTTTCAAGAAGGATACATCCTGTATAAGACATGAATTAGAATCAAAATTGATTATGTGAGGAAAAAAAAAAATAGAGGAAGAAAAATTAAAGTGGAAGGGATAGATGAGGAACAAATATGAAGTAGTCATGAGGTATTTGGAAAGAAGAATATGAGATGTGAGACCGCGGAGGAAAATGGGGGCAATTGAGAACTCCATGGGATTATTGAGTTTAGGATTTGATGGAATGATGGTGAGATTTTGTGCACAACAAATGTGGAGAGCCAACCTAGTTTGATGTTGCCTTGAGTGACTTGCACCATTGATTATAGAAATTAGGATACCATGAGAAATGCAGGGCGTGGACTGACTCTGTAGACAAACAGGAATTTCTTGCACACAACAATGCAAGTATTAAGAAACACTAATACAGAGTTGTGGGTTTGTGCAAAGAAACCCTCAAACATGCCGATATCTCTTGTACATGAGAAGGTAAGTGTTGATAAACACTAGTACCAGGTCACCAGTTTATACAAGAAGGATCCAAAACATGCCATACTATGAAATATGCCCCAGTATGCGCCTATCATAACGTACCTGGATATGAAAGAATCCAGGCAGTCATACATAGTGGCAGTCGTAGGGCAAAAGAGGCAAGTCTATATGAATAGATCTAACAAAATCTAACAAGTCTCTTCCTTGTGACCAAATGATACCTCTTGCCAAGAGTACAACTAGGTGTTGGCAATATTGCATTATAATAGACAATGAAAGATTGTTGGCATTTCTTAAGGATATTGAGAAGGTTGTTGATGATTATGGATATAACTGATTAAAGATGTTTTACTATCTTGATATTATTATTTTGTCATTGATGTCAAGAAATTGATTTTCTAATTCAGTATGATGGTGCCATATCTTGAGAAGTATGATATGAAGATTATAAAGATGTCGATGAAAGACACAGGAAAGAATATGATGAATAAGGGGATGAATAAGGTATTCAATGAGCAACTACTACCAAGTCAGACAATGATGAGATAATGATGTTTTAGATTGTTTTAACATCATACATATGTTGTAAATTGTAAAGGTTAATACTATACTATGTTATCAAGCAAAGAATCTAGTTGGTAAACCCTAAGGAACCTAGTTGGTAAACCCTAAGGTTATTGCTATCGGTTAATGAAGGCGGAATGTCTACCGACAGAAGTTTAGTATTCACCGAGCTGTTACCAAGTTGTAACTGAGCTATAACAGAATGCATTAAATGTTTTCATGCGGTATTTAATAAAGGAAGCTGATGAGTTGGAGCAGATTAAATGATTGGTAAGCCATGGAAGAAGTTTGTTAACGAATCTAAGGCAATGAAAAGTCGACATGAAGATCTATAGCTCAGATTGAACTGTAATACCCTGGCATAAGTTCCAAGACTATTATGCAAGTTCCAAGGTGGGGTAAAACATTTTCAGATTGAAAGATGCATTGAACTTGGACAAGATTGAAGATCTGATGGCTATGATTGATCATGGGAAATGTGATCAAGGAGATTAAGCGGTTACCTAAATATTTATAAATAGGAAACTATTGATAAACAATGTATGTGGGCAAGTGTATGCACAGGGATGCTACATAGTGATTACCAATCATATAAACTTGAAGACCTGTTAGAATAACAGAGTATAGAAGCCCAGCAGATAAACAAGATTAGTTCTATGTCTAGGTTGTATTGAACAAATGGGAATCTGCTTTAGCATTTTAGATGTGAATTTGCAAATAGATTTTTATTACTGTTATTTTGTGAAACTGATAGAAAATCTCTTAACCGAGTGGACTTAAGAGTCTTATATGTAAATCCTCTAGCAAGGTGACATTCTGATTGAGTGTATGAAATCCTTTGACAAGGTCACTTCTAACAAAGTGAAGATCCTAACAAATCTAAGGGAAATCTCCTAACCGGGTCACATCTAGCAATGTGTTTGTAATCTTTAACAGGATTTTCTTTTAACCGAGCATGCTTGAGAAGAGTATATTTCTTAGTGGGTCCGAAATCCCAAAGTGGTTTTTCCCTATTTGGGTTTCCATGTTAAATCTGGTGTTATGAGGTTTATGATGTTCATATGCTTTTGAGTTTGCATGTTTAACAGTTTTGGTTATATGACTGATATATATGTTACCGAGGTTGAATCTGATGTTTTTATGGATGATTAAGTTTGTATGATTCACCCCCCCCCCCCACCGCTCTCATCTTGTTGGCTATTGGATCTGTACTTATATTTAGTATCAGAACTATCAATTGGTATTAGAGCTTTGGACTCCGAAATGAAATTTTAAAGGCACTTGAGTTAAAGATCCAAAGATGTATAAGAGGGATGCATTAAAGTTGAACAAGTCAAGTTTCTCTACATGGCAGAAAAGGATGAAGCTACATCTATCAGGAGTTGGAGAATATGTTGTATACTATCTGGAGAATTATTTTGTCACACCAAGCACCTATCCATTGACTATGGAAGAGATAAAGGCAAAGCAAGAACATATTCAAGCAATGATTGAAATAACATCTTCATTGACTGATTCAAAGTTTAATGATTTAGAAGGTTGCAATGATGCAAAGGCAATGTGGGATAAGCTCATATTACTATATGGAGGAGATGAACATGTTCAAAGAGAAAAAGTAGATAGTCTGAGAGGACAACTTGAATCTATGAGGATGAATGGAGGTGAGAACATAAATCAGTACAGTACAAGACTAAAGGAGATTGTCAATCAAATCAAAGGAGTAGGTGGAATTATTGAAGAAAAAGATATAACAAGTAAGTTGTTAAGAACCCTTCTACCAGCTTATGCAATCCAAGTCTCAGCAATCAATGAATTAGGGTCTGTACCTAATATGCCAGTTTCTTTGGATGCTACTATTGGTAAGCTATATGCATTTTAGTTAAGTAATTTTGATAATAGTGGATCTTCAGTAAATAAAGTTGAATCTGCATTTAGTTCTTTTCATCTTTATGAATCTAATGACTACAATGAAAGAAAGTATAAGTGCTCTAAAGAAGATCATAGTGGAGCAAGTGAAATATTTCGGAAAAACATGGAAGAAGTACACAAACTATATGAAGAAATCAGAAAGCAAGAAGAGTTTGAAGCACTATTAGCCAAAAGGTTACCAAGAGGCAAAGGTAAGTATAAAGGAAAACTACCTTTCAAATGTTTCAATTGTGATAAGATAGGACATGTGGCTTCTAACTCTCCTGACAAAGATTTTACTGAAAAGAGAGATTACCGAGATGAAAGACAAAAAGATAACCATTACAGTGGACACCGAGACTTCAAAAGAAGAGATACAAAGACATGCTTAATAGCTGATGAGGAATCTAATGATGATAAATTAGATGAAACTGATATAGAGGAAGTATTTTATGTGGCTATCAAGGATGGATCAGATGAAGAAAGGTATGAAGAAAAAGCCCTAATATCTCACATAAACACTAATGATTCTTGGATTATAGATAGTGGATGCTCACATCATATGATAGGAGATAAACACAAGTTTGTTATGTTAGAAGATTATGTGGAGGCTATGTTAGATTTGGCAATGATGCACCATGACTGGTAAGAGGTAAAGGATCTATAACACTTCTTGATAATGCAAGATGCAATGATGTTTATTGGGTTGAAGGTTTGAAATACAATTTGTTGAGTGTAGCACAACTAAACAACATAGGTTACCGAATAGAATTTCAGAAAGGAATTGTCAAAGTTCATGACAAGAATGGAAAGTTAGCTGCTACCGGGACACAAATAAAAGGTAATACATTTCACCTTAACTCAACTCAGAATAAGTGTTTGCATGCAAAGATTGATGATACCTGGCTATGGCATAAGAGGTTTTGTCATGTAAATTTTGATAATCTGATCAAAATAAGTAAGAAGCACAGAGTAAGAGGTCTACCAAGTCTTGAAAAACCTGAGAATGCTATGTGCCGAGGATGCCAGATGGGTAAGATGACAAGGTCAAGCTTTACAAGTAAGTCTTACACTTCTAAGGGAATTTGAGATCTAGTGCACACTGATCTTTGTAGTCCTATGAAAGTTCAAAGTTATTATGGTGATAAGTATTTCATATTATTTGTGGATGAATATTCAAGGATGATGTCAGTAATGTTTTTAAAGGAAAAAAAAGAAGCTTTTCAAATGTTTAAATGGTACAAGGCAAGACTTGAAAATGAAACAGGAAGACAACTGAAATGTCTTAGATCAGATAGAGGAGGAAAGTTCACATCTGATGAGTTCAACTTATTCTACAATGATCATGGTATTAAAAGATAAGTCTTTGCACTGAGAACTCCACAATAGAATGGAATAGCTAAAAGAAGAAATAGATCTATTATGGATTGTGCTAGAACATTGATGATTGAAAAGAATGCGCCACAAACATTTTGGAGAGAAGCAATAAGCACAGTTGTTTACACCTTGAACCGAGTTCAATTGAAGAAAGGTACTTTGAAGACACCATGTGAGATCTAGTATGATAAGAAACCTAATGTTAGTTACTTTAAAATCTTTGGAAGTAGATGCTATGTTCATAAAGATGATAGAAATGACAAGTTTGATCAGAAAAGTGAAGAAGGAACGTTTCTAGGTTATTCTTCCAAAAGCAAAGCATTTAAATGTCTGATCAAATCATCTAACAAAATAGTAGAAAGTGCAAATGTGAAAATTGATGAATTTGCAGAAAGAAATAATGAAGGAAATTCCAAAAAACTAGAAGACTATGATGAATTTGTCTATGTTCAACCAAGAGGTCCTACCGAGAAAACTGTTGAAGAAAATGAAGAGAATATCCAGTTACCGAGTGATGAAGAAGATCATACAGAGCCTACCAAGCCTGTATTAGCCAAGTATGTCAGAAGACATCATGCACCAAGTCAGATTATAAGAGATAAGGATGATCCAGTGATGACAAGGAACAAACTAAGACACAACACATGTTTGATATCTGAATTTGAACCGAGAATAGTGAAAGAGGCATTTAACAGTAAAGATTGGGTAAATGCTATGACAGAAGAGATTGATCAAATCAAGAAGAATGACACATGGACACTAATCCCAAGACCGAAGGAAAAAAATTTAATCGATACAAAGTGGATTTTCAAAAACAAGCTAAATGAAAAGGGTGAAGTCATTCGAAACAAAGCAAGACTAGTTTGCAAAGATTATGCACAAGAAGAAGGAATTGCTTATGGTGAAGCTTTTGCACCTGTTGGTAGACTTGAAGCAGTAAGAACATTGTTGGCCTATGCTACTTTCAATAACTTCAAGGTATATCAAATGGATGTCAAATCTGCATTTCTGAATGGAATATTAGAAAAAGAAGTTTTCATTGAACAACCTGAAGGATTTGTTGAAGACAATAATAAACATTAGGTATGTAAATTGAACAAAGATTTATATGGTTTGAAACAAGCACCAAGAGCATGGTATGAAAGATTGCACTCTTATTTGACTAAGATTGGTTTTATAAGGACAAGTGAGAACAGTAACATGTACATGAAGAATGATGAAAATCGAATAATGATCTTAGCCATATTTGTTGATGATATTATATTTTGTGGTAATGACTCTTTATGCAAGAACTTTGGAAATGAAATGAGCAAAGAATTTGAGATGTCATTAATCGGTGAGATAAAGTATTTTATAGGTTTAAAGATACTGCAAATGAAAAATGAGATTTTCATTACTCAATCCAAGTACATAAAGGAAATCTTGAAGAAATTTGGAATGGATGATTCAAAACCAGTAAGTACTCCTATGACTACCAACTGTAAATTATCTAAGAATGATGAATCTGCATCTGTTGATGAGACACTCTACCAATCCATGATTGGAAAAATACAATATGTTGTTCACAGCAAACCAGACATAGTGCATGCAGTAGGTATAGTTGCAAGATTCTCTACAGATTCTAAGGAAACACACATGACAACAATCAAAAGAATTTTTAGATACTTGAAAGGCACAGAGGATTATGGCTTAGTATATCAGAAAGGAAATGATTTTGATTTAAAAGTTTTTACTGATGCTGATTGGGCAGGCAACATTGATGATAGAAAAAGCACAAGTGGAGGAGCTTTCTTTTTAGGAGAAAGACTAGTGACTTGGCTTAGCAAGAAACAAGGATGTGTTTCACAGTCAATAGCAAAAGCTGAATACGTTGCTGCAACATTGAATTGTAACAACATTGCATGGATCAAACAACTATTGGAAGGTATAAATGAGAAGGTTACCGAGCCAATAACTATATTCTGTGACAATACTAGTGCCATTAATATTTCAAAGAATCCTGTTATGCACTCTAAGACAAAGCACATATCTATCAAATACCATTATCTTAGAGAAGAAGCTCAAGAGAAGAAAGTGGTGTTGGAATATGTTAGCACATAGGAGCAAATAACAGATATCTTCACCAAGCCACTACCAAAGGACACTTTTGAATATCTCAGAAGTAAGTTAGGGGTCCTACCCCTATCTTCTACTCACTGACCAAGTTCGGTGAAAGCATCAGTCTGATGACTCTAATGAATATCTTTTGGGAGTTGATGTTGAGTTATATACTTTAGGATGTTTTCTAAAAGTGTGATGAATTAATACAAGGAATATTACAGGGAACAGGAATTGAAGATAAATGCTTTAACCGAGACTCAGTTGATACACAACAACAGGAAATAACTTCTTACAGAAAGAAATTATGCTTTAGTTCTTTACTTTTTGGCATTGTTGTCAAAGCGGGAGAAGACCAATATAGGGGAGAAGACCTATCAGACCTATAAAGAGGAGAAGACTAAGAGAAAACTAAGTAGACTACAAATTGGGAAGAAGACTGAAGAAATGAGGAGAAGTCTAATGTATGGGGGAGAGCATTTCAGCATTTCAGAATCATAGCAATTCAAATCTATTAAGGTCAAATCAATTGGTTTTTCCATCAATGCCAAAGGGGGAGATTGTTGGCAATATTGCAGTATAACAGACAATGAAAGATTGTTGGCATTTCTTAAGGATATTGAGAAGGTTATTGATGATTATGGATATAACTGATTAAAGATGTTTTACTATCTTGATATTATTATTTTGTCATTGATGTCAAGAAATTGATTTTCTAATTCAGTATGATGTTGCCATATCTTGAGAAGTATGATATGAAGATTATAAAGATGTCAGTGAAAGACACAGGAAAGAATATGATGAATAAGGGGATGAATAAGGTATTCAATGGGCAACTACTACCGAGTCAGACAATGATGAGATCATGATGTTTTAGATTGTTTTAACATCATACATATGTTGTAAATTGTAAAGGTTAATACTATACTATGTTATCAAGCAAAGAACCTAGTCGGTAAACCCTAAGGTTATCGCTATCGGTTAATGAAGGTAGAATGTCTACCGAGTGAAGTTTAGTATTCATCGAGTTGTTACCAAGTTGTAACTGAGCTATAATAGAATGCATTAAATGTTTTCATGCAGTATTTAATGAAGGAAGCTGATGAGCTGGAGTGGATTAAATGATTGGTAAGCCGTGGAAGAAGTTTGTTAATGAATCTAACGCAATGAAAAGTTGGCATGAAGATCTACAGCTCAGTTTGAACTGCAATACCCTAGCACAAGTTCCAAGACTATTATGCAAGTTCCAAGGTGGGGCAAAATGTTTTCAGATCGAAAGATGCATTGAACTTGGACAAGATTGAAGATCTGATGGCTATGATTGATCATGGGAAATGTGATCAAGGAGATTAAGCAGTTACCTAATTGTTTATAAATAGGAAACTGTTGATAAACAATGTATGCAGGCAAGTGTATGCACAGGGATGCTACATGGTGATTACCAAGCACAGAAGCTTGAAGACCTGTTAGAATAATAGAGTATAGAAGCCCAGCAGATAGACAAGATTAGTTCTATGTCTAGATTATATTGAACAAATAGGAATCTACTTTAGCATTTTAGATTTGAAGTTGCAAATAGATTTTTATTACTGTTATTTTGTGAAATTGACAGAAAATCTCTTAACCGAGTGGACTTAATAGTCTTATATGTAAATCCTCTAACAAGGTGACATTATGATTGAGTGTTTGAAATCCTTTGACAAGGTCACTTCTAACAAAGTAAAGATCCTAATAGATCCGAGGGAAATCCCTTAACCGGGTCACATCTAGCAATGTGTTTGTAATCTTTAACAAGATTTGCTTTTAACTGAGCATACTCTAGAAGAGTATATTTTTTAGTGGGTCCGAAATCCCATAGTGGTTTTTCCCTATTTGGGTTTCCACGTTAAATCTAGTGTTATGAGGTTTATATTGTTCATATGCTTTTGAGTTTGCATGTTTAACAATTTTGGTTATATGACTGATATATATGTTACCGAGGTTGAATCTGATGTTTTTATGGATGATTAAGTTTGTATGATTCACCCCCCCCCCCCCCCTCTCATCTTGTTGGCTATTGGATCTGTACTTATATTTACTATCAAAACTATCACTAGGATGGAGGATTAGGTTGCCAGGCAAGGGAAGGAGTCATCCTTAGGGCAAAGTGGGCTTTTGGATTAGGCAAGCAATTTAATCTATGCAGATGTGGATTAACTATAATTAGATCTTGGAAATCTATGCAGATGCGGATGCCCCCAGCAGGTTTTCTGACAAGTACAATGTTGGAGACCCATTCAGCATAATCTATTGGTTTGATGAATTCTATGTCTAACATCCTTTGGAGTTAAATACAATGTGTTGTTGGGTAGCAAGGTTTCCAATGAGGTCTTGAAATTGGGTGGCGTTGATGTTATCAAGAACGCGTGATTGGAGAAGGGCTTGTTCCAAAATTTCTTTATGGACCAGGGAAGTCTTGAGAAGTTCCAAAATGGAAATCTACGTAGGTGTCTTCCCAAGTTGATCAAGGAGGTCATATCAGCGGGTGGAAGACATGGGTGGGGGGTTTCGAGGGGGAGGGACTCCTTGGATGGTGACTTTACCTCGGCGTGTAGTTGCATTGCAGTCATTCTAGAAATGGGAGGTGGAAGGCATGGCGCCTTGAATGACTATCCTAGTAGGATTTGGTCTGCTTTGGGAAGAAGGAGGATTGACTCCTTGGATGCTTATAACATTGACATGATTATTTGCAGGTTCAATGCGACCTACTAAAAAATCAAAGCCAGTTATGTGATTATCATAGTCATAACCCATTGCATTAGATGATGAGCCTTTTCCTTTATCATGATTCGGGAAGGGTTCCTGGTACATTTTGAGTTTGTCATTATTATTACCAGGTTTTGCATTTGCTACTTCAATCTCACCTCTATCAATGAGATCTTGTATGTAGATCTTCAGTTTCATACACTTGTGTGTATCATGTCCCTTGATATGATGGTATTCACAATACTCATTTTCATTATACCATCTTGGTTTAGGTTGATTGGGGTCAAATGGGTGAGTGATTGGAAAAACCACTGCACCTACTTGGACAAGTTTCTGAAACACCATTTCAATAGGCTTAGTCAGAGGAGTGAAATCTCTTGGAGTCCTGTTATTCGATCAGGGTGGTCGGCCCTGGATTAAGACATTGTTGTGAGGTTTTTGGGATTGATTTTGATTATTTTGATTGTTGAACTGATGATTATTGGTGGTGGATTTTGGGGGAGCAGCCACGGTTTGGACCTGCTTTGCATCAGTTACGCCATCATTGACCACGTTTTTTGTTTTTGGACCAGAATTTTGGCTTGTCGTTATAATAAGAGGAAGAACTTTGTGTTGATTTCTGGTAATGTTTCAAGGTTCCTTCCTCCAACAAGACACATTCGAGGGCGAGGCCCTTATTTGTCAATTTTTGGAAGGATTTGATACATTGAGATATTAAAGGTCTTGAAAGTTCAGGCATCAAGTTCTTTTGGAATAGTTCAATTTGATGTTGTTATGGCATGTCCCATTGGAATTTCTTGATAAGATGTCACCATCTTTGTAGGAAATATTCCTTCTTCACATCGAGCATCAAAATTTCCTAAATCTTCATCGCTTTTGATATGAAATTTTCTTTCAAAAATTTTGAAATATTTAACAGTAGGAGAATGATCAAACTATAATTCATAAGGAGTCTTACTGGTATCACCTTTTATATGCACCTG
This sequence comes from Cryptomeria japonica, assembly GCF_030272615.1. NCBI lineage: Eukaryota > Viridiplantae > Streptophyta > Pinopsida > Cupressales > Cupressaceae > Cryptomeria > Cryptomeria japonica. The sequence goes on along the minus strand of NC_081415.1, from coordinate 49,067,204 downwards.
GTTAAGAGTGTAGACAACAATACTCACAACTTCTCTCCAATAGATATGTGGAACATTTCCATCAATCATCATAGATCTAGTAGCTTCTTGAATGGTTATATTCTTCCTTTCTACCACTCTATTCTACTGAGGAGTTCTAGGCGCAAATAACTGTCTCTTTATCGCATGCTCTTCACAATATGAATTCAACTCACTGGAGATGAATTCACCACCTCTATTAGATCTTAGACACTTCAATTTCAATCTAGTCTCAGTCTCAACCATGGCCTTGAAAATATTGAACTTCTATAAAACTTCAAACTTTTCCCTTAAGAAGGTAACCCACATCACCCTAGAATAATCATCAATAAGCAACATGAAATATCTATCACCTTGCAAGATCCTGACTCTAGAGGGACCACACAAATTAGTATGCACAAGATCTAGTAATCTATTAGAGAAATGCTTCTTACTTTTGAAAGAAACTCTGGTTTGCTTCCCTAACTAGGTAAAAGCACAAACCTACGTCACACTTTTATAAAGGAACCGACCAACACAACTAAAACTATTTAACTTTGACCACATAAAAGTGACATTTCTAAATTGAATTTTGAGATAATATAAACTGATCAAATGTAGAAATGTTAACGAAATTTATGTCTACTATTTTTTTTTTAAAATTTACAAAAATATTGATATTTTTTTATAAATTCAAAGACCAAGTTTTCATTACTGAAAAATGCTAAAAATCAGGGGTTCTAGTTGGCGTCACCAATAAAATGAAAATTGACTTATTTTTTCTGATTATTTTTTTCCAAATAGAGAACATATATATGCAGTGATAAAAAAAATAAAAATAAAAAAGATGTATATTTTCCTTGTTATAATATTTTGAAGTCCAACATTGATAAATTTGACACTTTTCATTCAACGTCACCTTTTGACTACTAAATTTATCATTAACCAAAAAAAAAATACCCTTTTCGAGAAGATTATCTCATCTAATGAAAAATATTTTTTTAATATCATTTAATTATTTTTTTAAATTGTTAATTAACCTCTTTTTTAACTTGAAATAGATACTCACAATGTTCAATTAATAAAAAATATTAAAAATAATTAAAATACTAAAAAAATTATATGACCAGATTCGTGACTTCGAGCTCTACAAAGGGGTATTTTTTTATTTTTGTAAAAAAAAAGTCTATCTGATGAAAAAATAAGGTGGAAGTTCAAATTTGTTGAAATGCAGAGTTTTCTGTCATTTTGGTGCCACATCATATGACACCTCAGCTAGTTCAGACTGAGTCCGACTGAACTCCATGTAGCTGGACTAGGTTATTTTGGCCGAACAGAGTTTGATCGAACTACTTGGCACTAGAGTTGGTCCCCAACCCAACCAAGGGACAAAAAGTGACCTTTTGTGTTTTTTGTCTTATTTATAAAATAATTGACTAGGTTATCCGGGTTAATTTGAAGGTCATTTGGATGTATTTTTGTTGACAACTTTTAAAAGGTATTTTTTATTCAATTTAATAGTTTTTATGTTAATTTTAATTTATTAATATAAATAATATTTAAATATTTATATTATGTGTGTAATTTGATATAAAAAATATTAAATTGAATAAAAGTGACAACATTGAGTTTTTATCCATTTTTTCTTTTAAATAATGTTAAAAAATTTGTTTACATGTATGTTTGTTTTTCCTTTCTAGTTTAATTAGGCTCATATCTTTATTTCATTTTGGGCTTAATTAACTTGTTTTAAGTTTCTTGTTCCTTTGGCATGCTTTGTGTTTAGATAGAACCCTAAATATGATAACAAATGTATCCCAACTCCCCTCTTCCATTGGGGGTCAGGTGTAAGAGAAATTGTTATCATCTTCCATTTAGATAGAAGGGTATGCCCTCCCAAGAAGCCCATAATGCTAGGCGAGAGGGGAATGATCCAAGCAGTACTTCTTCAGCCTGCTATATAAATTAAAACATTAGGAGAAATCTATGATGAATTGGTCAAGTTGGCCTATCTGACGGTTCCCTCAGTATCCACACTTATGTGAGATGCATAAAAATCCTCTTTATGAGGACTGGGATAAATTCTTAAGTGGATCACCGCTGCATTGATAGGCACCAAGAACAACTGAATTTCCCCCACTAGACACATTAGAGTAGTGGCCCACCCTTTTTTGGCTAAACATCATGATAATTTCAGTGCAAGGGGATAGCTTGTTTTCCCCCCAAGATACTCACCATAAGGCTACTGTGAGATGAGGTAGAAATCATCATCTTAGCATAAGCTACTTGTAGCTTTCCGGGGAGAAGGTGATAGGGTCATCCTTCCAGTCCAGGAGGCCCCTAGTTGTTCTCTCACAAAAAAGGCAAAATTTGTGAATACACCCCTCAAGGTATCCCTACACTTGAGCTGATGGAGATTCTTGGTTGTGGCCTAAATTTACTGTCATGAGAACATTGAACTTAGGATAAGAAAGTGTTTGATGTTTTTTATTGTGTTTAGACCTGTGGAAATTGGGATGAATATCGCCTATGAAAATACGCATTGAAGTTTTAATTTTTATACTATCACTAGTGGAAACAACCATTGTGTCTTCTTGTTTGTGATGTTTGATCTAAATCGCTACAAAAATGTAGGTACATGTGTTTCTATACATATATATGTACATGTATTTGTGTGTATGAATGCATGTGTATATGTGTATATGTATGTGTGTATATGTATGTGCATGTATCTATGTGTATATGTATGTATGTGTATATGTATGTGTTTGTATGTGTATGTACATGTGTGTATGTATATGTGAGTATGTACATGTATGTGTGTATGTGTGAGTATGTGTGTGTATATGAGTGTGTGAGTATGTGTGAGTATATATCTAAGTTTATGTTTATGTGTGTGTGTGATATGATGAAAAATGATGAGGGGAGATCAAGTGGAAAGCTTTACTCCCCTCAAAAGAGGAATGAAAGTTTCACAAAGGATTCCCTTCAATTTTTCACACATTACATTCAAAAGAGGGGTTGAATTCACCAGATCCAATCCCCAATGGTAAGAGATTGAATACTAAGTGAATTGCAGTTAATTTGGAGAGTATTAGGAAAGTAAATTAACCCTCTTTTGTAGTACACTAGTTGAATTAAGAAAATTGAGACTAAGTGCAGAAATGATAAAAAAATGATTATATCTTGAGATAGAGATGCAGGATGAAGCTATGAACCTTGAATTAGCAGTAGAATGTCGAGACAAAGCTTCCCTAAAAATTTGAGAAAACATTGCAAGGACCATGTGTAAGTTATGCACGGTCCTCCAAAAAATCCACGCATTGAAAAGGGTTTTTTTGTCTTTGAAAATGAAGCCTAAACCTGCAATTATAGCCACACACGTACAACCTACACACAGAAAAAACAGGAAAATGTTGTTGGGATTGGTGGTTTTCCTTCAGGTCAAACTCCATTTTGGAATTAACTAAGTGGTTGTAAAATGTTGCAAGTTAATGAAAGGAAATGTTTGAAGTAAAATCCACCTCAAGAAGGGGTTGTAATTGAAATGTTGATACCTTTGTAGATGAAGTTTCTTGAATGGGTATGTGAAATAGGATGTCTTGAATGTTGATAGAAATATCGTCTTCAATGTTTGAATCCTTGTCTTGAATTCAACACATGGCCTTGAAAGGAGACTTGAAATGCTTAATGTTTGAATGAATGCTTGAATGCTTTATGATAATGTCACCTTGTAATTTCACCTTATGATCCACTTATTTTCGCTTATGATCAACTTATGCAAATAGGAGGGGAAGTGCTCCTTATATACTTGCCAATTAGGGGTGTTTAGGTAATTTCTCATCTTAGGCTGACATAGGAAAGACTTTCCCTGCTCAATAATTGACAAGCCCAATGCAAGTGGGGACTAAAGGGGGCCCAAAATAGAGCCAAGACAGGGGCGTCGTGCCCCTGTCCTGCCCTAATTTAGGACAAGCAACAACAAAAAGGTAGTGCAGAATGATAATAAAAAAAAATATAATTTTTTGATGTCTTGAGCATGTTTCGAGTCTTCGATCAGACTTAGGGATTCATTCGTAACTGTAAAGACCCAAATGTAGTTGAAAATTACAAGGGTCACAATTTTGTGATGCTACATTTAGCCCCCACTTTAGCGAGAGTATAAGCATATGCCAATACTACTTAAAAAGTACAAGGATACAAGATTAAAAGACTTTCACCATGTCAAGGAAGCAAGATACACCAAACCCCCAGTGGAATAAGGACCTTATGACTTCTATTGATGAAGTAAAAGGGAAGATCAATAGGGAGAACCATGACTACAAGTAGTAAAGTTCCCCTCACTATGAGTCATGTAAAGAAAATTACCAAAAATTACAAACCAAAGCCAAGTTCACTAAGTAACTCCAAGTATAAAGAAGGAAAATATGAGCGGAGTGTATGCCCCATGTTAAAGTGATCATGCACACCTTATAGGGAGTGATTTCTTTAAGGTAGGATACACCAAAGAGAGAGAAAGAGAGGGAGCACATTATTGCAAGGATTCAACCCCCAATCAAGGAATAAACCCAAGGATAATAGACACAAAACACAAAGCACGAGGTGGATTCTCTTTCCTCAAGGTCAGTATGCTATATGATAACTCATGTATATCATGTGTATATATGCATAAAATAGTCCTCATTCCCCAAAGAAAGGAAACCACCCTGGAAGAAAGGGAACACATGTGTCTTTTGAGTCAACATGAAAGAGACCAAAAGAGATCTCAATGCTTTGCATCATTCTCAAGTAGACATCATGAGGGACAACAAATAGAATAATAGGGATACACATAGAAGAATGGTCATAAAAGAGTAAGAAAGGAGAGAGGTAGAGGATCTAAAGTACTAATGCAGCTATTCTAGCACAACATCCACCTCCTGATCTTGCTGATCATTATTTTGGGAAGACAGGAAACACGCCAGAGGAGTGACATCGAGCACAGCAGATGGAGATATCAAAAGATCCAAACAAGGACTATGCTCATGTGCTAAGTCACTTTGTTCATTTCTAGAAGCTAGGATTAAGGCTTTTGAAAATTCTATAGATAAATGATTGTCAACATCAACATATTCATATTCACTATTAGAATCATTAGGAGTTGTATTGCCATCATGAATAATATTTTCACCTATTTCTTCATCAAGATTTATAAAAAGAGGAGCTCTAACATGAATTGAAGTAAAACCATCACATTTTTTTTGCAACTTATGATTTGGAGACTTAGGTTCAACATCTTGCTTAGAATAAAATGGAATCATGTTATTGTTGGTGTTTTGGGAGATTGAATAGTTTGAGAAATAGCTTCACGAGCTCTATCAGGACATTTTGTCGATGTTCTCTCGCACAACAATTTCGTCTAGTCTTAGTGGAAGGCTGAGAAGACTGAGGTATATTTGTTGAAGGAGGAATATTCTCATCTTTGGTAGTTGGATGTTTAGGTTGAGGTCTTTTAGGTTGGACAAGAGGAGAGGTAGGTCTCTTCTCTCTATAAGAGGAAGGAGGTGGAACAACACCATATAAAGGACAAATGTTTGGTTTGGGAAGGAAACCAGGTCCATCATGAGGAGGAGGTATAGGTCTAACCTTAGGAGGAATATTATTGTTCTTCTTAGGAAAAGGCATAGTTTCATCCATGGGAATAGGTTGGGAATTTTCCTTAGGAGGAAGATTAGTTCTATCCATTAGGGAAAGAACTTCATCTTCAAGAATGATGGGAAAATCAAGTTTTGGAGTTCTAGGTTGGCTTAAGGATAAAATCATATCTTTCTTTCATTTTTGATAATATTGAAAGAGAGCATGACTTCTTGGTGGAAGATATTCAAATTGTTGAGGCCAAAAATAATCAATAGGAACACTTGGGCTTCTTTCGGTTGGTCGAAATAAGATATGGTTAACAATTATGATTTCTCCATTGTGGGGAAATTTCAAACACTTATAGATTGGGGAAGAAATAGCCTTCATGGAAGATAGCCAAGAGTAGCCTAACTTCACATGGAATTGTTCAGATGAAGGAATGATAACAAAGTTGACATCTAGAGATTTAGTATGAACCTCAATAGGAAGTGTGATAGAACCAATAGTAGGACAAGAAAATCCATCAAATAACTTAAGGACCACATTAGTATCATCATAGATTGGTTGATGCAAATTTAAAGTATAAAGATATTCTTCAGTGATGACATTATCCATGCAAGAGGGATCAATAAGCACACCATAACAAGGTTTTCTTTGGATCTTCGCAGCTATGTATAAAGGGCCATTAGGTGCCCTAATGGTCTCACTAGGATCAAATGTGATATGTGGGTCCTTAGGTGTTTCTTGTTTTTCTACCAAATTAGCCACATCGTTAGCTATCAAAGTAAAATCAATGGGAGAGAAAGAGGTATGTTCAGTCTCAATCACGTTAGAGGTATGCGAGGGTAAAGGATCAGTGAAATCTTAAGATTTTGACTAGGAGGAGCTACTGATTTGTTCCCCTTATCATTCACACCTACCATAGATATAGTATTATTATCAATCAAGTCTTGAATCTTACATTTTAATGCAAAACATTTTTAGTATCATGACCAGGTTGATGATGAAATTGACAAAAAGAATTATTATCAAAGTTAGGTGAAGTTGCTTTAGAAGGATCAATTGGTTTTATTAGAGGAAGTTTGATAACATTTCTTTGTAACAAGTGAGACATTATGCTATACAAAGATTCATTCAAAGGAGTAAATTCTTTCTCTCTTTTGAAAAATTTAGAAATAGGAGGCACACATGTTGTAGCATTCACATTATTGTTGTTGATGGTGTTATTGAATTCGATGAAGCCTTTATTTTGTTTGAACTTAGCAAATGGTTGTTAAGAACTCCCACCCTTATCACTCGGAGCCATAGGAGTAGATTTGTCCATTTGAATCACAGTCAGTTGATAATTGTGAAGTGTTGTGCACAACTATGGAAAGGAAGTAAAACAAGGAAAGAGTAGTTTTTCCCTAATGTCTTTTTGCAAATTGAAAATAAAAATTCTTTGAATATCATTATCAGGCACTGGAAAAGAGATTTGAGAACACAAATGCTTGTATCTACCAATGAAATCGGTCATTTTTTCTTTAACACCTTGTTTACAATGCATTAAATTAGTCAAAGTGATTTTAGGACCTATGTTGTTTTGAAATTGTTGAATAAAAGCATTTTCTAATTGTTGAAAAGAAATAATAGAATAAGAAGGCAAAGAGCAATACCATTGTAAAGCCTTATCTCTTAATGTTCTAGTAAACAATTTGGCAAGCAATCTTTGATCATGAGCAAAGTCAGTACACAAAGTTTGGAATGTTTTGACATGTGTTAAAGGATCACATTTTCCATTATAGAGTTCCAATTGAGGGACTTCAACATGTTTAGGAGGGAAAACTCTAACAATATCAAGAGAAAGTGGTCTCACAACATCAAATTTGGGCCCACTAAATTTGGATTGACTCATTGAAGCAATTTGTTGTTGCAATGAAGACATGGTTTGAGCAAGGTTATTAATGGTTTCTTCGGTTGAAGAATTTATGTTAGACATGTTTGATTGAGAAGGTGGTGTGATGTTATTGAAAGAAGGCATTGATTGAGAATAAGGTGGTGGGACACTATGGTAATTAGGCATAGGTGATGATTGAGTAGGAAATGGGACACTAAAAGGAGAAGTAAAATGATTGAATGAATTTCCCCCTTGTGTCACATTTATTGGTTGAGAGACAATAGGAATACTCATTGAAGGATAGATAAAGATGGAGGATTGAATGAAGAAGAGGGATTTCCCCCATGACTAATGGTTGTAGGTATGAAATTTTGAGTTGAAGTAGCCATGATGTTTTAAGTGAAAGTAGGAACACTAGCCATAGAAGTTGTCAAAGCAATAGAATGATTGATTTGTGTAGGAGGTTGTGAATAACCTAAGTTCTTAGCACAACTCTTCATAGGCATAACATTAGAATCAACAATGTGAGCAATACACACGCAATATATCAATTACATTCTTATCACTTTGAATCATGAATTTTAGACCTTCAATTAATGGAAGAGATTCACTATTAGGATATTCTTGGGACATCCATTGCTGGAAATTGTCAAATTCATTGTCCAATTTTGAAAGTTGATCTATAGAAACTCTACTCAAAGATTCTTCTTCATCATGGGAGTCATCAATTGGGTAGGTAGAGATATTGTTAGGATGTGAAGAATTAGCAATATCCTCATTGTAAAAGTCATGCAAATTAGGCTCCATCTCTTCGGGAATTAAACCATAGGAAGTCTTAATTCTAATGCTTCATTTAACGGGGATAGTATAGATAGGACTAATAGTTGTAAAAATCATGCACTAGAGGGAACATTTGAAATTTGAATTTTGGGAACAAATTTTGCAACATTGAATAATGCAAAATTCAAGAAAATGATAATTATACAATTTGAACTTTGTGGAAAGAAGAAATGACACAATCTCCAAGAAAGATTTATAATTAATAAAAAGAGATTGAAATTTAAAATTAGGGCAGATTATAATGAACCACTTAATTTGAAATGTTTCCTTGAAAGTTGTAATGTTGAAATTGGGAAGTGTTTTTGATTTTAGAGGGATCAAAATTTGACAAATTCAGCCAGTTTTCTGGATTTAAGCAATTAAATATAGTCATAACAGTCTCCCAAAATTTTGAGAAAAAAGCCAAGGACCGAGGGATCAAAATTTGACAAAATCAACCAATTTTCTGGATTTAAGCAATTAAATATAGTCACAACAATCTCCCAAGATTTTGGAAAAAAAGCCAAGGACCATGTGTAAGTTATGCACGGTCCTCCCAACTTTTTCGGAAATTTTTCAAGGATGAAAGCTACAATGATTTTAGAGATAACCCCAAGAAATTGATTGATTTTACAATCTCTAGATAAGTGAAACTGAGGTTTGAATATTGAAATAGGAACCTATTAGGGTTTTGAAAAAGATAAGAAATTGAATTGCAATTTTGAAAAAGGTCAAACCTAATGGATAGGGCCACCTTAAATAATATTTTCAAAACTGAAATTGGTTGAAATTGATTGAAATTTGCACAAAATCCAATTAAATTTTAAAATTAGGGTTTTAGGACCTAACCACTCAATTTTGAAATTTTGAATTTTAGGCAAGAAGACAAGTCTGAAAAAAGTCACAAATTTGAAAATTAAATGTAAATCCAATTTTTGCACAAGTTCAATTTGATGTTTTTTTTTTAAACAAAAGTGGCAAGCCACTGATATATATATTAGCAAACTGATTCAAGAGCTCAATAGGGAAAGAACCAGGAAGAAAACCCTATATCCTTTCTTAGATACAATGAACAAAGAGGAATTGAGGCTATAAGAAGGAACCCCCCAAAGATCCGAAGAGAAAGATAGACCCGACCCATAGTACAAACCTCATAGAGGCCAAAATTGAGAGAAACGGGGTGAAACAAATCCAAAAGAAACCTTCGAAAACCACCCCCACAACCGGTTGTCATGTAGACTTGGGAAGTGGAATACGGGTTGCCAGAACACTGTAGAGTTGTCACAACCAGTTACCAGTTGTGTTCTACCAGAGCTTTGAAACCAGTATGTTGTCCTATTAACCGATTCATAAAAAGAGCCTCCATTACTGATACTACCCTGCTGATTAACAAGATGTCTCCACTACCAGCTCTATTATACCGATGGAAATAAATGAAAAGACCAACACCGGTAAAAACAAGAAGCAGTCAAAAAATTTTGGGCAATCAAAATGGAGCATATTCTAATCAGCAAAAAACAAAGCCAGAGTCATTTTACTCTTCCATGGCAGCGTCACCCTGGATTTGATTTTCAGGGGCATCGAAGGTTCGAATATCTACCTCCCATCGCCCCGGCATTGCATCTTCTTGAGGGTGACAAAGGACCTCCCAGAAATTGACCTTCGTGTATTATCACAGTCTGGCATCTCTCAAAGGATTCGATGCAATATTTTCCCACTCCTTAGCCACTTCGGACTGAGAAGAGCTAGTCCATTGCAGGGCCCCATCCAGCACCGGTGCATTGAGGTCTGGAACCCTATCTAAATCCCATCTCCTTTCCACCAGTTGTGAAATTGGTAGACAGGGGTCAACATTTTCTAATTCTAGGGTCACCATGAGAGCCCCAACTTTGATTCTGATTTTGTGCACAATATGCTCATCTAGTTGTCTGCCAAATTGTTGTAGACCATCATTCACATGACAAAATTTTTGCCTTTCGAGGGCATTCTTGATTCGATCGTAAAGTACCATATAAGCATGGTTGGATTGAATGTAATGTCATGGAAATAAGCCCCCTAGGAGAGTCGACCCCTGCCATAGATTATAATTGACCAGGGCTTCATGGAACGAGGTAGGTGCAAGCACGTTCTGCCTTATCAACTTAAAAACACTAATTCAAGCAGGAGAATCGATTGCAAGAGGTCAAGAGCGTTGGACAAGAAAGAACTGAGAAGTTGATAGGAGAAAAGAATTCTTTTAGCTTGAGAGGACAAAACCTCCTCACCAATGAAATCTTTGACTGCTCTTCTTCATTGTGGGTTATACAGAAGAAACAGTTGATCGAGGTCCCTATCGTTGATTTGTCCATGAAAAGCCACCAAGGGTTCTGTAATTCGCACTAGAATATGATTGTTCCATGGCATGTATTCCCAATGCATTTGCTTGAACCCTTCGTAAGAGCTAATCTCCATATTGCTAAACACTGAGATACTTCAAATCGAAAACTTTGAAAACTTCTGTTGAGAACTGTGTATATAAAAACAAGCAAGTTTCCATTTATAAACAAAAACTTAATATCTCAAAATGCAATAATTAATCAATCTTTAAAATCAAGTTCGAGATTCCTTGCATTAACATGTGACCATAAGTGCAGTCGAGAGGATGTGTGAGAGGCCAAAATCTGTTTTACCCTGTGTGAAATGACGTCATGAAAATCTCAGAGTACACACCCTAATTTTTCATTCATACCATCTGCAAACTACATTTAAATGCATAAATGCAAGTCATCTGTCAGACATCTTGTTCGCAGGCTTCAGGTTAAATGCATACATGCAAGTACTTATTAAGATTTAGTTTATAATTTAAGTGTTGTACTTTCCTTTTGTGCCAATTCAATAAATTTGAGAAAAGGAGACAGTTTGATGGGAGATGCAACTAACTCAACTGAAATGTCATCGCAGCCCATATTTGCTAATTTGTCAGCTATAGAGTTTCCCTCTCTTAATGTGTGGCTGACAATGTAATCTGAAAATGTGTCAAGTAAATCCAAGATATGCTTCTAAACACACGATAGGTACCAAGTCTTAGATCTTTTCGAGGTAATTGAATTGATGATAACTAATGAATCCCCTTCTATATGTATGATGGAGAAACCACATTTCCTTCCTAGTACTAGGCTAGCTAGTAAGGCATTTGCCTCCGCCAAGTTATTTGTACCCAAAGGGATGGGAGAAGATTGGAAAGCACACATTTTGCCAAATTGATCTCGAATGCAAAGTCCAATTCCCAACTTCCCTGGGTTTCCACGGGAAGAGCCATTGAAGTTGATCTTAAAGAAATTAAGTGTCAGGGATACCCATTTTATGGAAGACCTATCTCTAACATGAGCTGAGGACCAATTCGGAGGAATCCCTATTGGAAAAATAATACCATTCCATGTTTTTGCAGTTTCCTTATCCCACTGGGTGAATGACTGGATGTCCTTGGAATTAGTGAGAGAAGAATTTATAATTTCTGCAATCAAATTTTCCAAATTAATCTGAACTTGATCCAAAGAAGAGAATGTTTTTTCTGAAAATTCTTTTATTCCTCTCCCACCAAATGGCCCAAATGATGTGAGCAGGAGCACATTTCCAAATGCCTGATAAAGTTGATGAAAAAAATAAAAGAGGCCAAGAGTTAAACATATCCCAAAGTGATTTCGAGAAGGGCATCATAACTTGGAGTTTATTCATGATGAAGAACCAACATTGGGACGTAAAAGTGCAATGTAAAAAATAAGTGATCAAGTGATTCTTCCTCTAGGCTAGAAAGTACACAATTAAAAGGTTGTGAAATGCTCAATTTTACTAGTCTATATGATGTTAGGATTCTTTTGTTCAATGTTAACCATGCAAAACAACCTGCTTTTGGCAGAACAATATCATTCCAACAGAATGAGTATGCCCAACTACTAACCTTGCTGTTGCAACCCTGATGTATGTCTTTGTAACCTTCTTTAATTGAATATTGCCCAGATTTAGAAGTTGCCCAAATTAACACATCTTCTCTTTTGGACAAGAGAACTGTCCTATTCAATAAGATAGTTGTCAAGGAAGAAGATTGTTGGATGGATATTGGGAGAAGAGTTGGGTCTTTCCAGATTATTTTACCTAAAAATATTTCTATGGCAGACACATAGTCACTCAATTTTGTACCCCAATGAGCTATAGCTATATTCATAATATCTTCCATATTATCCATTTGAGAAATTGGAGGATGCCCACACTCTGTCCAAAAGTTAGCACTAAGACCATTATTGACTTCCCATGAAACATACTTAGATATTAGATTTCTCGAATCCATCATAAAATTCCAAATAGTTTACCCCTTTGCAGGATCCAAAATTGTCAATACTTTGGATGGTTGATTATTGTCCAGATATTTAGCTTGCATAATCTGGCACCATTTGGAAGCACAATTAGTGTACATTTTCCAAATCAGTTTCCCTCGAAAAGCCTTGCTGCGATGCTTTAGATTGTGAAGACCTACTCCACCTTGGGATTTTTGACATGACATATTTTCTAGAGAGGCTAAGGGGATTTTCCTTTCATTTGTCATATTAGTATTCCATAGAAAATCTCTAACAAGTTTTTGCAATTGTTGAATGACCGATGAGGGAGCTTTGAGAATAGACATGTAATAGTTTGGAATAGCTGTTAACACTAACTTAATAAGAAGAATTCTACCTGATAATGAAAGCCACCTTACTTTCGAGGCTGAAATTCGAGCCTTGATGCTGCCAATAACAGCAAACCAATAAGAAGATTTGTTTGTTCCCATAAAAAATGGAATGCCAAGGTAAGAAGATGGCAATTGATCCATTAGGAAGCCCAATGTCTTGGATAATCTTAGTGATAAGGTTGGAGGTGTGTTGAAGATGAAAATCTTAGACTTGGCAGCATTAATTTTTTGGCTCGATGAAGAAGAGTAGATTTCCAATGTTTTCTTAATGTTCCTGGCTTCTTGTAGAAGAGACCTACCAAATAACAGTGTATCATCAGCAAAAAGAGAGTGAGTTACTACTATTGAAGTACCTGGAAGACTGGCTCCAAGCCAAAGCCCACTTGAAGACTGAAAATTGATGTATCTACTTAAGGCATATGCCATAAGAATGAAGAGAAAAGGTGATAAAGGGTCACCTTGTCTTACTCCCTGTGTACCCTAAAAAAACCCCGAGGGATGTCCATTTATTAGAATCAAAAAGTGTGTGCCACTTGATTTTGTAAATTTTATTTTCAAATTGAACAAGACAATGAAAGAATTGAATTTGACAAGCAATGTAATTTCCAGATCTAAGACAATCGATAGCAATTTTTGCAAAACACAAGTTCAATTTCAATTTTAATAACTAGGGTTTTGAATGAATTAGCCACTAAGTTTTTGTAAATTGCAACAAAATTAAACTTGTAAATGAAAAATATGCAATAATTTTCAATGTAAAGCATGTAAGATGTCGGGTTCGCCAAAATGTAATATGGTGAAAAATGAAGGGGGAGATCAAGTGGAAAGCTTTACTCCCCTTAAAAGAGGAATGGAAGTTTCACAAATAATTTCCTTCAATTTTTCACACATTACATTCAAAAGAGGGGTTGAATTCACCAGATCCAATCCCCAATGGTAAGAGATTAAATACTAAGTGAATTGTGGTAAAGTTGGAGAATATTAGGAAAGTAAATTAACCCTCTTTTATAGTAGACTAGTTGAATTAAGAAAATTAAGACTAATGGCAGAAATGCTAAATAAATGATTATATCTTGAGATAGAGATGTAGGATGAAGTTGTGCACCTGGAATTAGCAATAGAATGTCGAGACTGTTAGCACATAATTTTTCAAATTATTTATGCTATTGAGATACTATTTGCTTATGTTTTAAACAAGTATTTTTATCATGAGAATAGTTATTGCTGAAATTTTATGTGCAAGAGTAATCCTACAACATCAATTCCCATCCATATGTGATCTGACTCTAGAGAGTCAACCATTAGCTGGACAATTTGGGGGTGGCACTAAGTAAAGATAAGGATTTCACTTTGACAAATTTAGCCAAAGAGGCAAGACCTATGTGATATCTCAGAGGTTGAGCTTGTGTGAGGTTTTTTTTAGTTTATATGTAAAAATTCATAACATGTGTATTTCATTAAGGGCAGCACATTTTATAAGCATATCAAACCATCAGCTTAGCCTACCCCAAAGAAAGCACCCTAGCAAAGCCAAAGGTCATTGAGAAGTGAATAACTATTGCTAAAAGGGGATAGGAGTTATCCCGATACCTGATAGACACATTGGGAGGATATACACCAACTAAGTAAATACTAAAGTATCATTGATGTAACTTTAACTATCATAACATGTGAATTATTGTCTTGTCGAGAGACGATAAGGCTATTAGTAAGACTTACACTGATAGGAAGTGAAACATTAGTCATCTGCATAACTTAAAGAGATCGGGATGTATCATTTCAAGCTATCCCACTGCCCGATGGAAATAATAAAGCAGGAGGTTCATCAGAGGAAAAGTAACTATCGACAGAGAGGTTGTTCAAGGTTATGTCAATACCCAATGGAGGTATCAAGAAGACACACGCTAATAAAAAACAAAGTGACTTAAGGAATGAAATATTGTTGATGCCGCCAAGGGAGTAATTCATCGACAAAACATATATCGGTGAGTTGTTACAGATGCAATTCAAAACTGAAACCAAAGCAATTTGTATTTACTGCTTGCAATTGAGAAGATTGATGTCTCACATGAGGAAAATTAAGAACCAAATGCAAGTTTAAGGAGGATTCAAGTTCATTAGGAAGAAAGAGGGGTGATAAGGGCTTTGAATCCATGCCTAAAAAATCCAAACAGCGGAAGTCCCTCTTGCACGGAAACTGAATCAAGATATTATTGATCAATTGCAGTATTCAGGCCCAAAATCAAGGAGGTCGAAACAACATTTGCCCAGAAAAGACCAGCTTTAAGATAGGTTCAAAGGGGTTTGAGATGTGAGGACAAAGGTGAGAGGTTATGAACTCTTCCTATTTTATTTTCTGAAAAAGGAAAGAGAAGTACCAATTTGTAACCCGTGGATAACCAACTTAGGAAAACTGGTTGTTCCAAATATTTTCTTAAATATCAAATTGATGGAAGTCTTGGTCAAAAATTATAATTTTGTGAAGAGATGCATTCAGTTTCCAAATGGCGAGGTGTTTATCAAATTTAGCTGTGACACCATAGATGAATTTTTTTATCTTAGACCCTAACCCTGATGTACCCTTGTCATTTGAGAAACTAGAGGAGGAATTTGTTAAAATGGATACTACTTATAAAGGGTGGAACTTCACCTTCCATAGGGTTGAGAAGGACATTCTAACTGAAGAGGATGGTCCCCCATTAAACATGGATATTTTTCAAACACTACTTACAGTACACCTATATGTCATGCGGACAGGTTGGAGGTATAGAAGTCCTTGATGTAGCTAATATTGGGCCGTTGGTGTTAGCAGAAAATGCACTAATGTATGAGCCGAGACCCTTTCATTATGCTACTTATCTTGTAGAAAAATTACATGAAGGTTTCTTGAACCTCAGAGATAATAGGGAGCCCACTTTCAAGTTTTACTCGTTGTTAATGCATTTGATTTTATTTTATGGAAGATTTAGAGGTATGTGGCCAATGAGTCTAAAATTGAACACAGTGGACAGAGCAGGTAAAGAACAACTAGTGCAGATGTGGACATCGATTTGGGACTCACGATATGTGAAATCAAACTACATTAAGTTTGAAGAGATAATAGTAAAGCCATTATACCGGATGTATGGTGTCCCGTGTGAAGGATCTATTTCCATTGAAGTTAAAAGATTTTTGAGACCTGTTGTTTTTTATGAGAGAGGTATTATCAATCAAAAATGGGGTGATTGGTTTATTCATAAGGATTTTACTTGCTTCAGGATTTATGCTTTTGAAGGAACCCCATATTTGTTGCCAAAATTTGTACTAGACAAAATTACTTATCTGGAGATTGTGAGACAGTTAAGTATTTTGAATGCCGAACATTTTGGAGATATGCATAAGAAGACGTTCTTGCATGGGACTCTTCATTTTGGGGATTTTACCATTGTATCAACAAAGGCTTATGAAGCCATTGATAGGAAACTGATTGAAGAATTTGTTCAAATATGTTGCTAAGGTCAATTATGATCCTGAAGGATATATTCATAATTGCAAGAAAAGTCAAACTTTGTGAGATTATCTTCATGTTTACTTAGAAGCAAAGGATATGTTTAGAAACATGGAGGAGGAAGAGGCCCAGATGGCCATTGATGAATTAAACAAGAAATTGGAAGAAAAGAAAAAGAGATTGCAAGAAATGGAACCTGAAGAAGAAGAGAGTGAAGGTGAGTCAGAAGAAGTTGAGATGATATCTAGGCATCAAGCTCCAAACATAGCAGAAGAGCCAGACTTGCAAGAGTAAATTGTTGCCAGGATGGACATCCATAGTGATGCAAGACATGATGAGTATTCTACCTTTGTGTTTGATGATATTTTTATTAAGTCAAAAGAATTTAAATCCTTTTTATATAATTTCAAAGGTAAAAAATTGAGAGACTCTATCCCAAATGTAACCTCTGAAAAAGAATAAGAATTGTTGGGGAAGATAAAGGAAGAAATCAGTTTAGAATTGACCACTATAACCCCTCAAAGGGGAAGAAAACTTCTTAGTGAAGTAGGCATCATCATCTTTCCAGGATGGGATATGAGGGAATCATTTATTTTTTATAGTATGTTACATTCTGAGAATAAGGATTTTAAATTCATGGATACTCAAGGGGTGAATGATGTGTATGTCGGCTCTATATTTAACCAGAATGAAGAGGATTTTCTTTTATGGGCTATTTACCCTCCAAATAAGAGGCCAAAAATCATTGATGTGGATAAAGTGTTTGGTCACATGATGAAATTGAAAGTTGGTGAAGTGAATCCCATTGTTACTACTGATATGGGTATTGATATTTCAAAATTTAATAAAGCACAATTGGTCAAAGTGATCAAAGAAAGAGATTATTACAAGGGATTATATGAAGAATTATTAAAAAGAGAAGGATAGTCTGTGCCACAAATCCATGATGGGTCTCAGGGGAAAAATAAATGTGAGGAAGTGCAACTAGAAAAGAGAAAGTTGAAAAGGCAAATGCAAAGTGTGAGGGCTAACACAACCTCTGTTTTATTGACTAAGAGATTTGAAAACTTGTAGGGTTTCTTTGAAGATTTCTGGGTTGTTTATCAAAGGAATATGGATAATGCAATATCTCACAACCGGATTTATAAGAGACTAGGAACTCTATCGCCTGATAAGACAATAGCCAATACAGATGTTGAAGTTATTAAAGGAATACAAAAGATGTTGAAAAGGCATGAAGACTTTGACACAGAATTGCAAAATGAATTTAATGAATGTAAGGAAATAGTACAACATGGTTTTCCAGAAATTGAAGATCATAATGGATAGATTAAGGATAAGGATAAATGGGTTGTGGATTGCCAAAGTCTTCTCAGTGCTTCCCTTAACATTGCCTAGTCTAATGTACTTGACATGATAGAGACAATCGAGCAGATGGAAAACTTCATCACTCTAGAAATTATGGTTAGAGATATTATCTATGATGAAGATACCTACAAATCAAATGGATATTTGAAGCACATTCAGAAGTGTGATCAGATGCTTGGAGACCAGCCATAGATATCAAAAGATGTTTAAATATGTGACTTTGTATTTTATAGTTTTAGTTTGTTAAGGCAGTTTCTAGGTAGTTAGTTTCTAGTTAGTTTTTGTTTTAATGAAAGGGTATGCCCTTTCATTTTCAAAGTGAATCCTCATCTATATATAGAGGAATTTTTAGGAAAGACAAATATTAGAAGTTTATATATAGTTTTTATGGTTTTAAATCAAGACAATCTCTATGCATTTTCTTATGAACTCGAGTCTAGAAGTACCAAGTTGATGGAGGATATTGTTAGGAACCGGAAGGACAACTGAGAGGGGGGGGCTGAATCAGTTGTCAATGAATTTCAACCCAATTATAAATTAATTCAATTTAATAGTTAATACTGGTAAACCAAACTTAATGTCGGTTAACAGATTAGCAATTTATATCAATACCAATGAAACTTAATGCATGAAACAGAAAGGGTAACAACATCCACAACACATAACATAGAGATATTGATGTGGAAAGCCTGTAAGGAGAAAAACCACGGAGGGAAACCTTACCTACAATCAGATGATACTACCATAGATAGTATGTGTATACAAATGGGGTCTACACATGTAGAAAGGCCAACTACCAAGAGCACACTACTCAAATGGGAGTTGCAATGACTATAGTAGGATGGTTAAATCCTAGAATAATGTACTGCTTCAAAGTGCATCTGCAATGCTAGATTCAGTACCGGTTTAAGCTCTGATAAACACCTTCAAACCTTCCTTGAACCTTCAAATGATGTCTACTTGATTCTCTCTATGATTTGCTCATATGATCTTCAATATTCACACATACCAAGTTACAATACCATACCACACTTCCACACTTCATCTCACAAATGAGATCTTACATTCATACAAAACCTAAGACCAAATACTAAGGTCGACTCACTAAGAATATTACATTCAAATCAATTACAAATAAGTCTTGGTGTGATACAACATGTCGACTCAATACATTTACAACAATATCCAATCAATAAATCATCTCCATAATGTGTCATGCTGATCTGGAATAGATAACATGTACCAGTCCATAACCTAGACCTATATGTCGGTAACAAAAAATACGTCAACCCAATTAGACCAATAACCAAAACACCAAAACCAGGTATCCAAACCATGTCTTAGACATAATCAAGTGATCTCCAGATGATAACAAGTCATCATCATTACTGGTGAACCATATAACCTATCAGTGAGATTATACCAATGACTGTGCATAAGACACTAACCTTATCGGTGAACACAATGTGTCGGTTCAACAGTAAACCAATATAACCATAGTGCCAAATCAACAATGTAGATCTCCAGAAGGATAAGTGTTGACATCAATGACAAAACCAATGCAACACATCCATAATACCAATAGATATGCACTAAAATCAATTAGTTTAAGTATTTTATTTTCAATATAAAGATTCAAGTGTTTTTCATTCATGATGGTATCTATCTTTTCAATGGATTGATTAGTTCCTTAGATAAATCTATTTACATAGGTTGTTTCATTGTACAATCTTATGGTGTTGTAAGATTGATTTTCAATTTGAATATCAATTTAAAGGATTGGTTGGCAAACTTTGAATTTTCTTATTGGTCTTTCAAAGTAAAGTTAAATTCAGTAAGACTAACTGGATGTCACATTTTAATTGCAATTCATATGGAAGCCTTTGAGATGATGGTCTTGTTTCATTAACAAGTTATTAAAACTATCTCTAAGGTTAAACATGGGATTTTTCATTTGAAATGATATGAAACCAATAAGGAATCAAGGCACTGGTCTTTTATTGATTTTATATATTTGAATCAAGTATTTCCAAAGCAAGTTTCAATAGGGAATCATATTTCTAATTCATACAATCACTACTTTATAAATATTCATTTACAAACAAGCAGTTACAGTTTTCAGATAATAAGATTGGGTTCAGGAACAATTGCCATATTCAAGTTGCCTAATTTCTTAAATTTGCTTAGAAAAGTCTTTAACCTACAGTTTTAGGTTTAGGGTATATGTTCATCTGCCTTGGTTTAGTGAATCCTAAAGTGCAAGGGAATTTGATCTATCGATCATTCTCATTTGTTGGCCAAGACTGATTCAAAATTCATCAAGAGAATTGGCAAAACTCTTTGATTTCCAATCTGTGGTTTTGGGAACCAACAAATTGGCAACTCTATTGGGGAGTTGCTAAAAGAAGTTTTTCAAAATCTTTCATGAATATATTTCAAACTCTACTGGGAAAGGAACTCAGACCAACTAATACAATGTTTTCCTCCAAAGGGGGTGGAAACTCTACTTTTAGTTCATGATTAATGCTTTGTCTTGCAAGAGGGTAAGGAAGAACCCTAGGCACTTGTCATTAGATTTTATGTGGGAACAAAGATCTTTGCACAATACAAAAGATAACCATATTGAATTGAGTCCTAAGAAAAGACTGAATAGAAAGAAAAATCAAACATAAGAAATGACATTTGCAAGTTTTAAAAGTTTCCCTAGTAGGGAAAGAGGAAACTTAAATGAAAATGAGGATCCTATATCAAGCCATCATAGTCCTTAAAGTAATGATGAAAATCTTAATCCATTTTCTCGAATAAGCATGGAGAATCACGATTGGTGTAATGAGATGAATTATGAGAGACCAGATAAAGAAGAAGAGGATTTCCAATGGGGTGCCCTTATTCACAAAATGGCTAGGGCCCTTAGGAGGCAGCCAGATTAGATATTAGATAAATTGGGAATAAAAAGAGATGCAATCATTTCCCCAAAAGAAAAGGCAACTATGGGTGAAGCATCCATAAATGAGAGGACATGGTGTGAGGAAGTTGGAATAGAAAGGGGGTCAGGGGATGATAGAATTCCTAGATACAACCCCCTCACAAAAAGAATATAGAACAAGTATTCAATAGAAATCATTCCAATCCATTATTTGAACTCGGAAATGGAGAAAGAAATAGAAACAGTGACAATAGGAGCGACAGGAGTGACCATTGGAAGGAATCAAATGGTGGAAGGATTCAAAATAAAGGGAATCTAAGACAACAACATTATGGTGATAGGGATCACAACAATAGAGGGTGAAATAATGGAAATGGAAATCATGGGAATTATAATCATGGGTATAGGGCACCTATGACTATTGAAATATATAGGTAGTTGGACTTTAGTGGCATGATAGGATACCCAAATCCTATTTAGAGGACTATTATTCCAAATTTTACTAGCAATGGGGTAGAATCATCTAAACAACATGTGATAAATTTAAAGAATACTATCGAAGAATTTGAAGTGTCCCATGAAGATGTGTTCATGAAATTATTTGTGCAATCCTTGACTGAAGATGCTGGTGAATGGTACAGAGGATTACCAGATGGACCAATTATTAGTTGGCAGGATTTTGTGACACAATTCATTGAAGAGTTTGAAAATCATAATGACACATCATTTGCTTCTCATGAATTAACCAATATCAAAAAGAACTTTAATGAATCAGTGACAGAATTTAATAAGAGATTTAATAGATTACTGAACATAATACCAAGAGATGTGAGACCGATTTACTCCTTCCTGATTGATTTTTACTTAAGTACATTTGATAGTAAGATCCATTATGAAATTAGGTCACACAAGCCTACAACATTGCAACAAGATTTTAAAACTACCGCTACTATTGAAAATAATAAGAAAGCTTCTGGTAGACTAAATAAAAGAGATGATGTAAAATTATATAATCCTAGGCCTCCAAAAAGGGACAATTTCAAATAAATAATGGATATGCTCAAAGATATGAAAGGAAGACATAATAGAAATTATAGGCCACCCGCATATAAGAATGACATGCCATCAAATTATAAAAATGATATGCCTAGACTCCATGACATGCCATACAATACTAATTGGAAGGATGGTACGCTTGAAAACACAAATCAAAATAAGGAGACTCCTAATCCATTGAAGAAAGGTGCTCATTTGGTGGTAGAAGATTGCCCATGGTGTGACATTTGTAGGTTGCCACATGCACCCAAACAGTGTGTGATTGCTCAAAGTTAATTAGAAGATGAAATCCAAGATGAAGATCAGCGACCCATGATAAATGCACTTTCCTCTGAACCATTTTGGGGTAGAGGTGATTATAGTTCATCAGAAGAAGAATATGCACTAGATGTATGTCTAAGAAGGATAAATCAGAACAACAGTATGCAACAAGTATTATCAGATGAGGATGAACCACCCTTGCTGGGGAATTTTTTCCTAATAGATGAAGAGAAGAAGGTTTATACAATAGTAGTAGTAGCACAAGATAAGAGTAATTATCAATTGAGGAACCAAACAATAAATGTAGATCAAGGGAATCCAGTAGGGATGTTTGCAAAAATACCAAAGCAGAATGATAGTAAAGATGGTAATCTAAAAAAGGGAAGTGAGATGATATCAAAACAAAATGAACAAGTAGAACTTCCAAAGCTAACAAAACCTATTGATAAGAAGACAACCAGTAAGCAAGTTTCAAGTTGTAATTCTTTTATGTCCTAAGCTCTGTCTCAGGTGAAAATTTCTCTCCCTTTACTTGAGATCATGAAATTCCCTGATTATAGAGATGAAACAGTAAAAAAAATCTAATGTGGGTAAAATCAGTCAAGAAAACCCTAAGTAGTGACAAATTGTTCAGAATCCACTAGTGTTTTATCTAGGTACTTCTTTGGTTAAGAATCTGAACCAGGTGGACCCATTCTATCTAACATTATTGATTAATAACAAGCTTGTCAATAATTGTATGATTGATTTAGGGGCAGCGGTCAATATTATGTTGGTTGATGTTATGAAGGAAATAGAAATGAATGTGGATACTCCATACTGGCAATGTTATGCTATGGACAATAGATCAGTACCGATAGTGGGAATTATGAAATATGTGGAGTTCAAATTTCCAGCATGCCCTGATGCATCTTACAAAACTAATATCAAAGTGGTGGAGGTGCCTCCAAGTTATGTGATGTTTTTATCCAGACAGTGGTCTAATTTGGTGGGTGGACATGTGCAGTTGGATTTATCATATACAACCATCCCAGTAAATGGCACAAAGGTCAGGGTTGATAGAGAGCCTAGGTCATCATACATCATTGAGGAAGTGGACCTAGATCAGATGACATGTTTTTGCCATATAGACATGGAAAATTTTAACGTAAGTTTAGTTAAACCTACCATGTCAAATACAAAACAAATTGAATTGCATGCTAAAGAAAATAAAAACATGACATGGAAAATGTATTTTGATGGGGCATGTAGGAAAGATGGAAATAGGGTTGGAGTTGTGTTTATATCCCCTAATGGCAAGTCTTTTAAATACTCATTCCTTTTAGCATTTGAATGCACAAATAACATAGCAGAGTATGAAGCTCTCTTATTAGGACTCAGAATTACAAACAAGCATGGGATAAAAAAGCTAAGATTTTATGGTGACTCATAACTAATTATATCTTAGGTTAAAAAACAAATTTTCTACTAAGAATTCAAATTTGAGACGTTATAGGAATGAAATTTGGGATTCCATAGAATTTTTTGATGCTTTTGCAATAAATTGGACAGAAAGTTCAAAAAACATCTTAGCAAATTTCATGGCTAACCTTGCAATTAGGCATAATGACATCCCATTTGATGAAACAACTCAAGCGGAAATCAAAACAAGGCCAGTAGTACCAGATGACATAAAAAGTTAGCGAGTTTTTGATGATGATCATGATTTATTGAAATTTCTCATATGTGAGGATCAATATGAAGATCAACAAATTGATTTGGCTACCTATGTAGAAAATCAGGATGGTAAAGACACTTTGTTTGGGAAAGAGATTTTGAAATTAAAATCAAATAATTTTCCAAAAGGGTTGGTGGCATTGGAAAGGATTTTTGATAATCAAGATAGAGTTGATCTAAAATCTAGCCTTGTAACACAGGAAGATGTTGAGAAGATAAACATTGGAAGTGAACACAATCCTAGAGAGGTGTTCATTGGAAGAAGACTTACCTCAAAAATCAGAATGACCTTGATAAATTTATTAATAAAATACAGAAATGTTTTTGCATGGTCATATGATGACCTTAAAGCATATAGAGAATACATCTTTCAACATGAAATTCCTATGAAGCCAAATGCGAAGCCTTTTAGACAAAGGCAAAGGCCTATAAAATCAACACTAGCTCCAAAGATGGAGGAGGAATTGATAAAAATGAGGAATGCAGGGATCATAAAACCAATCAGACATTCAACATGGGTGTCCAACCTGGTACCTATCAGAAAAAAGAATGGTGATATAAGACTTTGTGTGAATTTTAGGAATCTGAATGTATCTTCATTAAAGGACAATTATTCTTTACCTAACATGGAAGCTTTGTTGCATAAAGTTACAAGAAATGAATTGCTTTCCATGATGGATAGATTCTCAAGATATAATTAGGTGAAGGTCAAGGAAGCAGAGCAATAAAAAATTGCCTTTACAACACATTAGGGAACATATGTCTATGATAGAATGCCCTTTGGACTCACTAATGCAGGGGCTACTTTCCAGAGGGCTATGGATGTGTCATTTGAAGGTTTGATTGATTAAATCCTATTTGTTTATCAAGATGACTTGACAACTTATTCAAAGAAAGAAGAAGAGCATTGCAATGATTTGGAGAAGATCTTCATAAGGGCACTAGAATATGGCATTTCTCTTAACCCAAAAAAGTGTCATTTTGGAGTGATAGAAGGAAAATTGTTAGGACATATTGTATCAAACGAAGGTGTTAGAATTGATCCTGAAAGGATAGCTGTTATAGATAAAATTCAGATACCTAAAACTATTAAATCTATCCAGTCATTATTTGGACAAATAAATTTTGTTAGAAGATTTGTCTCAAATTTTTCAGAAATTGTGAAACCAATTGCTAAGATGCTTAAGAAAGGGATCGGCATCAAATGGACAAATGAAGCCCTAGAGGCATTTGCAAGTATCAAGAGGGCCATTAAAAAAGCCTCAGTCCTCAAGTCTCCTAATTTTTCAAAACCTTTCCAAGTGTTTTCTTTTGCATCTTACCATACCATAGCAGTCATCATGTTACAAAAAAATGATGAAGGATATGAACAGCCTGTGGCATTTTTCAGTAAGATATTGCAGTCATCTGAGTTGAATTATGACCTGAATGAGAAAATAATCTTATGCATTGGTAAAAGATGTCAAATCTTTTAGGCCATACCTGGTAAGAGTAAATGTGGTTGCATATGTGCCTAACACAGCAGTAAAGGATATTTTCAGACAGACTGAAACTATTGGTCGCAGATGTAGTGGATTAATCAGATCCAGGAATTCAATATAGATCTACAAATCACCAAGCTTGTTAGAGGACAAGGCCTGGCTAAACTTATGGTGGATTCCAACTTAGAAGCAACACAAATAAATCAAGTGGAGCTAGAAAAATAAGAGGTAAACATTGAAAGATGTTTGTGGTATACAGATGTTGTTTATTATCTAAAACATATGAAATGTCAAGAAGGTCTCACTGATAACCAAAAGAGGATAATCAAGCTTCAGGTAGCTAGATATGTTTTTCTACAAGGAGATTTATACTAGAAAAATCAAGATGGTGTCCTACTCCTTTGTTTAGACATGAATCAAGCAAAAGTAATCCTTAAGGATTTGCATGAAGGTGTTTGTGGAGGACATTTTTTCTGCTAAAACCAGTGCACATAAGATATTATGTGCTAGTTATTATTGGCCCCAACTCTTCAAGGATTTTCATGCATATGTTAGGAAATGTGAGGCTTGTCAAAGTTTTTCAGGGAAGCTAAAATATAATGGAGCATTGCCTCTTAAACCCATGCAAACTGAGGAATCTTTCCAAATGTGGGGCATGGACTTTAGAGGAGAGATACTAGATAATTCAAGTGGGGGACATAGGTGGATTCTAGCAGCAACAAATTATTTTACCAAGTGGGTAGAGGCAATCCCAACTAGGCAAGCCACAAGTAAGGTGGTAATAAAATTTCTTATGGAAAATATCTTGGCAAGGTTTGGTGTACCTCATAAAATTGTGGTTGATAATACAATGTGCTTCAGGTCTAAGGAGTTTTCTGATTTTTGTGATTCATACGGCATTGTTGTATCTTATTCTTCGCCTTATCACCCACAAGGCAATGGACAAGTTGAATTTAATAACAAAAATTTACTCAAAATAATCAAGAGGATGCTAGGAAATAATAAAAGGTCTTAGGATTTGAAATTGAATTTAGCAGTATGGGCAGATAGGATTACCATCAAGAAGTCTACTAGATTTATACCTTATGAGTTGGTATATGGGAAAGAAGCAAAATTGCCTCTGAACAATCTGCTCTTGGTGTATAAATTTGTGACATAAGAGCAGTTAGAGGATGTAAATTTTATAGAGGATAGGCTGGATTGGGTAGCAGAATTGGATGAGTATAGAAGAGAAGCTCAGAAGAAGAACATCAGAAAGAAACAACAAATCAAATTATTGCATGATAAGAAGGCACTTGACATAACTTTTAAAGAGGGAGATTGGGTATTAAAGTGGAATGCTAAGGATCGGGACAAAGGGAAACATAGAAATTTTGAAGCACTTTGGCTAGACCCTTATGTCATTGTGGAAAAAGGAGGAGAAAAATCATACATTTTGTAGAATATTGGTGGGGAGATTCAGGAATTCCCTACCCATGGGAAATATCTCAAGCACTTCTTCTACTAAAATAGGAAGAAGTTCTTTGTACATATTAATTAGGATTGTTTTTGTTTTGTTTCATGTTCTTTATTTTTATGGTTTCTAGTAGATAGTCGGTCTGCTTTCCAGAGATAACTAGGATCTCGCTATGTTCATAAAGAAACATACATCCCCAGAAAGAGCCACTGTTAGCACATAATTTTTTTAATTATTTATGCTGTTGATATACTATTTGCTTATGTTTTAAACAAGTATTTTTATCATGAGAATAGTTACTGCTGAAATTTTATGTGCAAGAGTAATCCTACAACATCAATTCACATCCATATGTAATCTGTCTCTAGACAGTCAACCATCAGCTGGGCAATTTGGGGGTGGCACTGAGTAAAGATAAGGCTTTCACTTTGACAAATTTAGCCAAAGAGGCAAGATCTATGTGATATCTCAGAGGTTGATCTTGTGTGAGGTTTTCTTTAGTTTATATGTAAAAAATCATAAACATGTGTATTTCATTAAGGGGAGAACATTTTATAAGCTTATCAAACCATCAGTGTAGCCTACCCCAAAGAACTCACCCTAGAAAAGCCAAAGGTCATCAGGAAGTGATTAACTACCGCTAAAAGAGAATAGGAGTTATCCCAATACCCAATAGACACATTGGGATTATATACACTGACTCAGTAAATATGGAAGTATCATCAGCGTAACTTTCACTATCAGAACATACGAATTATTGTCTTTCCAATATCAGCTATTGGTAAGACTTACATTGATAGGAATAGAAACATTAGTCATCGGCATAACTTATAGAGATCAGGATGTATCATTTCAAGTTATCCCAATGCCTGAAGGAAATAATAAAGCAGGAGGTTCATCAAAGGAAAAGTAACTATCGGTAGATGTTGTTCAAGGTTATGTTGATACCCGATGGAGGTATGGGGAAGATACACGCCG
Source organism: Cryptomeria japonica (assembly GCF_030272615.1). Lineage (NCBI taxonomy): Eukaryota > Viridiplantae > Streptophyta > Pinopsida > Cupressales > Cupressaceae > Cryptomeria > Cryptomeria japonica. The sequence goes on along the minus strand of NC_081415.1, from coordinate 49,039,465 downwards.
ATAATAAACAAAGTGACTTAAGGAATGAAATATTGCCGATGGAACCAAGGGATTAATTCATTGGGAAAACATATATCGGTGAGCCATTACAGATGCAATTCAAAATGGAAACCATAGCACTCTATATTTAATGCTTGCAATTGAGTAGATTGATGGCTCACATGAGGCAAATTAAGAACCAAATGCAGGTTGTGTCTTAGTAAAGAACACACAAGGTGATAATTTTTTGCTCATAGTTCTTCACGCATCATGGAGGATTCGAGTTCATCAGGAAGAAAGAGGAGTGCTAAGGGCTTTGAATCCATGCCTAAAAAATCCAAAATAGCGGAAGACACTCATGCATGAAAACTGAATCAAGATATTATTGATAAATTGCAGCCTCCAAGCCCAAAATCAAGGAGGTCAAAACAACATTTTCCCAAAAAGACCAGCTTGAAGATAGGTTTAAAGGGGTTGGAGATGTGTGGACAAAGGTGAGAGGTTATGAACTCTTCCTATTTCATCTTCTGAGAAAGGATAGAGAAGTATCAATTTGTAACCCGTGGATAACCAACTTAGGAAAACTGGTTGTTCCAAATGTTTCTATAAATATTAGAGACATGGAAGTCTTGGTCAAAAATTATAATTCTGTGAAGTGATGCATTCAGTTTCTAAATGGCAAGGTGTTTATCAGATTTAGCCATGGCACCATAGATGAAGTTTTTATCTTAGACCCTAACCTTGATGCACCCTTGTCATTTGAGGAACTAGAGGAGGAATTTGTTAAAAAAAGGATACTACTTATAAAGGGTGGAACTTAGCCTTCCATAGGCTTGAGAAGGGAATTCTAACCGAAGAGGATGGTCCCCCATTCAACATGGATATTTTCAGACACTACTTACAGTACACCTATATGTCATGTGAACAGGTTGGAGGTATAGATATCCCTGATGTAGCTAATATTGGGCCACTGGTGTTAGCAACAAATGTACAAATGTATGAGCCAAGACCCTTTGATTACACTACTTATCTTGTAGAAAAATTATATGAAGGTTTCTTGAACATCAGAGATAATAGGGAGCCCACTTTCAATTTTTACTCGTTGTTAATGCATTTGATTTTATTTTATGGAATATTTCAAGGTATGTGGCCAATGAGTCTAAAGTTGAACACAGTGGACAGAGCAGGTAAAGAACAACCAATGCAAATGTGGATATCAGTTTGGGACTCACGATATGTGAAATAAAACTACATTAAGTTTGAAGAGCTAATAGAAAAGCCATTATACCAGATGTATGGTGTCCCCTGTAAACGATCTATTTCCATTGAAGTTAAAAGATTTCTGAGACCTGTTGTTTTTTATGAGAGAGGTATTGTCAATCACAATTGGGTTGATTGGTTTGTTCATAAGAATTTTACTTTCTTCAGGATTTATAGTTTTGAAGGAACCCCATATCTATTGCCAAAATTTGTACCAGACAGAATTACTTATTTGGAGATTGTGAGACAATTAAGTGTTTCGAATGCCAAACATTTTGGAGATATGCATAAGCAAACTTTCCTAACTGAGACTCTTAGATTTGGGGATTTTACCATTGTATCAACAAATGCTTTCGAAGCCATTGATAGGAAACTAATTGCAAGAAAAGTCAAAACTTGGGAGATTATCTTCATGTTAACTTCGAAATAGAGGATATGTTTAGAAACATGGAGGAGGAAGAGGCCCAGATGGCCATTGATGAATTAAACAAGAAATTGGAAGAAAAGAAAAAGAGATTGCAAGAAATGGAAACTGAAGAAGAAGAGAGTGAAGGTGAGTCGGAATAAGTTGAGATGATATCTAGGCATCAAGCACTAGACACAACAAAAGAGCTAGACTTACAAGAGCAAGTTGTTGCCAGGCTAAACATCCATAGTGATGCAAGATACGATGAGTATTCTGCCTTTGTGTCTAATAATGTTTTTATTAATTCAAAAGAATTTAAATCTTTTTTATATAATTTCAAAAGTAAAAAATTGAGATACTCTATCCCAAATGTAACCCCTAAAAAAGAATCAGAATTGTTGGCGAAACTAAAGGAAGAAATCAATTTAGAATTGACCACTATAACCCCTCAAAGGGGAAGACAACTTCTTAGTGAAGCAGGCATCATCATCTTTCTAGGATGGGATATGAGTGCATCATTTATTTTTGATAGCATGTTACATTGTGAGAATAAGGATTTTAAATTGGATATTCAAGGGGTGAATGATGTGTATGTCAGCTCTACATTTGACCAAAATGAAAAGGCTTTTCTTTTATGGGCTCTTTACCCTCCAAATAAGAGGCCAAAAATCATTGATGTGGATAAAGCCTTTGGTCGCATGATGAAATTGAAAGTTGGTGAAGTGGATCCCATTATTACTATTGATATGGGTATTGATATTTCAAAATTTAATAAAGCACAATTGGTCAAAGTGATCAAACAAACAGATCAATATAAGGGATTATATGAAGAATTGATAAAAAGAGGAGGACAACCTATGCCACAAATCCATGACGGGCCTCAGTAGAAAAAGAAATGTGAGGAAGTGCAACTGGAAAAAAAAAAGTTGAAAAGGAAAATGTAGAGTGTGAGGGCTGACATAGCCTTTGTTTTATTGACTAAGAGATTTGAAAAATTGCAGGGTTTCCTTGATTTTTGGGTTGTTTATCAAAATAATATGGATAATGCAATATCTCACAACTGGATTTATATAAGACTAGGAACTCTGTTGCATGATAAGACAATAGCCAATACAGATGTTGAAGTTATTAAAGGAATACAAAAGCTATTGAAAAATAATTAAGACTTTGGCACAGAATTGCAAAATGAATTTATGAATGTAAGGAAATAGTACAGCATGGTTTTCCAAAAATTGAAGATCAGAATGGATAGATTAAGGATAAGAATAAATGGATTGTGGAGTACCAAAGTCTTCTCAGTGCTTCCCTTAACAATACCCAATCTGATGTACTTGACATGACAGAGACAATTGAGCCGATGGAAAACTTCATCACTCTAGAAATTGTGGTCAGAGATATTATCTACGATGTAGACACCTACAAATCAGATTGATATTTGAAGCACATTCAGAAGTGCAATCAGATGCTTTTAGACCAACCATAGATATAAAAAGATGTTTAAAGATGTGACTTTGTATTTTATAGTTTTATTGTTAGGGCAGTTTCTAGGTAGTTTCAAAGTGAATCCTCATCTATATATAGAGGATTTTTTAGGAAAGACATATCAAAAGTTTATATATAGTTTTTATGGTTTTAAATCAAGACAATCTCTATGCATTTTCTTATGAACTCATTTATGGAAGTACCAAGTTGATGGAGGATATGCACTGAAATCAACTGGTTTAAGTATTTTATTTTTAATATAAAGATTCAAGTGTTTTTCATTCATGATGGTATCTATCTTTTCAATGGATTGATCGATTCCTTAGATAAATCTATTTGCATAGGTTGTTTCATTATGCAATCTTATGTTCTTGTAACTAATATTGATTTTCAGTTTGAATATCAGTTTGAAGGATTGGTTGGCAAACTTCGAATTGCCTTATTGGTCTTTCAAAGTAAACTTAAATTTAGTAAGACTAACTGGATGCCACATTTTAATTACAATTCATATGGAAGCCTTTGAGATGATGGTCTTGTTTCATTAAAAAGTTATTAAAACTATCTCTAAAGTTAAACGTAGGATTTTTCATTTGAAATGATATGAAACCAATAAGGAATCAAGGCACTGGTGTTTTATTGATTTTATATATTTGAATCAAGTATTTCCAAAGCATGTTTCATTAAGGAATCATATTTCTAATTCATACAATCACTACTTTATAAATATTCATTTACAAACAAGCAGTTATAGTTTTTAGATAATAAGATTGGGTTCAGGAACAATTGCCATCTTGAAGTCACCTAATTTCTTAAATGTGCTATAGAAAAGTCTTTAACCTATAGTTTTAGGTTTAGGGTATAGGTTCACCCACCTTGGTTTAGCGAAGCCTGAAGTGTAGGGGAATTTGATCTATCGATCATTCCCATTTATTGGCCAAGACTGATTCAAAATTCATCAAGAGAATTTCCAAAACTCTTTGATCTCCAATCTGTGGTTTTGGGAACCAACAAAGATGAAGCTTCCCTAAAAATCTGAGAAAAAGTTGTAGGGACCGTGCATAAGTTTGCATGGTCTTCTGAAAAATCGTGCTCTAAAAAGGCTTTTTCTGTCTTTGAAAATGAAGCCTAAACCTATAATTACAACCGTACACCTACAACCTACACACAACAAAGAGAGGAAAATGTTATTGCAATTGGGGGTTTTCCTTTAGGTCAAACCCCACTTTGGAATTAACCAAGTGGTTGTAAAATGTTGTAAGTAAATGAAAGGAAATGTCTGAAGTAAAATCCACCTCAAGAAGGGATGTAATTGAAATGTTGATACCTTTGTAGATGAATTTGCTTGAATGGGTATGTGAAATGGGATGTCTTGAATGTTGATAGAAATGTCATCTTTAATGGTTGAATCTTTTTCTTGAATGCAACACCTAGCCTTGAAAGGAGACTTGAAATGCTCAATGCTTGAATGAATGCTTGAATGCTTGATGATAATGTTGCCTTGTAATTTCGCCTTATGATCCACTTATTTTCACTTATGATCAACTTATATACTTTCTCCTTATATAGTTGCCAATTAGGGGTGTTTAGGTAATTTCCCGCCTTAGGCCGACATAGGAAAGGCTTTTCCCACTCAATAATTGACAAGCCCAATGCAAGGAGAGCCTAAAGGGGGGCAAAAATAGGGCCAGAACAAGGGCGCCCTTCCCCTATCCTAAGAGGACAGGGGTACCACACCCCTATCCTACCCTGATTTAGGACAAGCAGCAACAAAAAGGTAGTGCAGATTGATAAAAAATGCAATTTTTTGATGTCTTGTGTATATTTAAGGTCTCTAATTAGGCTTAAGGATTTGTCCACTAATTCAAAGACCCAAATGCAATAAAAAATTGCAAGGTTCGTAATTTTATGACACTACAGTGTGCATGTATGTGTGTATATGTATGTGCACATATGTGTGTGTGTATATGTGTTTATATGTGTGTGTATTGTGTGTATGTGTGTGTATATGCATGTGTGTATGTATGTGTGAGTATATACATGTATGTGTATGTGTGAGTAAGTGTGTGTATATGTATGTGTGTGCATGAGTATGTGTGAGTATACGTCTAAGTTTATGTCTATGTGTGTATGCATGTATGTGTGTATGCATGTGTGTATGTGTATGTGTGTACATGTATGTGTGTATGTGTGAGTATGTGTGTATGAGTATGTGTGTGTGTGTGTGTGAGAGAGAGAGAGAGAGTATGTGTACATTTATGTGTGTATGTGTATGTACATGTGTGTATGTTTGTATGTGTACATGTGTATATGTGTGTGTGTATGTATGTATGTGTGTGTATGTATATCTATGTGTATATGTATTTGTATATATGTGTATGTATATATATGTATGTGTATATGTATATGTATGTGTATATGTATATGTATATGTGAATGTGTATATATTTATACGCACGTGTATGTATGTGTATGTGTATATGCACGTATGTACATATGTATATGTATGTGTATGTGTATGTGTATGTGTATGTGTATGTGTATGTGTATGTGTATGTGTATGTGTATGTGTATGTGTATGTGTATGGGTATGTGTGTGTATGTGTGAATGTATGTTTGTGTATGTGTATGTGTGAGTATGTGTGTATGTGTATGTGTATGTGTATGTGTATGTGTATGTGTATGTGTATGTGTATGTGTATGTGTATGTGTATGTGTATGTGTATATGTGTGTGTGTGTGTTTGTATGTGTATGTGTATATGAATGTATGTACATTTGTATGTGTATGTGTATGTGTATGCATGCATGTGTGTATGTATGTCTGTGTATGTGTGTGTGTGTGTGTAGGTATGTGTATGTGTGAGTATGTGTGTATGTGTATGTGTATGTGTATGTGTATGTGTATGTGTGTGTATGTGTGTATGTATGTATGTGTGTGTATGTATATGTGTATGTGTGTGTATATGTGTATGTGTCTGTGTATATATATATATGTGTATATGTACATGTGTATGTGTATGTATATGTATGTGTACATATGTAATATGTGTATATGTATGTGTATGCATATATGTGTGTATGTGTATGTGTATGTGTATGTGTATGTGTATGTGCATGTGTATGTGTATGCATGCATATGTATATGCATGTGTGTGTATGTGTATGCATATGCACATATGTATGTGTATGTGTATGTGTATGTGTATGTGTATGTGTATGTGTATGTGTATGTGTATGTGTATGTGTATGTGTATGTGTATGTGTGTGTATGTATATGTATATGTATATGTATATGTATATGTGTATGTGTATATATATGTGTATGTGTATATGTATATGTGTATGTGTATGTGTATATGTGTATATGTACATGTGTATGTGTATATGTATGTGTATGTGTATGTGTATGTGTATGTATGTGTATGTATATGTATATGTATGTGTATGTGTATGTATGTGTATGTATATGTATATGTATGTGTATATATGTAATATGTGTTTATGTATGTTCATTCTATATGTATGTATGTGTATATGTATGTATATGTGTATATTTATCTATATTTGTATATGAACATATGTACATATGTATGTGTATGTGTATGTGTATGTGTATGTGTATGTGTATGCATGAATGTGTGTATGTATGTGTATGTATGTGTATGTGTATGTATATGCATGCATGTGTATGTGTATGTGTATGTGTATGTGTATGTGTATGTGTATGTGTATGTGTATGCATGCATGTGTATGTGTATGTGTATGTGTATGTGTATGTGTATGTGTATGTGTATGTGTATGTGTATGTGTGTCTATGTGTGTGTGTGTGTGCGTGCGCGCGTGCCTATGTGTCTATGTTTGTGTGTGTACATGTGTCAATCTTTGTATACATGTATGTATGTATGTGCATCTATGTAATATGCATGGTTCTTATAAAATATATGGAATAATTAGATTGGTTAAGTGGACCAATCATTATCAGTTAACAAGAGAGTAATTATCACCTAAGTATATTAGTTAAGTGAACCATCCATGTTCATTTTGTATGTTCAATTGACAAGTAGAATAACTTAAACATGTATGCATATTTAAAGTTGGGTCCAATTGACTTGACATATATGTGCATGTTGACATATGTATTTAGGGGTCTACAGATTTGGATTGCTTCTGAATAGTAATTTGTCCAATTGGCAATAAAAGGACTAGATTACATAAGTATGATCGAATAAAAGAGACAAAAAAAAGGGATACAACACCTACTCAAGATCAAGTTCCCATTGACGGTGAAGTGGTCCCAATTCAGGAAAGAGAAGAAATTGGTCCTAGTTAATCCAAAAAAAATTCTTTGGTATGGCCAATGATGGAGATGGATGAAGACGTTCTTTTCAATGAGATTTTAGTTGAGGATATGGTACCCGAAAGCACAATAAAATTACACAGCAAAATAATTTGGGATGAATATTTTCAAGATAAATCTCTAATTGGAAGAGCACAATTGTTTGCAAAGTTATTTAAGAGAAAAGAAATGACTCCCATTTTGGAGTTGTTGGGTGTTGATAATAAGAAGAAATCATCAAAGAGATCAGTAAATCAAACAATGGTTAAAAATTTGCAAGAAGCCCTGAAATGTATTGAGAGCACAAGTTGAGATGTTGATTTAAGTGCTTCCCTGATAGCAATAATGACTATGATTTCTTGTGTCTAGAAGAACTACCCAAAGATATATTAGGAAAAGAAATAGGTTGGATGAAAATTTTGAAAAGAATTGGGTCAATTTGCAGGGTTCCTTGAAAAGATAGAATTGTTGAAGATGTAAAATGACTTGTTGTTGAATACTAGACTAGTCACTCTCGTGTTTTCTTCCAATAAAAAAGACACTATATGGATTAGAGATAAAAATGGTACAAAAATTGCACATCCAAAATAGTTTATAGACATCACAAAGTGAACTATTTGAACTATTCAAACAAGAATTTCTAGATGTTAATATATATCAAAGAATGTTTGAGGGATTATAACCATGTTTTGTGCGTATCAATATGGTATGTGAAACTTATTGTTGTCAAAATAATATTGAATTTTAGTTGCACCTCTAGGCATATAAAAAGAAAATGGCAAAAAATAATCCAAATGTAGTCATCCTTGCAAGTACAACGCGGTTTGTGAAGTCTATTTTATGTGACAGATTAGAAGGTTCAGATGAGTACAATGTACAATGTATAAAAAATACATGTGTTGAGTGTGGAGATTTGAAGAAATTTGTACAAATTGAGAACATTGATCTTTTAGTGCAAGTTTTGTGGAAGAGATTTAAATATGAAAAATATCAGACAAAGTCAGGAGCTGAATCAAAAAAACTATGTTAAAAGAGAGTGAATTGCCTATCAAAGAGTTTATGTGCAGATTTTAGAATATGATATATACACATATACTACATTCTCATGGTGCAAGATGGAAAGCAAAACAGTTTCGTATCTCAAAAAATTGTTTTCCTCCAGGTTGTATTCTTTCAATAGCAGACTTCTTTGAGAACTATACATTCAGCCTTCACACAAAGATTCAAAGCCAATACTATCATTTTGAACAAGATGCAATTTTTGTATAGACATGCAGAGTTTCATGTGATCAGTGTAGAATCAGGTGAAGATGAACATATTATTATTAAGGAAGCTCATTTTTATATCAGTAATGATACTTGTCATGACAAGAGTTCTATAGCACATTGTTTTAAGATTTTTTTTGAAAATATTATACATCATCGGATAAATGCTTAACAACATTGGATTTGGTCTGATGGATGTGCTGGTAAGTGTAAAAATTGATTAAATTTCCTGTAGTCTTTTAATTATTTAGCATAATTAATTTTTCTAAACTAATATATTAGATTTGATTGTAACTTCACAGGACAATTTAAATTTTCAAAAGCATTCAATTTGTTGTCACAACAACATGCTAAATGTGGTCTAAATTTTTTGTGGATTTTTTTTTAAAGTGGACATGGAAAAGGAGAGCATGATGGAGCAAGAGCTTGTGTGAAGCGTGCACTTTACCAAGATGAACTTGGAGGTACATGTTCAACGTATATTTGTGTTCTATTTACTTGAGTGTGTATCTTATGGGTCGGAGTTAAATTTCTAAAATAAGTTAATATGAAAGTAACAACATATGAAATTCAAGTGAGATAGTAGAATGGTGCAAAAGTCATTTTGGTGCTCGTGACATGACATACAACAAACGCTATTTTTGGGAAGTTAAAGATATTGATCGATCCAATCCTTTAATTGCCAAACAATTAATGGCATTAGAAGTTTGCATCAAGTGATGAATATAGGACATAGCAAACCTCTTGTGATTCAGGTAACAGAATTTGGAACTTGTTTTTCTATTGAATTGCATTGAAAATAAGTCATTATTATAGAACTTAACAAACCTCTTGTGATTCAAGTAAGAGAAAAATCATGTTTTTGTGTTGATTACATTGAAAACAACGCAAATATTCAATAATGTTAGAATATTAGAGATGGATTTGTTTCACAATTGGAGATGAAACAATTAGTTGCAATGTCTACTTATGAAGATAGTGACATGTAGATATTCATGATCCTCTATATCCAGTTGATTATGAAAGTGTTTCTGATTTAGTTGTGTCAAGTATAGTTACATTTTATTTAAATAACCTTATGCATTTTCATGTACTTTAAAAAAAAAATTAATTAAATTTTAATTATTTTTACATTCTACCATACACTATAATTTAATTGTTTGTAATTTGTGGTGTACAGGTGATATTTTGTCGCGGTTGCAGATCCTAACAATGTAGAAGGTGTTGACTATTACCTACTACGATGCACAAAACCAAAATGTAAATTGTCAGAATCAATGGAAGATGCTGATGGGCAACAATATCCCAATAGATTAGTCGTTGTTGAAGGTACTTATTATCAACAAACGAAGATAGATAACAATGGTGTTACATCTACTAAATACATGCCCAACCAAAAGGTTTTGCATTATAGTCACTTAGTTATAACAACAAGATTACATTTTAAAACTTTACAAAAAAGAGGTTGTGGCCCCCAAAAGTGGAGGTTGCTTAATGAAGAACGTGAAAGGATATTAGAGATAGTAAAAGATAGAGAGGATCCAAATTTTATGTACCATGAGCTCACTTAATTTATTAGAACAAGTAAACTCATATTTTTTTTTTACCATGATACATGTCTATATATGTATACATACATGTATATATGTGCATATATATGTATGTACTATTTTTTTGGATCGTCATACATATGTACATATGTACATTCAAGCTATTTTTTGGATCATAACACATATATATGTACACATATACATTTGAGTGATTTTTGCAACATGTGTACACATGTACATTTGAGTTAATTTGTTGCAACTTCTTTGAAATCAAAATTTGTATGATTTGAGTTAATTTGTTGCAAGTTATCTTTAATTGATTTGAATCTTAATTGAATTGAATTAAATAATTTCTTTGATTTAATTTGATTAATTCATTGGATTGATTTGAATCACTTAATTGAATTGATTTAATTAATTCATTGGATTGATTTGAATCACTTAATTGAATTGATTTAATTAATTCATTGGATTGATTTCAATCACTTAATTAATTGGTTAATTTGTTAGATTGATTAATTCAGTGGATTGATTTGAATTAATTAATTGATTTGAATTGATTTGATTAACTGAATCTTAATTAATTTGATTAATTATTTGAATTGATTTGAATTAGTTTGACTAATTCATTGAATTGGTTTGAATTGATGTGATTAATTTATTTGAATTAATTTGATTAATTCACTGAATTGATTTGAATTGATTTAATTCACTTTTTTTATTTGAATTGATTTGATTAATTTAATAATTAAATCAACAATTCAACTAACTAAATCAAATCAACAATTAACAATTTTCAACTAACTAATTGATTTAATAATTAAATTTATTAAATCAATAATTCAACTAACTAAATATCAAGATTTATCATCTAAAATAACATGATCAATTCTATTTAACTTGAACTAATTATAAAAATATAACATGGGCTCATAAACATGTGTAATAAACAAACAAGTAATCTCATCAAACAAGTGTCAGATACATAAACAAACATCCACAAGTGTCTGATATGTATATAATGTCATCAAACAAGTGTTAGATACATATATGTTAAAAAAAGTGCATGCACTATACATATATTCTCATCAAACAATGATAATGTATAAAATAATTCGGTCGTCCCTCCACTCATCCATGTCCTAAATGTTGTCCCTACACAAGAAAGTACATGTACACGTATATATAAGCACATGAAAATTTTACTTCAACATAAATACATGCAAATTTAACCTAGTCTGATCCATCATCTGCACCACTAGAGCGTGCATGGGCCATAGGTATCCGAGATGAAGAACTCAAACATGGTCCATGAACCTAGATCATATATAATTCAAAATTAAAAGTGTGAACAATTTTGAAGTTGAAATCCACTATTTAAAATCAATTAAATAATGACCTTACATAAAAAAACAATGTGTACCTGACTGTGACCATGTGCAGGAGAAGAAGGAGGTTGCAAATCTCCTAATGTCTCCAATGTAATAGGACACTGTATATAATTAAAAAATCAAATTGTGTTAACAATTTTGAAGTTGAAAGTTGCTCGTAACCACAATAGTAGGCTTGTCTCAGCGGTGGCACTCCCACTGGGCACCCAGACAAACCACTATGTCGAGGCTAAAGCTACTTATATTGGGTTACACATGGCTATTAGAGAAGGGTTCAAAAATGTATGTCTTGAGTGTGATTCTTTAAACATCATCAGATATGTGAGTAATCATACTGAGTCCAGCTGGACTATAAAGCATTTAATCCATGAATGCCATATCATGATTGCAAAATTGGATGATTTGAAAATTTCCCATGTTTTTTCAAGAAGGTAATATGCCAGCGAACCACATGACAAATATTAGTGTGGATTATGTTCAAATATACGGTGGTGGACGAGAAATGAAACTTTCCTGATACAATTGTGTGAATTGACTAGAAAGGATACCAAATGCATTGACCACTCGTATCACATTAATGATGATAGACTACAAAATGAATAATGATCTTTCGTGGGATTTGAGTTTGAAATTCAAAACCGGGTTTTCTAGAGCTTTCTTCTATTTCTGGTTTTCATCACCTAGTTTGGGTTTGGTACCATCATCCAATCTTGCAAAGGTAAACTGCTTATGGGAGGTGACAAGAACATAATAGAGCCAACTTCCTATGAGAAATGATAAAATAACAAAGAGATATGGACAAAGATTACTGATGGGGGCCTTGTGTCATATCTTAAGAGGCTTCATGGCAATGACCCAAAAGTGATAGAGGATTTTGTGAATGGATGGGAGAAAGGTATCCTCATGGCCTTTGGAGTGGATTTTAGAGTTGATGAAACCTTCATTACAGAGATAAATAGACTACAGATGAAAGGTAAGAAGTTAAATTACAAAGAGAGGAAGCTGGCGGAAGATGCCATTTTGGGTTTCTTTGACAAAGAAAGCAAGAGGAAAAACAGTGTGAAAGATGAAGGATGACAGATATAACATGAAAGACCTGCATTCACTCTGAGCAGAGATGGTTGGAGTTGTCATGAGGTACATCAGTCTTGATGACTGCTATGCGAGTACATTCTCTTACCACTTCATGATATTGAATCATTTTAGGCATAAGACAAGAATTTCCTTGCCTTTCTATTTGTTATCCTCTCTTGATAATAGTCTGGAAAATCATGCCAAAAATTTTGACAACCCTATTTTGCATGAGGGGTTAATCATTCTCATCATAGAATATGTTAAGGATCGTGGGGTAACACCCTCCTTGGTTGTCAAAACCCCCAATTCTCCGACCAATCTTGATGTACAATATGTATCTGATACAGAAATGGTGGAAGAATAGTTTGGTATGGCCATGGATTGGTGAGACCTTAATGTCTCGGATGATCCAAAATATTGTCCTTCTCAAGAGGAGGGCCCCCAAAAAAATATTACACCTAGCACTGGCGGTAGTAGGAGAAACAAACACCCCATATGGGCTACCAATAATTATAAAACCCCTATCCCCAATGTACCAGGTTTTGGCCCACCGAATATGAAAAAATCCAAATTAGGAAATATTGGGGATGCTAAGGGAAAGGAGAAAGGAATTAAGATGGACATTCATCTTAACATGGAATAGGGGGAGAAGGGGGATAATCAAAAAGACCTTGATTTTGATATTATCCTTAATAACTCTGTCAAAAGTCATAAAAATTGTTTTCTTTGGGTTAGTAAGGAGATAAAAATGTTGAAGGAAGGAATTAATGGCATCATCGATACTTTTATTGAGATGCCCATGCCAAGTAAAACTAACAAACTTCTTCAAATGACACAGAAACTCACTGCAGATGTTAACATTATGAAAATGGATCGTGAATCTAGGATTGGTTAGTTGGAATCAAGCATGGAAGAGATTAAGGGCAACCTGAAGAATTTGGTTGACATTAAAAAGGAAGCTATGAATAACAACACTCGAGGTCTTAAAAAGGTCAATGTGATTATTGTGGACCAAAGAGAACACCACTACCACTATTCAATTCTTAGACACCAAACAAAAGAAGAAAACCAAGAGCTGAATTTGCAGGGTATGGAATCACACACCACTATTGGCCCCTACACGAGGACAAGAAGAAGAAACCAAGAGAAGTGTACCTCTAGGTTTATCATGGATGAGCTCGAGGAAATCAATAAGGGAATGATCCAAAAGAATTCAGAGCTGGTTAGATCTCTGGTTTAGTGGTTTTAGGTTTGCTTTTGTTTTGTGTTTTTGCTGTGTGGGCTTGGTCCCTATTTTTTTGGCTATTTTGTCCTTGGTTCTGGACTGGTTCACGACTGTTTATTTTTTGTATTGATCTCTAACTTTGGGTTTCGGGTACCTATAAAACCCATTTATCTTAATCAAAAACAATTTTGAAGTTGAAATCCACTATTTAAAATCAAATAAATAATATGACCTTATAGAAAAAACAATGTGTACCTCACGAGACTCGAAGGCTCTCCCGATCCTACTAACCTCAGATGAATGGAAGGACACATGATCAATGTCTATATCCAACGATGCATCCTCTAAACCATCAATGAGCAGACTAGTATAGTGACCATGAGCTCGAGCAAGAGGTGTAAAAGTAATAGACGACAATGATGTAGGTTGTGGTGGGTCAAGTGTCGGATCACCTAGTGTAGGCTGAGGAGAAGGTGTGGAATCAACTGATGTATGTGGTGGAGGGGTTATAAGAAGTATTGGAATTCCCTCCTCTCTTGCCATATCACCTTGAGATTCTCTACCACCATGGCTCTTAGATCCACCTTCGTGTACATGGCATCTCACCTGTGTTGGTACATCCTCGAGTGGGATCCCAAGAATCAAAGAAATAAGTGTATACGAATCCAATAAATTGCTAGACAACAATGCACTTATCCACTGCAAAGGATCAACCTCTGTCAACTATGCAGCATCAAGTGGAGATGGTATGTCTACATGGGCGTAAGGATTAGTGCCACTGCTAGATGTCGCATCTGTGGCCTGTGGAATGGTAGTTTGCGACCGCAACAAATATCTCCCAACATGATTAGATGTCATCGGGTCAACCTGAGTGGCATATCTCCCAATATAATTAGATCTCATTGGGTAGGTATGTCACCTGGCATCATTAGCTATTGCATCTTCTCTCTATGTTAACTCCAAATGTTTTGGTAGAACCAAAAGGTTTGGACCAACTAATGCTCGTTTATTAACACGTGCTGGTCCATAAAGTCATCTAAATTTATTATTGAGCCTCCCTCTCTGATGCAAGACAAAATTTCCTTTCTTTAGACTTACAATTATATGCTCATATTAACAACAGAGGGTGTTATAACAATCAAGTCAAGGTAAAATCATCGATTTCCTATTAGAACCCTAGTTATTAGTCAGTCTCATGAAGAAATCTACAAGGTATTAACTATTCAAAAATTTAACCATAGACAAATTGAAGATACCCAGAACTCTATATACTCATGTTCTTACATACACAGTTTTAATCCATACAACAATGTTAAAAAATGGGAAACTAAACAAATTACAAAGACAAAGCGAGTTGGAGAAAATAAACTTCCAATTTTGGTGCCAATGATTTCAAAGTTCAAAAGTTAGTTGTACATCCCAGAATCCCCTTGTTGCTATACAATTTATACCAAATTCATGCATTCTCATGATCACAAAAGACCCTTGGGTTCTCTGACTATTCGACTTCCACATTTGAAAAATCCCTATTGGACATAGATATCGGAATAACAATACCAATCTGCTCAATCAATGTTAGGTATCGATATCAGAATAACAACTCCGATCATGAATTTTGACCTCCCCATCGGAATAACTTCTATCAGTGGGATAACCTTTTTATGCAACTTTGATAGAAGAAACTTATCTTGATGTTACTTATTTCGGTATAGTTATACCGATCGAGACAGTTGGAAGCTTATCGAAATAGCCTTGCGAAGTTGGCTAAACAGTATCTTGCAATCTCGATAGTGTAAATTATTCTGATGACAACCTTATTGGATTAGCTATTCCGATGACAACCACCACAATAATGCTTATCGGGCTAACTATCTCGATGCCAATGTTGTTACCTTATTGGAATAACTATTCAAAGTTAGCCAAACAAAATTTTGTAAATCAAATAGTATAAACTATCCTGATAACCACAATGATACCCTCATTGGTTTAACCTATCCTGATAACAGTAGTGACAATTTTTAACCCAATGACATCTTATCAGTATAACTTATCCCGATAATAGAAATGACAACATTTTGAGCAACTTTACAAATTTGAAAATCAGGACTCCAGTTTTATCAAACAAACCCAAAAACATGAAATAACATTACAAATGGTCTCAATAGACCTTATTGAATCAAAATAGACCTAACCCTAACTCCTAAGACTCGAAACCCCAAATTGACACATTGACAAAACCTTAGATGCTCTTGCACCACTCTCTCCTACCCAGCATTCGCTGGTATAGATGTATAATTGACATCTAAGCTCATATGAAACTTTGCAAACAATTATTTGCAGAAATAAAGTGGCAACTCATCCTTCTGTGGTGACATATGATGAGATGCCAACCATCTAGGATATATGAATGGTTCCACAAGTGGATCAATGCATTTGGTAATTAAATAGCTTCTAACCTTATGTTGTCTTAGACCCTGATAATGGGGAAAGATCGTAAGGACCTATGTGGAAGATACATCCATTTTCATGGTTTCCCATTTCACCATGCCATTCACACTACAAGAAAGGGAGGTATAGAAAGAATCAAAAAACATATCATCATAAGGATTATATGTCCGAATAGTGTCAATCATATATACCAACTCATCCATAATAGTCTATGCCTTTCCTTATTTGGTTGGGCAATGGTGGAATCTAATGTAGACTCGAGATGTTGTAGTGCACATTGTAGGGCCACAATGGTTTTGGCAAAAAGTCGAGCCTTGACATCACTATCACTGGACAAAATTCGACTAGACTGTCTAGATGTCTAGTCAGTGCGCTTGCGATGAACACTACTGTGTAGGAGAAAAAGTGACACTAAGCAAACATGCCCTAATCTCACTTTCAATCACACATTTGTGGAATACGAAAGAGCCTAGAGGTATCACACAATTGGCTACTTCTTTTTGTGGAAGAGAGAGCCACGGGCTACCTATTAGGATTTCTATTCCTTTGTTGTAATTGAAAGATAAAATGATGCAAGTTCAATTCCTAACCCAAAGTGCAAGTATGAACTAATAACAAGATTGCAGAATTGAACTTAAACAATGGAAAGCTGTAAACACAAGGACAAAACAAGAATTCAAATGCGTACCTGGAGTCAAAATATGAGTGAAAATGTTCGGGACGGGGGCGCGGGCGCCACTGTCCTGATTCTACCCCTGAAACTGCTCCGGAAACTGCTGTTTTTGCACTCTGGAAAAGTTGTCAAAAATGCTGAAAATGCTGTCTGTCAGGAGGACCAGGGCGCCCAGCGCCCCTATCCCAGGGACCAGGGTGCCCAGCGCCCCTGTCCTGGCAGGACCAAGGCACCCCACGCCCCTGTCCTGGTCTTTTGCTCTGAAATTTGGTGGGAAGGTCGGTCTCAGTCTACTTCTCCCGGATCTGCAATTTGCGGCATCGTCCGAGTCCCGAAACCTGCACTTATATCTGAAAAGGTGTTTGGGCGGCTATATAGGGTTTTGCCTTAGTCAAACCCCCGCTTTGGTGATTTCCACCTCCACGAATAGCCAAGTTGTATTGTAAAAGTAATGTGTGTGCAGACCTAGTGTGTGTGCAAGGTCCTAAAATGCAAGCAAGCAAACTAGAGCAACCTAGAAAGTAAACCCTAATTGCTTGTAAATGATAATGTAAATGCTCTAAATCAAGATGCAAAGTGATCTAAAGCATGAATAAAGGATATATTGAAGCTTATGCAAAGACATGAAAACAACATGAAATCATACCCAACCCTCAAGGGAGGAGTATGAGCCAATCTTCAGTCGGTAATCTCCTATTGCTCTTCAATGTCTTCCAAGCCCTAAGTGGATGGATGAAATTGATGAATGCTTGATGGATGGATGTTGAGTGTTGTTGAAGTCATCAAAGATCTGCCCTTTCGCTGCATAGAAGGTCCTTGAAAGCCAAAAATTCTGATCCTTTCAAATGAAGAAAGAGAGCTTTTATATATGAAACCCTAGGTCTTAATTTCGACTTTTGGCCGACCTAGAGATTGAATATCCCGCCAATTTCTTGGGGTTAAGCTTTATTTTATGATTGGATCGCGCTCCTAAAATTTTGGGAAAAATGTCCAGGACCATGTGCACTCTGGGCGCCATGGTCCCGACAACTTTTCACCAAATTTTCAGTGCCGTCAAATATGATGATTTTAGAGAGAATCCCAAAGTTACAGGTGATTTCGAGATGTTTTGACCCCCGAAATCAAGCCCCCAAGCTCAAAATAGGACTTAATTAGGGTTTTTGATTAAATGATGTATTGGAGGAATAAAATGAAAAGGGCACACTTTAATGAAAGGGCCCAACTTTATGATATAGGAGATGATAAAATAGAACCTTAGACCTAATTAATTTGATTAATTAAGTGCTAAAGGGGAAATGCAATGCAGAATACAAAATGCGCCAAGGCGGGTGCTAAACTAGGTGTGAAATTGTACCACCCTAGCGAGTGCGTACAATTTACGACGCTACAACTACCATCTAGTACATGATTAGCCATGTGGAAAAAATCTGTATGTGTAATTATAAAGTGAATAATTTTCAAAATAATTATTCAAAACTATTTTAAAATAATTCAAACTAATTTTGAAAACTATTTTAAACTAATTCAAACATATTTGAAAATCATACAATTGTAATTCAAAGTACAATTCGAAGTCCAAATGTTTAAGATATGGCCCTAGAAGCACAAAACTGAAGGCTGACTTTGGAGGTTTGGTACAAAAAATTGGTGCAGAATCTAATCAAACCACCTAAAAAATAAGATTGGCACTAAAACAAGCTTTTGTTTGCCCAATTTTGACTCTATATGATGAAGATATGGGCAAAAAACCACACACTTCATTTTAAAGACAAGGAAGCCAAAAATAGAGGAGGTTTGATAAATTTAAAAGTGACGCTAAATATAGGAAAATGCCAAGTTAAGAAAGGTCTACCAAAAATAGGGTGATGCACTACTGATGCAACAGAAAAGGTAAGTGTCTTTTTCTCTTTTTTATTTTTTTTAATCCCCTTTAAAAATGCACCCCTTTTGTTTTGACAAAAAAAATTGATAAGCTTTTTGCAGTAAAAAACTTGTGAGAAAAAAGTAGGGGTACTTGAGTTTTTTTTGTTTTCGCAACCAATGGGAATTTTGGCAATGCCCAAGCTTCATACAATTGTATAGGTTTCTGTACAAAGCACATAGACTTTTTGCATGTTCCTAGAATCATCTCAAGATCAACTTCAATCTTTCTCCTATAGTCAAAAAGTAATTACCTTGTCCATTCCATTACTCCAACCCATCTTCTCACCAAAGTCTCTCCATCATCACCCTACAATTTCTTCAAATATTAGCATTGGTTTCATTTGGGCACATTTTCCTTTTCTTCTCTATAAAAATCTTATCCTTATTTTCCTAAGATTTCCTTTGTCTATTAACTCAAGCTTAAGTGATAACGTAAGTTTTATAATAAGTTATAGTCTAGACTCAATTTTTATTGGAATAGATATCTTCAAGTTGATGAAAAAGCCCTAGTTGCCACCTTTGGACTTATTAAGCCACAAAAACTGTTCAAAAGAGGTATTTGTCTATTTAAAGATATTTGGGACTTTATTATCTTTCGATGGTATTCTTACAATTATCTTGAGATCACCTTTCTTTATTCTAAAGTCAAACAATTTATTACCCTCATCTATTCCCTTGTTACACCCCATCTTCTCTTCAAATTATCCACACCCTCGCCTAACAATTTCCTCAAATGTTACTATTGGCTTTCATCTAGACACTCTTCCTTTTTGCCCACTAAATAAATATACTTAACCTTTCTTCCTTAGCTATCCCTTTTCCCTTGACTTAGTGTTAATTTGTAGTATTCAAGTTTCCCAATATGTTTGTCGAAAGTCAACATTTCATGGGATATCTTCAAGTTGACAATAAGCCCTTAGTTATAGCTTTTCCTTCTTTGAGCTCTAAAATGTTCAAAAAACGTATAAATATTCAAGATGGAAGATATTTAAGATTTAACTACATTTTAATGGTGTTCATATAATCAACTCTTGAGATCACTTTCAATCTTTCTCCTCAATACAAACAAGTGGTCACGCCCTTGTTCCACCCATCTTGTCATCAAAATCTCCTTAACTTTGCCTTAACCTTTTTTTTTACAAATTGACAATGTCTTCACTTCTCCCTTTTCCTTCTCAAAAAATCTATTTATTATTGCTTTCTAGGTTTTCCACTGTCCCTTGACTCAAAGTTAAGTGTTTTAACAGAAAAAATTTAATTTAGTTAAAAGACACTTGTTTTCTGATCAAATAATTCCTACATTCTTCTAGAAATATATAACCTCAAACCAAAAGTATTATTCTTCTACTCATTATAAAAAAAGAGAAAAACAATTATGATAAGATCTCATAAATTATTTTAAATTCATAAATGAATAATTGTGTGAGATTTTGCCAAGATCAAGAGGCAATGGAAAGCACAAATAAGAGAGAACAAAATAGATGATAGAAATAAACTGTATTCTATCAAGATGAAAACTATGATCAACTGGATCATTAAGCATTACATACAATGAATATGAGCCTGCTTATATTGGCAAGGCTATATGGATATGTGAGCACACAAACATGACATGTGGCTCAATAAGAAACAAGGGTAGGTAGGAAATAGGTGTGGGTAGGTAGGAGAAACAATATAATATTCCACATGAGGTGGATCACCCACTGAATGTGGAGTGTAACAACAAGATCACACCATAAAAGGTGGAAATTCTCCTACACACACTATCCCAATGTGGCACAAACACCCAAGTGTCTCATACCCAAACTACTATGAAATGCATTTCCTAA
Source organism: Cryptomeria japonica (assembly GCF_030272615.1). Classification (NCBI taxonomy): domain Eukaryota; kingdom Viridiplantae; phylum Streptophyta; class Pinopsida; order Cupressales; family Cupressaceae; genus Cryptomeria; species Cryptomeria japonica. The sequence continues at coordinate 49,018,625 of NC_081415.1, read as the reverse complement.
GTAAACTTAAGTAAAGTGTAATAATATCCATGATGAATAATTATTTACACCAACAAATTGTATTCAACTAAAGTCCAAGAGAGCAATAAATTGCTATTTATTAGAAACCAGTTAATAATATTTACAAAAATGGATTACATAATAGGAAATAGGATGAAGGGAGGAAATAGCACTAGATGTTGTAGCTTACTAGATCTAGGATGCCAACACATTGCACTATTGTCCATATGATCTAGAATGTTGGAACACTTCTAGAAAATGTATTATTTAGGTTTGAGAATTCACTCAATTTTTTCAATTAGACATGTTAACACACCAATAATCTACCAAATAATAAAATTGATAAAGAAACACAATAAATATAAAGAATTATGTTGCATTTAGTGACGAAATATAAATGAACATGAATACAAAATCACTTGCAAACCTTCATGCACAATAGAGTCCTCTCACGATGCCTGCAAATACAAGAAAAAAAAAAAAAGGTTGTTTTGGATTGCCTTTAGCTCCGACCTAAGCTATGATGGTTATTCCACCTCCACAAAAAAGCAAATAAGAAAAAAGATAAAAGCATGCATGTTCTCTTATCATATGTACATATAGGAATTAAGAACAATAACAAAATAAAATAAATCTATGAATATCAACCTTAGTCTAGATGGAAGACAACCATTGTGTATGAATTTGATCAAGTATGTGGTGGTGTACTCTAAAGAAATTTTCCTCATAGATATTGGGAGATAGCAATATAAAATTTAAACAATATTATTCTAGTACAATAAGACAATACTACCTAAAGTAATAAGCTTTATGGAAATTTGAGAGATGTGCAACCCAAGTAAAGTTATCAGAGCTTCGATCAATTATGTTAAGTAAGAGAATGTAGTAAAAGAATTAGATTTTTTCATCATTTAATGGAGATTTCAATTGAGTTTCTCTAAAAGAGAAAGGAGATGAAAAAAATAATTACAAAGAGAGAATGAGAATTTTGATGGGCTGAATACATGAGCATCTAGTGCTATATTGTTTACAAGTGAGCATGTGTCAATAAATAGCTAAGAAGGAAACCAACATTTAAAGCTATAAAACTTTTCAAATGCTATTATGTCACATAGATGTTTGCATATTTCCCTCATTTCCTAAGGAATGTTTGCATATTTCCCTCATTCCCTAAGGAAACTCTTCAAGATTTCGCTTGTGTTCCTAGGAGAAAGGCAAGAATGATATTGTAGCCTAAAATCTAGGAAAACCTTAGTGAAAGGGAAATAGGCCAAAGTTCCAGATTAAGTGGACCCAGAACATCCTACAAGAATGTATGTTGAAAAAAAATTAAAATACAACATGAAATTGTGAGGGTATGCCATTTTCCATGTTACAAATGTTAATGTGGGTTTGGGTCTAAATTCAATAGCTGTAATTGGAATTCAATGCTTGTACCTAATATTCAAATGGTGACTTGGAATCTTCTCCACCTGAAAGTCCCCATTAGGAACAATTTTATATTTCTTTAAAGAAGACAATTATTTCAACATTTCTAGTGCAAATGTCTTTAAGCATCTTAAACATATGTTTATGGAATGTCCTTTCACTCAAAATCATTAGATTTCGTGGTTTCTCGCATCTCTATTACCTTCATAATCACCATTAGACAAAAAGATGTCTTGCTTGGTATTAGTACGGCCAGAAGATGGAGTGAGTAACAGTCATCAAATGCCTTGCTTGGTATTAGTACGGCCAGAAGATGGAGTGAGTAACAGTCATCAAATGCCTTGTCTAAATCTCACAGCGCTGTGTAAAGAGGGCCAATTGAAGGAGGCGCTGCACATTCTGCTTACTACTTATTCTCAAGACTACTCTACATGTAATCTTCAACTATTGCACACCTGCATTCTCAAGAACGCAATTTCACAGGGCAAAAATGTGCACTCTTTCATCTACTAAATGCACAACTTTTCAGAATAAGCTTATTAACATGTATGTCAAGTGCGGAAGTTTGGTTGATGCTCGTCAAGTGTTTGACTACCTGAAAGAACGAGACAGCGTGTCATGGAATACGATGATTGCAGCATACGGAAGCGGGAAGACATGGGTGTCCTCACGAGGCAGCCACACTGTTTCACCAAATGCAACGAATAGGCCTACAACCCAATCAAATCACATTTGTCAGCGTTATCACAGCCTGTGCCAAAACGGGAGTTTTGAACCAGGGTATGGATATCCATCAAAGCATAAAGAAAGGTGGATTTTTGTCAGATGTTGTAGTTGCAAGTGCCCTGGTAGACATGTATGCAAAATGTGGAAACATAGACAAGGCACGTGAACTGTTTGACATAATGCCTCAGAGAAATGTCATCTCATGGACTGCAATGATTGCAGGATATGCACAAAATGGATTTGTTGAAAAGGTTTTACAAACTTTCAAGCAAATGCGATTTCAAGGTGTAAAGCCAAACTCCACAACCTCTATACTTTCAGCGTGTGCCAAAATGGGAGCTTTCGAACAAGGTATTGGCATCCATTAAAGCATAATGGAAGGGGGATTTTTGTCAGATGTTGTAGTTGCCAGCGCCCTGGTAGACATGTATGCAAAGTGCGGAAGGATAGACAAGGCATCTGAACTGTTTGACAAAATGCTTCAACGAAATTTGTTCTCATGGACTGCAATGATCGTAGGATATGCACTAGATGGATTTTTTGAAAAGGCTCTAGAAATTTTTAAACAAATGCAACTGGCAGGTGTGAAGCCAAATTCCATAACCTTTGCAAGCATCATTCGAGCGTTTGGAAGGATGGGAGCTTTGGAACAAAGTATTGATATCCATCAAAGCATAATGAAAGGTGGACTTTTGTCAGATGCTGTAGTTGCAAATGCCCTGGTAGACATGTATGCAAAATGTGGAAACATAGACACGGCACGTGAACTGTTTGACAACATGCCTCAGAGAGATGTCATCTCATGGACTGCCATGATTGGAGGATATGTTCAAAATGGGTTTGTTGAAAAGGCTTTACAAACTTTCAAGCAAATGCGATTTGCAGGTGTAAAGCCAGACTTCTTAACCTTTCCTAGTATGTTTGACAACCTACCTCAAACAGATGTGATCGCATGGACTGCGATGTTTTCAGGATATGCAGAAAATGGATTTTACAAAGATGCGCTCAAATTCTTTGAATCAATGAAACACTCTGGAACACTTCCTAACGCTGTGAGCTTTGCCTCTGTTTTATTAATTTGCAGCAATGCAGGTTTAGTCGATGAGGGCCTTACATACTTCAACCACATGAATAACCATTACGGCATTACACCTACAGTTAATCATTATGTGTGCATGGTCGACCTTATTCCCCGTGCTGGCTATCTCGAAGAAACCCTAAATTTTATCATTAAGATGCCAGTTAAACCTGTGGTGCTTGTGTGGACGTGTTTTCTAGGTGCCTGTAGATCACATATGAATATAGGCTTAGGAGTATATACAGCGACTCTGCTTTTCGATCTGGATCCTAAAAAATCTCTGCCTTCTGTTCTTCTCTCTAAGATCTACGCAGAAGTGGGCTGGTGGGATGAGTGTCAAATGGTGAGGAGATTGATGAAAGATAGAGGAATTAAAAAGATCCCTGGATGTAGTTGGATTGAAGCCCATAAAACTATACATACTTTTTTCGCAGGAGACAGAGTACATCCAGACACATTAAATTTATGCAAAGTTGGAGAAACTGGTTCTGGAGATGAAGGCAGCAGGATATTTTCCAGATTTAAGACAGTCACTTGATGATGTGGAAGAGGAGAATTATTTCTCTCCCACCATAGTGGAAATAAACTGTTACAATTTATATATAATTATTTTGTATAGTTCTTTTGTTTGAATTAATTATATTCGTGTTAGGTTGAACATTTGAGATTAAATTACACATTCTAGATTAGATTATACCATTTTATATATGTACATGTAGATTTTGTTTCATTTATGATTATATATTTTTAATGTTGCTTCATGGTCTTTTGTTTGATTGATAGATATTAGATTTGTAAATTTACAGATTGTTGTAATTTCAATATGTTTGATTTTGATTGGAAATAAACTATTACAATTTATATATAAATAAGTAAAACAATTACAATTTTGTTATGTTGTGATTAGCAGATTTGTATGACCTGAAAAATATGCATCAATGAGGTTTATAGATTTATCTTAGAGTGAAGGGAATAATATTTGTATATATAAAAATAAAATCACAATTTATATTGTACTATGATCAGACATTCATGGTATTATAGAATTGTGCACGATGAGATATCTAAATTAACATTAATGAGATGTAGGTTTCAAGGTGGTTGTGAAAGACCTAGATAAAGTATTTCATAAGTATTTGGAGTGGCAATATATTTAAAATAAGAGGAATCTATAGGATTAAAAAGAATATCACAATTGTATTCATAATTCGGACAAATTCACTACTTTATTCACTTGTTGCAAACTAATAAATGGTAATAAAGGTTAAATTCTATTCAATAAGATATGAATTAAATAATTTTGTATTAGTTGCATACCTAGTGAAGACTAAATTCCATAAGTTGCATCTAAGGTTTGTTTAGAATATTTAACCACAACTACATTAAGAACCTTCATTTTTTGTGCTCGTTTCATGCTAATATTTTATACAAGGAATTTCAACTAATAAAGTTCAAAAACTTATGTCATGTGGCTAACAATTTTTGTTTGGTTTATTTTAAACTGTAATTTGTTATGAAGTACATTCTATTCTTATAAAAGCTATATCACTTTGTAACTATCACTACAAGTATTGCACCTAAGGTCCTAAGGTAAATCTCATACTATAAAAATAGATAGTTCAATGTATGCATTATAATAGCATGGAACACTTGAATGGAAGAAACTCTGTTGTCGTTCATTAAAAAAAATCTTATTGATTACATTACAAAAGTAGGCAATATGGTCGTGGTTTCTTAATTTATAGGATATATGTGTCAACGCCAATAAAAGTTACTATTAAAGAAATAAAAAAAATTCTAAGCTACAACATATGTCAATATTTAGGTCATATAAATGCTAATGTCAGAAACATGTGTAAATGTTGACCAAAACACACATTGTAAATCACAAAAATGTATAAGCCACATAAATACCACAAATATTAATTAGAATTGTCTTGAAAGGTTCAAAATAGGAGATTACGCTTAATATCTTTTGCTTAACATCTGATTGAAAGGTAACAAAATGTACTACCATATCATAAAAGTAAATAAGTCAATCTCTCTAGTTTGTACTAATTAAACTAGTAAGTTCATTTTTTATTTATTTGAAGAAGAGGAATAGACAAGGAGTGAGTTTAGATTAATTGAATTAGATACTTCTAGCTTAGCATTTAAGCAAGAAAATAGAAATAATTTTATGTTATTTGAAGAAACTAAAATGGTGACAAGGAATGTAGAACATGGTTTGATGATTGCAAAGTGGGTGTGAGATTGTGGATGGGTACAATAGGAAAATAAGAACAAAAGAAGATAGGTAAAAAAAATATTTTTAGGTGTTTCTACAATTATAGTAGAGATCTTCCATTTTTTAATTCATTTCTTGTAGAAAAAAACAAAACAATACCATGCAAAAACCTATATACCTACAAGATAGATATGGTACAATAAAGAAGAAATTACCAAAATATATTTGAATACAAATGAATAAAAAAATTAGTAAAAATGATCAGAATATGAAACCATAGAGAAAAATATCAAATCCAAAAACCAAATTAAAATAAAAAAAATCTAAGAGAAAGGAAAAGGGGGTGACTATAAATGAGTTTATTAAAGTGATAAAACCCTTATTTCAGCCTTTTGGTTTCAATGGATAGTCAATATTTTTTTGTATGTGCACTTATCGTAATGCGCTTTGTGCTAGGAAGATAATAATATAGTATATAATACACTAAGCCTATATGACAATTAAAAAGGCATAAAAAGTTTAATAATAAAACACTAAGACCATTAGTCATATAATCATTTGAAAGGCGTGGATAACCAATATGATGATGTGATGAAATAATATTAAAATAATGATTATTGTTAAGGATTTTTTTAATGAATTCACATAATAATTTAGTACCTTTAATATTAGAAATTAAAGCTAAACTTATATTGTTATGTCTTTGTGACATATCTACACAAATGTTATTTAATTGCAACCAATACATGTAAACCTTTATGATGATGATAATATGTAGATAAACACCTACCATGAGTTTACAAGGATTCTACACACAAAATGAGACCTCTGTTATAGTAAAATTTGATCACATGGACATGCATCCTATAGGAGTTGAGGAAAAATCAACTCTACAGCTCACAAAGATCACCTACATGCAAACCTGTCATAGAAGGAGAGAAGCAAAAAAGCTATGGAGGCCAGAATTCAGAGATCCAGAAAAGAGGAGTCATATTGATTGTGCAACAAGAATGCAATTCAATAATTACAGTTGTTATAAAAATACAAATAGAGAATCCTTATAAAAGGATACTTGAAACCCTAAAGGAGAAAACCCTAAAGAATTATAAGATTCCTAAGTTTAACTTAAGCGTAGAGTATAATAGACTAATAATTAAATAAATAATTATTAGTTAATAAAAGATAACTCTAACACCCACCTCTTAAGATGAACTTAGGAAGTAGCTAAAAAACAACTAAGGACTAAAAAAACATGTAAAAAATGCAAGAAAGCAACATTGGGTCCCGACAACTAGGCCTGATGAGGTACCCAAGTATAACAAAATCTGTAAAGTGGAGAAAAAGGAGAAAACCCTATGGGAACAAAAATCCTCTCCAAGAAGAGATGAAAGCTCAAGTGAAGGACTAGGAAGCCTCCAAACAAGAGTGTTCTAGAAGATAGGAACAAAAAGAAAAGCAAGAAGAACACCACTGAAGCATGAAATAGCTGCAAAGACTGTCGAAGAGTAACTGCTGATATGAAGAACCTCCACTGAAATAGAAAATGACCAGGTAGAGAAGACTGTAATATGCACGAGTGTACTGAAGTGACACTACTCGAATCAGATGCCAAACAAAAGCCAACAACTGAACTCGAAGATATAGATGGCATGAAACACCAAGGCCTGAAAAAGCCAATCAATCAAACCAAGGAAGTATTAGAACAACATGAAAAACCTCCCCATAATGCTAAAAAGGGAGAGGGAAGGTACACTGAAGAGAACGGCCAACAAGAATTGCATGACGAAGAACCACGAACATCGAAGGTGCAGAGAAAGTATATAATATCATGGAAGGAACACTCACTTGACACACATCATGAGGCTAATGTCATGGAAGGAACACTCACGTGACAAAGGTAGATGACAAACAAAGACAAACATCAACCCCCCATGACACTTTATAAGTAGTGCATGTACAATAAGGCACAAGATATGCAAGATCCCAAGTATACAATTCATGGTGACACTTTATCTTAGCGCTTTTGCATAAATAAAATGCTACAATGATCACAAGAGACAGAAGACTGGAAACAAAAAGAATTACCAAACATGAGACATCCTACTCAAAGAAAGAGATCCCAAGACCTGAAACATCCAAGATATCCACCAAAGTGCTGAAAAATAAAAAAATGAATAAAATATACCTAGAGAAGAATCTAGAAAGAAAACTTATATGAATGGAAAGAACATAGAACAAGATTTCCAATGATATAAAGTTTTCAAAAAACAGAGTTCGGATGCTCAAGTTATGTCTCCCGGAGTGCAAAAAGGAACTTCTAGCTTTGACAGGAAAAAATGATATCAAAAAAGAAAAAGAAAAAATTCAAACCTCCAATTCTGGATAGAGCTCGAAAAGAGTTTTCCGACAATATAACGTTTGTCGAAAAATGCCTCCATATGACCAAGTTATGGCCAAAAGAAAAAAAACCTCTCTTTTAGGGTATAAAAAGGGTAAACAAAAAAAAATATATATATATTATTTATTTTCTGATGAAAATTTTCTAACGCATTTGCAGGTACAACCGTACGAATTTTTGTGTCTTGTAAAGCGTGCCAATGAAAAAATTTGGCCCAAATGCCCTTGTCACCGAAATAGGTCGAGTTATATATAAAAATTCATGGAATCAGCCTCCTGAATCCAACCATGAGGTCCTTTTGGCACCAAAATGTAGCAAAAAATCAACTACCCCAGAAATGGAAAAAACAACTACACAAACCTCTGAATACTCAGATCTGAAGAACAAGGCCCAAAAACTCTCATGAAGAGAACAGGGGCATGCAGATCTTGAGCTCTTATACTATATAGGAGTTGATGAAAAATCAACTCTACAACTCCCCAAGATCACCTGCATGCAAACCTGTCACAGAAGGAGAGAAGCAAAAAAGCTATGGAGGCCAGAATTCAGAGATCCAGAAAAGAGGAGTCATATAGATTGTGCAACAAGAATGCAATTCAATAATTACAGTTGTTATGAAAATATAAATAGAGAATCCTTATAAAAGGATACTCGAAACCCTAAAGGAGAAAACCCTAAAGAATTATAAGATTCCTAAGTTTAGCTTAATCATAGAGTATAATAGACTAATAATTAAATAAATAATTATTAGCTAATAAAAGATAACTCTAACACATCCTTTGTGACATGACATGCATAAGCTAAAGCATGTCAAGCACTACTTATACTCTTAAGAGAATAATCCATATACAAATGAACATAATGCTACAAAATTATATTGAGCTCAAAAGTCCAAAAACTATTTGAAAACATAAAACCTTAACCTTGATTTATATACGGAAAGAATGATGTGAACCATGTTACAAAAATGCATTCAAACGAAAGGTCAAAATAAAAAGCAAAAAGGGTCAACAAATTAAAAAAATGTAGAGGCATTGCTATTGTGGCCATAACATTATCCAAGTAAAAGTATATGGAAAGCATGTCAATAAGTTTCTAGATTTATCAATTGGAATACTTCTTCCATTTGGTGTAATAGGGATCTTCCAACTGATAGTAAGGCTGAGAAATATCTTTTCGCTTCCAAAGTATTTACAAGAGTTATTTGTTTTCTCAAACATCTTCAGGACTTTATTGCCTTTCAATAGTGTTCCTAGAATCATCTCAAGATCATCTTCTTTATTTCTCCTAAAGTCAAAAATGTGATTACCTTGTCCATTTTATTACTCCAACCCATCTTCTCATCAAAGTCTCTACACTCTCACCCTACTATTTATTCAAAAATTAGCATTGGATTTCATTTGGGCACTTTTTTTTCTTTTCTCTATAAATAAATTTTATCCTTATTTTCTAAGATTTCCTTTGTCTCTCAACTCAAGGTTAAATGATAATGTAAATTTCTTAATAATCTCTAGTCTATAATCAATATTTATTGGAATAGATTTCTTCAAGTTGATGATAAACCCCTAGTTGTAGCCTTTGGACTTATTAAGAAACCAAAATTTTTAAAAGAGGTATTTGTCTATTCAAAGTTATTTGGGACTTTATCATCTTGCAATGATGTTCTTACAATCATCTTAAGATCCCCTTCATTATTTCTCCTAAAGCCAAAAAATTCATTATCCTTATCAATTCTCTTATTCCACCCCATCTTCTCATCAAATTCTCCACACTCTCACCCAACAATTTCTTCCAATATTGACATTGGATTTCATCTAGACACTCTTCCCTTTTCCTAAATAAACAAATATAATCAACCCTACTTCCTTAGCTTTCCCTTCTCCCTTGACTCAATATTATTTGTTAGTGTAAGTTTCATGATTCATTTTTCTAAAGTCAGAATTTCATGGGATAGATATCTTCAAGTTGACAATAAGCCCTTAGCTATAGATTTTCCTTCTTTTGGATCTAAAATACTCAAAAGAGGTATAAGTCTTTTCTCAAAGATATTTAGGACTTAACTACCTTTTAATGGTGTTCACGGAGTCAACTCAAGATCACATTCAATCTTCCTCCTAAATAAAAACAATTGGTATCTCTTGTTCCACCCCATCTTCTCATCAAAATCTCCATAAATTTGATTTAACCTTGAAGAGGTTAAAACCTAAGCTAATGGTTAGTTGAATAAATCAAATAAAACACTTAACAAAAGCATTTAACAAACAATTTAACCATTATACCTTAGTCCTTCACTTCTTCCTCCAATGGAGCTTGATGAAGGAGAGGCGCCCTATTGCTCCACTTGATTTTCTCCTTTGGTGGATAATATGTGGATTGCTCTCCACTACACAACAAGGTGGATTGGATTCAAGATATGAGTATGGATGGAATGGGTTGTGTGAGACAACAATTGGTGATTATGATGGTATTGTGGAGGTTTTGATCTTCAAGTTGACAACAAGATAACACATGAAAGGTGGATAATTTGGGAGGAGAGGAGACCCCAATTAATGAGTCACAATGGAGGGCCAAGATATATTTGAAATGGAGGGCTAGGATTGAAAAAAAGTGGATGAGGATTGAGAGGACAAGGTGGGAGATCCAAGAGATATGCCATAAAGGCATTTCTTGTTTCCACACCCCTCAAGTACATGGGGAAGAGTTCCTTGAGTACATTGGGAAGAGAAAAGAAATATAAAATTAATTGGGGAAAGGAAGGAGGAATTAAAAATTCCAAAATAGAAGCTTGTGTGGGGAGAATAAACTAAGAAAGGAATTAAAAATTTCTTGGGAAGAGGAGGCATGGGAATGTGCAAAGATTTGGCATTCCTCGGAAGAGGCTAAGTTAGTGTATTCAAGGTTTGGAGGGTGAGATGAGAAAGGGCATTTATGGAAAAGAGTTAACTCATCCCTAATGAAGGTCATAAGGAACGTGCAAGTGATTAAGGGGATTGATTAGGTGGAGTAATGAGGGATTAGAGTGCAAGTGGGAAAGTTATGAGGATGTGACATGAGGAGAGATAATGAGTGGATGAATATAAAATAGGAGGAAATGATAAGCATGATTAGGATAGGATCAATTAGGCTAGGTGATGGGATTAGGAAGGGGCTATAATGATAAAATTAATTAAATTAGATTTAATTAATTTTAAGAGGAAGATGACTAACATAATTAATTAAATTAATTATGTAGAAAGACTTAAATTAGTTAAATATCAATTTAATTAATTTTAGACGTCTATATTCTATCCCTCTTTACCCAGTGGAAAAATTGGTGGTGGATAAAATCCAAAGAAAGATTCCCTAGCGTGAAGATGTGGGTAAAGTATGCCCCCTCCAGAATTTAATTAACTGGTATTCTAGGATGAATAGAGCAGTTTTGGTCCGAAAGCTTTCCGGTGATTGCGGTGCTATGAATTGTGTATGGGTTGATTGAGTCGACATAAAGACATCATTTTATTGTTGTTTTGGTGATCCACATTTATCTTTGGTGATTCAGTCAAGACGATATATGACTACATGTTACACTAGAAGACCGACATGGTAAATGACCTATTTTGGTGATTGTAGATATATAAGACTAGTGTAGATGATCCTTCTGGTGGATGATATGATTGTGTGTGAGCTAGTGGTAATCAAGAATCTATTTTGGTGTAGTTTCACGTGCACATTCTTGATCTAGTAGCTGACTGAGATAGTGAACATAAAAGAACAACAACAAAGGTGATCTAGTCAGTATATTTGGAACTTAACTAGAACTCATCCAAGCATTGCAAATGCTATTTTGGATTTCATTTTGTTGTAATTCATCATTGTAATCAATCAGTAAGGTAGTGAGCCTTCTGAGGTTGTAGCCCTTATTGTATTTGAGCTGTGAGCTCTAGGCAGTGTGCCTAAATGCCTGTGCATTCTCCATATTATAATATTGTTTTACTACTGGCCATAGTGGAATAATATTGTGGGTTCAAATCCCAACGTGGTTTTTCCCATTTGGGTTTCCACGTAAAATTCCAGTGTTATGATTTTGTGGTTGATTGTTTTATGTTTCTCCATTTCAGTATCAAGCGTATGCTTCTAATGGTTTAAAGATAAGTCTATAAATTTGCTAACCGGTAGATCGCTGATTCACCCTCCCCCCCTCTTAGTGATCCCTGATTCCATCACTTCTCCCTTAAAAACCTTAGATTAAACTACTAGGGAAGTTCCATGGATTTTCAAACTCTCATTCAAGAATTTGTAGAGTTAAAGTGACTCTAGGCTTACAAAAGAAGAAAAGGAGTTCATAGTAAGGTTGAAATATGGCTCACTACCACAACAATAATCCTCCTTATTGAGAGCTAAAGAGGAATTATGTAATTCCAAGGTCTTAATAGAAAATGGATTAAAATGAGGCATTAGAAAACTCACATGATTTTCAAATAATAAAATAAGAGTTTTGTTCAAGGGTATGATCACTTGACCTTTTATTCAATATATAATGGAATTTTCTTGTGGTTGAAGAAAATTAAAAGGAAAAGTAATGATTTAGTCACAATATAAATCATTTACAAGAACAAAGTGATATGAAAAATCCAAAGCAAACCTATTTGGGTGATTCCACAATAGTAGGTTACACTTTCACCCACAAATGAAAAATAAAATTCACAAAAACACTTTTAACAAGAACTTTTGTATGAACATATGTGTTTCAACAAAGACCATTTTCTGACCTTCGTATGAACAAGAAGCCTTCGTTCGAATGGAGGGTTCTAATGAAGGTTCCTATGGAGGGGACCTTCATTAAAACCCCTCTTGGAACTTCTTTTCTTTTTAATTAAAAGGGGTTCATTCCAAGGGGACTTTAGAAAAAATGACCCTTAGGGGGTTTCTAATGTAAATCCCTTAATTTTCTATTTCTCTTCCTCTTTTTGTAACTTTCTACCAATTTTTGGCCTTTGAAGCTCATGCTAAAGGTTCAAATAAAATAAAATTGATAAACCAAATTGTGGAATGATAGTCATCAAAACAAGCTTTCCAATAACAATAATTTTAATATATTTTGATTTAGTATGAATTATTTTTTTAGTTCTACTAAACATAGGTTTTTTTACCAAACATCAACTTTTTTTTAATACACAATTGGAAAATAGTAGATTGCCAAATTTTTTTTTGATAAATAGCTATACAATTGGTATCGATGTCCTTGATCCAAGGAAAAAAAAAGAATTCCGATACATACAAAAATGTTATTGTAATTGGTTTGACATCAAAAATTAATTTTAGAAGAAAAAAATCAATAAGACATTATGAAACCATATGTATACATTAGCTATCATAGTTACAAATGTAAACTCAAAAAAATTGAATTTTATTCTTCATAAACCTTTTTTAATGTGGTTTATAGTGCACAACACTCTTTTAAAAATGGTGTTTACTATTAAAAACTAGTTATCGAAGGAGATGAAAAAAGAAACACAATTTGATTCCAAAAAAACTTTAAAAATATATTTAGAATCTATAGACGAAATGTCACAAATCACTAGTTTGCAGTTTAGAAACTATAGGTGTCCAAAATTGAAGATTTAGTTGAAAATTATTATTTCAATGTTAAGTTTTTCCAAAAACTATAACCCACTATTATGGGATCATCCTGCTTCCAAATTTATGTATTACTTAATACAAAGAGAAATCTCATTCCAAGGAGACTTAAGGAGGTTCCTAGAATAACTTGAAAACAAATTTTGAATCTCCTCACTAGCATTAAGGAATATGATAATAACTACATCTTCTACACACTTTACTATTATCTTAGATTTTATTATAGTCACTTGGTTCAATTTTGTGTCTTCCCCCATTCTTCCATATTTCATATTTCTTATGCCTCACCCTATCTTCTTTCCCAACTTATCCACTAGGAAACTCCAACCATGTCACTACAATTAATATGGAGATATATGAATGTCCTCAAACCCTCAAACATATTTAGAATCCTCCATTCTTTACTATTATCTTTGATTTTATTATAGTCACTTGGTTCAATTTTGTGTCTTCCATCCTTTCTTCCATATTTATGTTGTTTATGGCCCACCAAATCTCCTTCCCCAATACATTCACCCAAAAAATATAACATTATCAAGATACAATTAATATAAAGAGTAATGAATATTTTCAAACCCCAAAATACATCTAGAATCTTCCATACTTTACTATTATTTTCAATTTTAATATAGTTACTCTAAAGTGGAGGATATAGTGAGATACAAATTTGGGATTTCATTGTGCACTTGGATATGAGAAGTTTGAGATGATTTGGAAATACTCTATGAAATTTGCCAAAAGTGCAGGGACTGTGTGTCCAGACCAGGTCGCCCCCCTATCCGCCCTCTAAACTTTCCGCGTGTTGAAAAGGGTTTTTTCATCTTTGTAAATAAAGCTTAATTCCAGAAGTACAACTATGCACCTGCTTCCTGCACACAAAAAGAAGAAGAAAGGGGTTGGGATTAGGAGTTTGCCTAAGTCAAACCCCAGTTTGGAATGAACCTTGAATGAAATACTGCAAATGCTTGAAATAAATGATGGAAAGGTATACCTTTAGATCTGCAATAGATGATGATGATGCTTTTTTTCTTAGATGTAATCACATATGTTGTATGAAATGACACGAACATTACAAAACCCTAACACACACACATGCTTGCAAATGAATGATGTAATGTTGCTCCAATAGATAGATGAAGAATATGTAGCCTTGAGTAATGCTAGATGATGAATGCTTGATGCTTGATGCTTGAATGCTTGAGATCGAATTCCACCTTCATCAATGTATGTTCACCTTCTTATGCTTGTATATTAAAATGAGAGGGGAAGAGCTCCTTATATACTTGCCTATCGTTAAACATTTAATTTTCTAACATAGGCCGACATGGGGGATTTATTTCCCGCTCAAATTTGAGATAGGGCCTAGGGGCCAAAATAGGTCCTGATTAGGGAGGACCAGGGCGTGGCACCCTAGATCTTGTGGGGACTAGGGTGTGGCACCCTAGACCTTGTGGGGACTAGGGCATGACGCCCTGGTCTTACCCTAACTTATGCCAGGAACAAGGGTTGTGCAAGGTGCAAAGTGAAAAAATGAAGCTTAGTTGCATAGGGAAGGCATAAACAAGTCTTGATCAAGCATGGGGATGAGACTGGTAAGGTGATGGCCCAAAATACGGTCAAAATTGCAAGGGGTGTAATTCCAGGATGCTATAGTTAGTTCAATTTTGTGCCTTCCCCCACTTTTCCATGTTTTGTATTGTTTATATGCCATCCAATATTATTTCCCAACTCTTTTACCTAATAACTCCAATTATGTCACTACAATTAATGTAAAGGAAAATAAATATTCCTAAACCCTAAAACATCCGTTGCCATGATAACTTTCTTACTGCCATGAGACATCATGAGAATGCAATACACATCATGGAGGTGAATCTTTTATTACAATAAATTATATTTTGATGTTCTTGTAACAAGTGTATTTAAATATAAACTACTTATCTTATACTACTTACCTTGGTCTCCCTCTCCCAATATAAAAGATAGACTCTTCTACTTGTAATGAGATATTTGAAAAAATATTTAAAATAAAATGTAGGTTGGAAAGGAAAGTGGTTAAGCCATGTTGGTAAATTCTTCATTCTTAATTATTGTCTACAAATCATCCCCACATATTAGCCATCCTATTTTAAAATCCTTTTATTTCATGTAGAAAGGAGAGAGAAATTTGAAAAGAAGTTACTTTGGATAGACATTATAGACAAAGGAATGTTGGTCTTGGTTAGCTAGAACTAGGTCTACCAATCCAAAAGATAGGAAGAGCTTGAATTAAAAAAGATAATACTTGTTAATAAACACCTCTCTACAAAATTATCATAACAAGTGATTAAATGGGAAAAGGATGATTGCAAAATTCTAAATGTAAAATAGCTTGAAGAAAGAGATTTTTTGACTAGTAACTTTATTCCTAAAGAATCTACTTTATGCAATACCCTTCTCAAATATTGAGGGCTCATTGTCAAAAGAGTTAAATGGAATCTACGGAGTGGTAACTCTCTATACTACTTGAAAGATGAATGATTAGGGGAAGTGATTTTTTTTACATTACCTATAAATTACCAATAATCAAAACTTCCACCATTATAGTCTATTCATGACCAAAGTCTATAATATAAAACCTATACCAATAGACCAAATAGGGTCACAAAATTCATTTTAGAGAAATTATTTTATGGATCTATATAGAATACAAGTACTTACATTCAAGTATGGATTCATGTTTGTCATTTATTTTTACCATGTTATTCCATTAACATTTCCTAACATCCAAAAGAGAATTGCATCACCACCATTTTGTGAATTTTCTTAGGAAAGTTTCACACCTAGGATAATCTTTGCCATTTCTACGTTTTATCATTAATTTAGCCTCTTTCCTTGCAAGGACATACACCCTATAACTCATCATAGTTATTGTAGAGGTGGGAACACCAACATGGGGTTTGACTTAGAAAATCTAATATTGATATAACTTGTACAAGAATATTATAATATGAAATATGCTTCAAATACTTAATAATAATATGCCACTTTGAGGGGGATACCTCTAATAGCCTTCAATAAGAAATCACTAAAAACTGGATCAAAGGTAATCCAATATGATCTTCAAAAATCATTTAAAAATCATAAAAAAAAATTCTCCAATTTTTAAGATATGTAACTTTAAAAATGACCTCCAAAATTTATGAAAAACCTTTCCTTCACAATGCCAAGATCATGCTCTGATAGAACTTGATAATGAAATAAATTGCATGAGAATATTATAATATGAGGCATGCTTCAAATACTTGATAATAATATGCCACTTCGAGGAGGAACCTCCTAATCCATTTTGAGGGGGATACCTGCAATAGTCTTCAATATGAACTCAATACTCAACATGATGATAATAATTAACCTATACCTCATATATATCATATTATGCCTTGGATACCACATTGGCCTACTTTTATAGTTAAATAGAACTCCTAGGATGAGATAAGTACATATGTGTGTGTGTGTGTGTGTGTGTGTGTGTGTGTGTGTGTGTGTGTGTGTGTAGATAGATAGATAGATATACATACATACATACATCCATCCATACATACATACATACATACATACATACATATGACTGTTATATAATAATCATGTAACCTATTTAATAGTTAAGGTGACTTATATAGTAATTATGTAGCTTATGTAACACTGTAAGGTTAGGGGCATAACAAAATCCCCTATACAACATAACTCGTTTCTTCATTCTCTATGTGTGCAAGTTTACATTCAACCGTTAGATAAGTTCAAATGAATGGAGTAGATAGTGACAAAGATTCTTAGATTTTGAATGAATGAAAAGCCTTAGACTAGGGCATTCAACACCCTTGTCCTACTACTTTGAACCAAATTTTTGGAAGATAGTTGTGCAAAGCTTTCTAATTTCATTTTTGGTTGTCTTTTGATGTCCTAGAAACCATCAAACTAGGGCACCTAGCACCCATATCATGCATAGTTAGCATAAAATTTTAGATTTAGGTTCCTCTCTGTATTTTATTTTTAGATTTTTAACTTTCTTCTATATTTTTATTCTACCCTTTTTTTAATCTATCAATCTTGTTCAACTTATCCTTCTTTACATTACTTCATCACACACACAAAATTAAGTCCAATCACATGCTTAATAATTAGAAGTGTGAGTCCAAGACAACATGGCTCTTCTTTGTGGATAGCAAGCTAAGCTCACTCACACCTCTAATGTTGTGTAGGAAAAGGAATTGATCCTAGGTTAATGGACATGTTAGTATAGGACCACTTTTCCTACACATTAGAAATAATGAACATATATAATTTTAAAATGAACTAATAAAAACCAAGCTAAAGTAGGTACCAAATAGAACATGAAATTGTTAATTTAAATAATTTATGATAGTACAACAACTTACATTGTTTTGCATCAATTTGAATATATACACATTCGTATATAACCACAACCTCATACACAACCATGCATATATACATATATTTAAAGTTCTAAGTTTAAGAATAATGATTTCTCCTTCTAGAATCCCATCTATATATGCCATAAATCTAGAGCTTATATATTATCTCTTTCACATTGATAATGATCATGGTTCTATATACAATAGCAACACCTATGATAAAATGGAAGATCGTATTTCATCGAGGCATTTTATCAAACAATTCACTCGCCCTTTTTTGATGAATAACAACCAATTCCATTAATTATAGATTAGACTTGAGCTGGCTATGTCTCTGTCTTGTAGAGATGATTACAAGGAGGATGCTACTGCATATGAGAGTTGGTCTCTCCATGATGACACTCCTGACCCCATTGATTTATGGGGACCCAAGGAAAACATATATCTACCTCTGCCACCCTCAACCACTGCTCTAGCCATGTAGCTTCTTTTATTATTGTTATTTTTATTTTGTCCTCAACACTCACCTTATCTAGACCTCCCTATATCCATCTCTCATATATATATAATAATTTTTATTACTTATCTAAGATGAATCCTAATTTATGTAAGTTGTGTCAATGGAATATTGCTACAATGATCTCGATGTTCTTATTGACCCTCCAATTCCTTCTTAGGTATGTTGTTTAATCTGCAGGGACTTTCAAAACTCATAAAAGCTTACATATTCCCCATCTACAGACTCTCCACCACCATACACCATCCTCCAAAGACTGTCATGGTCAAAATAGCACTTCTGAAAATTGGAAACAATTTCACCATAACTTATGCCATCAAGGTGGAATCCTTCAAATTAACAAATCAAGTCCCTCTAATGAACTCTACCTTTTTCATGAGACATCTAAATATCTTGTATAAATCCACCACAATTCCCACTTCCCTTCTTGATATTTGGAGGTCCTTAGCAAAGATCATGCCTTTGGCATTCGCTAACAGGGTAAGGAAATGAAAACGCCATCAATAGACAACTAGTAAATAAAATACGAGCAAGGGAATGAAAAGTAGAATAATAATATTAAGCACAGAAAATAAACTAAATACAAAAGATGCAAACATTCATAAAGAATAGTAGAATTTATCTACAATACATCTTTAGTAAAAAATCTACCTACTCATTATATCTAACTTTACATTCTTGAATTAAAATATTAGTTTCTATCACTAAATACAACTAGATAATACAATCTAAAACTTAATTTCTATAATTACTCAGTAATTTAATACTTGTTTTTCTTCAACTTTTAATATTTTTAGTTTTTTTTTTATAATTATTACATGTGCTTTTATCATTGTTGTCTTAGTATTCTCTTTATTATTGTTCAACCATTTTTTACATCTTATCTATTTAAAAAGAATAGTTTTTTATAATCATCAATATAATAATTAAACATTCTAATTTGATGATGTTAATTGACATTTAGTTGTTGTTATTCAACAGAGTGTAAGTTTAACTAGGCCTTTAGAATCTGTTACCTTTTCTCATATTTAAGAGAGTGGAATAGAGTAGCAGATTGCTTGATCCACTGAGCACCTAATCGAATGTAGGATCAAACTATTAAATAAAGGGGAAATTTGTCTTTGGATTTATCTCATATGTTAGAGCAATTAGTTGTGGAGGAGAAGAATGCAAAATCTAGCGTTCAGCATTCTTTGTTGGGCTATTGGTCATTCTAAATTTGTAAGAAAGGGGACATTTGCCTTTGGATTTATCTCATATGCTAGAGCAATTAGTTGTGGAGGATAGGAATGCAAAATCCAGTGTTCTTTGTTGGACTATTGGCCAATCTCAATTTGTAAGAAAGGGGACATTTGCCTTTGGATTTATCTCATATGCTAGAGCAATTAGTTGTGGAGGACAGGAATGCAAAATCCAGTGTTCTTTGTTGGGCTATTGGCCATTCTCAATTTGTAACTCTTATTTGTGTTTAAATTCTTTTTACCCCTTTTAAAAAGATAATAATAATAAATTATTAAAATGCTATGATTCAAATAGTACAAATCCTTGATTGTACATTTAACTCACATTAAAATTTACAACCCAAAGTTTAGAACTTCATACTCAATAATTTGCCAACATTGCAAATTTAAAAAAAATTATGAACAATTAAACTAAAGACAAATAATAAGGTACAAAAATTATCTTAAATTAAAAAAAAAATCATTATAAAAGTGAAATCCACAATGAAATATAGAATAAAATATAAAAGTTTCTAAAGCTGAAAATGAACCTTAAAACTACATTATATGAACAATACCTACTCTCAATCAATACTTCTTAATGGTAAAAATTTTATCCACAACAATAGCAAGAAGGATGAAATAGTGGCAATGATAAAATGAAAGCTATTAGTTGATTATATGAATTTTCACAGTAATAATACTTCAAAAGAACAAAATGTATCTATTTAAAAAACTATTGATATAATGTCGAATTATTTTATTTACTTTGGAGTTATATTATTTAAAAACTATTTAAGTAAGATTTTATGAAGATGCTTTTTTTATAGGGGGTCCTCCTTCTTGAAATCCTACTTCACTATCTATGCTTCGTTAGTATATGTAGTAAAGGTGTTGGCCTTCATGACAATTTTGTGCTATTGATATCTTATGTTAGATTTCATTCATGGGGTAGGAAATTGGTTGGGTTTTCTTCTACTGGTCTAAGATGTACCTTCTCATGTCTCCTTGCTCTATGTGATGGTTACTTCCCTATATGGCTATAGGGGGGATGTTGTCCTGCCTTATGGCAGCATTCCTATTGTAGTCATATTTGGTAGTTTCTTCGCACAAAGTCCAGAGGTAGGAGGGGTATCTTTGGTTTGGATGGTGGATTTTTCTTTCTTGGTTGAGTGGTTGTCTTTGGTTATCTTGGTTGGCGGGTTGTTTTGAATTTCTTTTGTAAGTTTGGGATCTCTTTGGCTTATGGCAACCATTACATATTAATCAGTACTTGCACGACAGGGGTACTTGCATAATATCTGTTTGATCCTTTGTTTTTGGTAATCTTTTTTTGTTGTGATTGGTTGCTAGTTGCCTTCCCATCAGACTTCCGTACCTTAATCACTTGTTTTTTCCTCTTCGCTTCATTTGGCATCATGATCTATTGGTGATCCAGGTAGTTGTTCTAATGATTGGGGATATTATGCTATTCATTGGCTTTATCATTGTGTGATCATCTTCATATTAGCAGGTTTCTTTCATGATGCGATAATTATGACATTGTGTTCATGTTCTCAGTTATATTGATTGCTAGTGGGAACTTATGGCTATCATTTGATCTTTGTCTTGCTTTTCACTCTAACATAATGTTCTGTTTTCTATGGAGAACTCTTGCCAAATTCGGTGGATGGTGGCTTTTTCTGAGGAATTGAAAAGAGCAGTTAATGTGGATCTCTTATTCTTGGTTCTCTCATGGCTCTGAGTTTTGTTTTCTTCAGAGCTTTGGTTTCTTGTGGTGTTTAGATAAGCTGGATTTTGGGGTGATGGCTCTGATTTTTGGTGGACATTCTTGACTTCATCTTCAGATGCTCCCTGTTAGACTACTTCTTACAGCTTCCTTTATATTTAATGTGGATGGCAATGTATTGCAATGTATCTGGGGGGTTTTGGTATGCCTATGGGCTTTTTGTAATGGGTAGTTAGGCTTATGTTTTCTTGAGCAATACTGAAGGGTTTTCTTACTGGTTCTTTCCCTTCAGTGCTCTTTGAACCAGACACATGTAAAAATATATATAATCAATATAAGTTTAGTGGTCTCATCCACTTTTATCAAAAAAAAAAAAAAAAGATTTTATATTTTACTTATAATGTTTACATTATTCTATTCCAAGATTTTTTTATTTAATCACATCAATAGATATTATATATTTAGAAACGACATCTATTTAAGGAAGTGAATATAAAGAAAAATATCTTATAGTTTTAATATTCTATAATAGATGTTATCTATTCATACCTATCGTTCTAATTTTTGTTCAATTGTTTAGTCTCCACATGCATACATTCATAATTATATGCTTTTCATTTTCATGGTGGATTTTGAAGTGACACAACTCAATCTTATCACTTTTATATGTGATTTTTTCATGAAATTTTCTAGCTTTTAAAATGAATCAACTTAACTTTTTGAATATTATATGTGATATTCTTGTATTGGGTTTTCCTAAAAAAAAATAGAGCTGGGCTGTTATATTTTGTAGAAATATTTTAAAGTTGAACCTCAAATGCAGCAATTTGAGCCCACTTGCAGTATTTATAGTTCACAGAGGATTTAGGAAACAGAGGTTGAAGCAATGGACATAACATTTTCTACGATGCAAGTTATTCTGGTAGGAGCCGTGACAATTTTTCTTGTGACAACAATTCTAGTAAAATACCTTGGAAATTATAGGAGCCGTCTCCCTCCAGGCCCCAGAGCTATTCCTGTAATTGGTCACCTTCATCTTCTCATAGATAAAACCAGGCCAATTCACCAGATTCTAAATTCACTCTCACTGCTCTATGGGCCTATTATGCAACTCAAATTTGGTAGCAGCCCTGTTCTAGTGATAAATTCTTCAGATTTAGCCAAAGAATGTTTTACAGTAAATGACAAGGCTTTTGCTTCTAGACCTCGGCCTGCACATGGCCAGCATTTGGGCTACAATTATTATAATCTGGGTTGGGCTCCTTATGGCCCCTACTGGAGAAATGCTAGAAAAATCTGTGTACTCGAGCTTCTGTCCTCCAAAAGAATCCAATCATTTAGACCCAAGAGGATGAAAGAGATTTGTAAGGCAGTATATTCTATGTTTCAACAGTCACAATTGCAGAGTATTGTGAACATGAGAAATGTTTTGTACCAATTGACTTTTAAAACCCTGATGGCTATGATCATAGATGACAGGTATTTTGGCGAAGAATTGGGGATTCCAGCAGATTTGTTTACCCATCTGATTGAAGAGACTCTTATACTTAAAGGAGTAATTTGTATTGGGGATTATATACCCTGGTTGAAGTGGCTTGATTTGCAGGGGTACGAAAAGGCTATGAAGGAGGTACAGGGAAAGTTAGATTTGTATATGCGGAGAATTCTGGACAAGCACAGGGAGAAAGGATTAAAAGAGGAGGGAGTGATGGAAGACTTTATTGATGTGCTAATCTCACAGGCAAAGGAGAATGGTGACGCAATTCCTGAAAAAGATGCATTTATTAAGGCAACTGCTCTAGTAAGTTGTTTTGACTTTGCTGGTTTTGGTATTTTTGGTTTATAAATTCTTGTTTAAATAATGGAGAATCAGATATTATACCACTAAAAAGTGTTGAGATTCTAAGAACTAGATTATGTCCATAGTTTCAAGGAATAGTGAGGATATGGGGTTCTTTTCATAGTGTGTTGGTTAAGTGGTGGAGTTGTTTATGTGAACACCAAGGTTCAAATCTTTGTTGGGCCATTATGATCATAGGCTCGTGCCTTCACTGATCCAATGTGTTTGAGCCTATTTAATGTTTATATCTCTGGATCAAAAATGTATTACTATTTGTCCTTTAAAGATGGCATATATTTATGTCCCTTAAAAGCCGCATATACTTTTGAGTATCTGAAATGATCTTTTACCATTTAGAAATAGTAATGCGAAAGTTAACTGAAAATAGACAATTAGGAAGAGATAACAAAAGCTCCAAACTCCAATAAATATTTGTCCCTTAAAGATGGCATATACTTTTGGGTATCAGAAATGATCATTTTCCTTATGTTAAAAATAGATCAACAAGAAAACCATTTAGAAATAATAACACTAAAATTAACTACCATTGAATAAATAAGAAAAACACTAAGAAAATTAACACACAAACAAGAAACACAACAGTAAAAATCACAAAGCTTTAAAGACATTGTAATCAATATTCACAAAATCATTAAAATGTCTGCTCATATTTCAGATAGGACAACTGAAGGATTGAAGGGGATGAGAAATAATAGAAAACAGACATAAGATTTATTCATTAAAATAAAACATTACATCAATTTGACTGAGCTTTTGCTCTAATAACTTTCAGATTTGATTATATTCTTGAGATTTTAAAACTTCATACAAACTCAGACTCATAGCTTCATACAGACAACTCCTTGCTACTAACAGCTCTGCGAAGGTGGACTCTGAAAAGGGTGAATACAACGCACAGATGCATACAATATATATAGCAATCTAAGAACATACAATGGAGATAAAGACAACATAAAATAATATATTTCTATAACCCATTAAGCATGTGGAACTAGCTGATGTGACAGTGAACAGGTTGGAGGAATTACTGAAAAATCCATTCCCATCTATGGCAAGATCTACTTTTAATGTTAGTCTTTAATGCTGCAGATTGACAGCAGATATGAAGCAGATTGACAGCAGATATGAAGGCTACTGGAAATAACAGAAATAGCTGGTAAAGTAGCTGGAATTAAATTTCCCAAAACAATTCTAATTGTATCAACCTTGATGTCATTCCAATTAAAAGCTAGTCTAACCAAGATAAAAAACTCCTATGCCTCAGAACAACCCTCCTGAACCCTCACATCCTAGACAAAATAGAAAATCCTTGTTATAGGAGAAAAGAGTCTAAACTTACACTTTGGCAGCTAATGCAAACAAACTTGAACTATGTTTTACTTTTTCTCCCATTGGCTTGTGATTTGCATGCAGATTGTTGAGGAGGACTAATGCAATTTCTTGTATCCCTGAAATGACTGAGAATGCTCCAAGGGAAACGAATAAGATATGTTAAGGATGTGCATGGGGAAATGGAAGCTTGCTAAACATGATTAGGATCTTCAAAAATAATATAAAAGCATAATTAGGATGTATCAATGAAGGCGATGAGAAAGAGGAAGGCAGCTTGATACACCCAAGAAATGAGAGCAATGAAGAGTTGGGTAATGGTAATGATGTGATAAAAAAGAGCTAAGGAAAGGGCCCAGAAGTAATTCCCATATTAAGGGCAGGTGCCTGTCTTATTTGGATTCTTTCCTGCACATTAACTTCTCACAATAAATAGACTAGCTAAATTGGAGAAGGCATCAAAGGATAACTTGTCGCTAGTCTTGCACAAGGCCATCCCTTAGATCAAGGTATAAATACCCTCACCTACATCAATCTAACCTTTCTAAGCCCTCCCTTGGATCAAGACATAAATTTCCCGAAGGGCCTTGAGTTCCTCCATCTATCAGTCTAGTGCTTAGAGGTGAAGGATATGAGAATGATAGCATCTATAAAACCATATGATTTATTATGACATCTTTGCCAATAAAAATATTTGAATGTTCCAATTATTATAAGTGATTAAATTTCTGCATTTGTTTTTTTATCTCTTCTTCTTGTTACCTTGTAGGTTATGATAGGTGCAGGATCTGATACATCTTCAGTTGCACTAGAGTGGGCACTGTCAATGTTATTGCAACATCCCAAAGTAATGAATAAGGCGCAAGAGGAGCTTGATTCTAAAATTGGACGAAACAGATTGGTGGAGGAATCAGATATACACCAGTTACAATACTTGCAAGCAATAGTTAAAGAGACTTTGCGTCTTCATCCATCGGCACCTTTGCTTGTGCCACACAAATCTATTGAGGATTGTATACTGGGAGGTTATCATATTCCTTCAGGAACATTGCTGATGGTAAATGCATGGGCAATTCATAGGGACCCAAAAGAATGGAATAAGCCATTAGAGTTTATACCAGAGCGTTTTACGGAGAAGGAAATAGAGATAGATAACATACTGAGAGGGAATGATTTTGAGATGATTCCTTTCGGGGCAGGGAGAAGAGGATGTCCAAGGGCTTCTTTGGCAATGTGTATGATGCAAACAACTTTGGCAAGGTTGTTGCAGAGCTTTGATTGGTTTGTTCCAGATGGAAGATTGATTGACATGAATGAAGGGATTGGTTTGACAGCGCCAAGGGCAATGCCTTTGGAAGTTAACATCAAGCCTCGTCTTTCCCATCATCAATACCAGCAAGAAGTCTAGTTATAGACCATTGAACTCCTCTGTTTTTTTGGTTTATGGTTTGAATGCACAATAAATATCATGTTCACATGATTGGGAGCACAAATAATCGATGAGCTTCAGCTTAATGCCAAGGACAAATGAAATCCTTCCATGTTTTAGATCAAAAAAAATTTCAAAGGAAGAAAACATATTTATTACAGTACTAAGAATATCATTATATTCAATATACACATATTTGGGATTTTATATAAAAACATATTTAAATGTCAGAGAATTTAATTTTAGAAAACCATAAAGCTGATCTAAATTATAAGAGATATAGTTTATAAACTTACAAGTTTTTGAAGTTGGTTTTTGTTATTGTTAATATATTCATTATTTTATTTTGTATTTATGTTTTTTTTTTTGCTTTTTTTGTTGTTGTCAACAATATATAAACATTCATCTTATAATAAAATAAGTAGATTGAACTTTTTTGGCTAATCATAGTGTGGTTACTCGGGCCTTATCTGGTCAATATTTGTTTCCTTGCTCATTCATTGTTATGATTTGGCATATTTTTATCATTTGATCTGCAGATTGGTTGTTCGATTTGGTAATCATGTGGTGGTGAGCTTGTGTAGGATGGTTTTGGTTAATCATTGTTTGGTAGCTTTCATTATCCCAACTTGTTGTCTACTTGCATGAATGTGTAATGATGTTCGGTTGTGCTTTGTTCACTCCTCTAGCAAGTGGATTTGTTTATCATGTTTTGGTATGTTGGTTCCTGCATGTTCTGTGTGGTATCGTGCTTGGCCTTGGATGCATTCATGATGATATCTCATTTGGTTGGCTTTTATACGGGCTCTGCTTGTTCTCTTCTCATCTCATTTGGTTGGCTTTTATACGGGCTCTGCTTGTTCTCTTCTCATGTTTTCTCTCTCTTTATTCTAGCGGCTCTTCTCATAAGATATGATGTTTTGTTTCATTCAAAAGGCATTGTTAAGGCTTGGAAGTTGGTGGTTGTCTTCAAGGTCTTGGAGCTTGCAGATGGTTTGGTATATGTGATGGTTTCTCCTCTTTCTGTTATTAGCTTAGCTTCTTCTATGGGCTATTCTTTGGCTTGGCCTCATTTTGGTTCCTCTGGGCCTACAACATCCCCTCCTTATTTGGATTATTTTGTGTTTGCTTACGATGTTTGTCTTGACAGGTTCTCTTGTAGTGATTTATCTTCTTGTTCTTGGTCTCATATTAATCAGTGGATTGGAGAAATGTGCTTTATAGGTAGGGGTGGCTCGTGCTCGAATTTTTGACTGATCCTTCAGTTTTTTGGATGGATGTTGTTCTTCCTGATATTTTACTCTTGTATGCCTCTTATGGCAGCTTCCTTTATATCTAATGAAATTATTATGTAATTTGGGAGGTTTTTGGTGGAATGTGCTTAGGGGGCCCTTGTAATGGGTAGGTAGGCTTGTGTATTTTGAGCAATACTGAAGGGTTTTCTTACTGGTTCTTTCCCTTCAATGCTCTTTGAACCACACCTTGTAAAAAAACATATATATATTAATATAATTCAATGGTTACCCACTTTTTAAAAAAAAATAAAAATATAAACTATTATTTTTAAATATACAATTAAATTATTTATTATTATAATTTTCAATAGATTATTTATCTTGGTATTCAATTCAAGTATGAAAAGTTGCCACCTTTTAGATGTTGCCCGGTTAGAGACACACAAAGTTATAGTTATAGGAAATCGAATTTGTACACACAAGCTGCATGTAAATGTTGGTGACTATTAATATAAGACTTCAAAAGTAGATTTTGTAGAATAAAATAATGATGACAACAACCTTCCTTGAAATGAACTAGGGCAAACTCTCTGTCTTATGATGACGAAAACTTCAATAGCAATAACAGTAACTTTGTAATGCGATGGGAATCACAAGCAATCAATAAAACAACACCACACAAAAATTTCATTATCTACCTTCAGACCCAAACAACAAGCTAAATCAATCGAATGAACATTTGATCTCTGCATTGTTTGTAATATGTGAAGATGAGTAATAAAAATTTCATGACACCTTTGGTCCATGAGTGATCTTTAATTAGAGATTATCTTCATGGATCAATACTACCCTTGTTGATTAGTCAGAAAATCTTAAATTTGCATGTGTCTTTTTTTCCAGGATTGGACTGTGGACATTGGGCCTCCACCTTTCATCTTCTCATTTTGTCTAATATTACCCCTAAGCCCAGTCCACTCATCCTATTCTCTGCTTTCCTTTTCACCTAAGTCTTTCAAACTTTGGGGATTATGAGTTCAATATGGCATTTTCCTTCCTTAAGAGAAATATTACCTTGCATCCTTGATCCCCAAAGCTCAACACCTTTCCCCTCTTCCTGAAATCAAGGATTGGAGGTTAGGTTTAACCCTTCCTTCAACCATCTAATGCATTAACATTAATGTTCCACCAACACTCTCAACTACCTCATTTCAGAATGTGGAACTATAGGGGTGCATTCAATGCATTTTGCTGAAGGCTATCAAGTGGATGTCAAGTCCATGCTCATTTATTGTTGCTTGATGGCCTCCATGTTAGATCTCCATGCTCTACCCATAGATTTTAAGGGAGATTTACTTCTAGATGCACATTTCTTCGTGAGATCTCTTTGTTAGGCATGATGAAAGCTCTCAATACGTCCCTTCAGATTCATTTAGCCACCTTCATGTCTTATCTCTCTAACATTCATTGCACACGCAATATTGATATGAAATCTAAGGTTTTCTCCCTCTTCACAATGTTTTCTTTCTTTAGTTTGATAAAAAGTAAGCACACCTTGAAATTTTATTTAAGATAAGAACTTAAAATAAAACACAAAATTAATAAGAAACCAAAATTATAGAACAAATTTCCATACATATAACTTTCTGAAGTGAATAGTTAAACTTAATTTCAAATATTATCTATTCAAATCTATTTCTCCCTTATATTCACAATTCAGCTGACATAAATCCTTACGTTTTATACAATTAAATTATTCTTATATTTTATTATTGGGATCCCTACATTCATTCATCTCAATGGGAATCTTGCCCACCTAATTATTTAGGCAGTTTCATTCTGAGTCACTTTCACTGGTTTGTCCATTTGCTACTTTGGATTTGACTGGCATTTGGGCGGTGTTTCAGTCAAGTAGCTCAACTTAATCTTCTTACCATTCGATGCGATGTTTTCCGTCCTCATTCATTGAGGCCATTACTGTCATACATTTGACAAGGCGAACTTAGATAATAGGACAAGCTAGGGAGGTGATCCAAAAAAAATCTGCGCAGACTGTTAGAGATGTTGCAGCCCTTCATTTCCTATCGTCTTTTAGGTGTTGTTTTCCTCTATTATTCATGCGTCCACCCATGTTAGTTTGCAATTATTTTCATATGTTCGATTCCTTCCGTAAATAAGCAGAATTTGATAGTGGATTGCGTAATATGAACGCTGGGTAGCTATTGTGGTCAAGAAAAAACTGCACAGCGTTCTCTTTCAAATGGCTAAATCTGTGTTTCCCCGTTCTCAACTTTTTTATTGTTGACTGCTGCAACCATCTTCTTATCGTTCTTCAGCTTTTGTTTTCATTCTTCTTATTCTGTCAGTTTGAAATCAGAACTGTTTAAAGACGCACACATTTCCCATTGAATAGGATTTATACTTTATGATATCTATAATTTCGCTATAGAATTACGAGGAGCACTAACACTGTAATAATATTAAATCAAAATATTAAAAATATTCATATGCCATTAGTCAACATTGATAGGTAGGTCGTTAAAATAAAATTAAAATGTCTAAAACTGTTAAAAATAAGTCACATTTGGATCAACAATGGGCAGGTCATAGAAGGGCCAATACTTTAGATGGTAGAGCACTCCAACAGCAAATCTAAAGCGCTAAGTTTGAGTCCTAACTGGTTCATATGAGTTGCAGCGCAACATACATGAAGTATCAAAGACAAGATAGGAACCCCAAGCACCTAGAGTGTGGCTTCAAGGGGATGTTGGAAATAAGTCACATCTAGACCAATGATATACCGACCACAGAGGGGTTGGTAGCTAAGTTGGTAGAGCATTGCAGCAAATGGAAGGTCCTAAGTTTGAGTCCTAGCTAGTCCAATGAATTGAATCTATTGAAAATGCATTTGAACATGTAAGCCTTCAATAGTCTAATATGTTTGTCACTATACATCCATTAAATTGAAGCTATCGAGCACACATTGAACATGTGTGCCTTCAATAGTCAAATCCATGTAAAATTTAGGTAGTTCTTGGTCTTTCTTGTTCTTCTCCATAAGTTTTCTCTTACAACTATGGGTTCTCAAACTAGGGCTTTTGATTTCCATGTCTTTGATGATAGTAGCTTTACGTTCACCATTTTTCTTGCCTTTCTATAGAATAGCCTTCATCTTCTTAAATGCATGTTCTATGCTATCCAACCTATCTTTCTTATCTTTCTAATTTGTTCTTGCACTTTGTTCCAAATCAAAAATCATTAAATTTAGTTTGTTCCTAATACTCCATAAATTATGAGCATTTATAAGGTTTACCAAAGTTGTAAGAGTGTTCGGTCAACCTCTGAAGAAGTAGCACCTCCCAAAGTCTCCCCGATGAACGCCATCTTCATGTTAATTTGATTGACATAGATACAAAATATTTAACAAATTTATTTTGGTCCTCAATAGATTTAAATAGAATTTCCATCTTCACTCTTGTTAATTCAATCATTTCAAATAGTCCATGAAAATTTTGGGATTAACCATTGCATAAAGGGGTTCTTTCAAGTAGGGGATAACAGCCCATGAAGGGGGGATACAATAATTAATATAAGCTTTACATAATTATATGTATTTATCTCTTAAAAACGTTAGATTAAACCACTAGGGAAGTTCCATGGATTTTCGAATTGTTATTCAAGAATTTGTAGGGTTTAAATGACTCTAGGCTTACAAAAGAAGAAAATGGGGAGTTAATGGTAAGGTTGAAATATGCCTCACTACCACAACAATAATCCTCCCTATTGAGAGTTATTGAGGAATTTTGCGTTTCCAAACTCTTAATAGAAAAAAAGGATTAAAATGAGGCATTAGCAAACTCACATGATTTTCAAACAATGAAATAAGAGTTTTATGTAAGGGTATGATCGCTTGACCTTTTCTTCAATATATTATGGAATTTTATTAAGGTTAAAGAAAATTAAAATTAAAATATAATATTTTACCACAATTGAAATCATTTACAAGAGCAAAGTGATAGGAAAATCCAAAGTGAGCCTATCTAGGTGATCCCACAATAGTGGGTTACACTTTCACCCACAAATGAAAAAAATAAAGTTGACAATTTTTTTTTTAACAAGAACCTCCATACTAACATATGTGTTTGAACAAAGGCTCTTTTTTTACCTTCATATGAACAAGAAGCCTTCATTCGAATGGGGGGTTCGAACGAAGGTCCTATGGAGGGGACCTTCATTCAAACCCCCCTTGGCACTTATTTTTTTAAATTAAAAGGGGTTCATTCAAATAGATTAGTTTAGAATAGACCCCCCTTAGAACCCCCTAATTTTATATATCTCTCCCTCTTTTTGCAACTTTCGATAATTTTTTGGCCTTTGAAAATCATGCTAAAGGTTCAAATGAAATCAACTTGACAAACCAAATTGTGAAATGATAGTCATCAAAACAAGCTTTCCAACAACTAAAATTTTAATATATTTTGATTTATTATGAATTCATTTTCTAGTTCTACTAAACATAGATTTTTAAGAAAACACCAAATTTTTTGTTCTACACAAGTGAAAAAATAGTAGATTACCAAAAAGAATAAAAAAATGAAAAATATATATGCAATTTGTATTGATGTCCTTGATCCAACAAAAAAAACATGGATCAAGGACATCAATACAAATTTTCCATGTTTCATATTGTTTATATGCCACCCAACATTCTTTCCCAACTCCTCCACCTAACAACTCCATTATATTGCTACAATTAATGAGGAAAATAAATATTCTCAAACCCTAAAACATCCCTTGCAGGATAACTTTCTTACTTCGAGAAGGCATCATGGGAATGCATACACATCATGGAGATGAATATTTTATCACAATAAATTATATTTAGATGTTCTTGTAACAAGTGTATTTAAATATAGACTATTTATCTAATACTACTTACCTCGGTCTCCCTCTCTCAATAAAAAAGATAGACTCTTCTACTTGTAATGAAATAATTGAGAAAATATTTAGAAAAATAATTGGTAGGTTGGAAAGTAAAGTTGTTAATCATTCTTAATTTGTTTCTATAGAGCATACCCACCTATTACCTATCCCTTTTTAAAATCCTTGCATTTCATTTAAAAAGGAGAGAGAATTTTGAAAAGAAGTTTCTTTGGATAGACACTATGGACAAAAGAATGTTAGCCATGGTTAGCTAGAACTAGGTCTACCAAACCAAAAGATATGGAGGGCTTGGATTAAAAAAGGTAATACTTGTTAATAAACACATCTCTACCAAAGTAGCATAACAAGTGATTAAATGGGAAAAGGACTAGTGGAAAATTCTAAATGTAAAAGTTTCTTTGGATAAACACTATGAACAAAAGAATGTTGGCCATGGTAAGCTATAACTAGGTTTACCAAACCAAAAGATATGGAGGGTTTGGATTAAAAAAGATAATACTTGTTAATAAACACCTCTCTACCAAAGTATCATAAAAAGTGATTAAATGGGAAAAGGACTAGTGTAGAATTCTAAATGTAAAATGCCTTGAAGAAAGATATTTTTTGACTAGTAACTTTATTTCGAGAGAACCCAATTTATGGAATATCCTTATCAAATATAGAAGGCTCATTCTCAAAGGAGATAAATGGAATCTTGGGAGTGGTAACTCTATCAACTACTAGAAAGATGAATGGTTGAGGGAAGTCAATTCTTTTTGTATTGCATATAAATTCTCAATAATCAAAAGTTACACCATTATAGTCTATTCATGACCAATGTTTATAATATAAAACCTATAACGATAGACCAAATAGGGTCACAAAATTCATTTTAGAGAAGTTATTATATGGATCTATAGAATACAAGTACTTAAATTAAACTATGGATTCATGTTTGTCATTTATTGTTATCATGTTATTGCATTAACATTTCCTAACATCCAAAAGAGAGTTGCATCACCACCATTATATAAGTTTCTTAAGAATGTTTCATACCTAAGATAATCTTGTCATTTCTACATTTCATCATTCCCATTAGTCTCTTTCCTTGCAAAGACATACACTCTATAATTCATCATAGTTGTTGTAGAGATGGGAACACCTACATGGGGTATGACTTAGAAAAACTAATAATGAAATAACTTTCACAAGAATATTATAATATGAAATGTGCTTCGAATATTTGATAATAATATGTCACTTTGAGGGGGATACCTCCAATGGTCTTCAATAAGAAATTAATACTCTACATGATGATAATAACTCAATCATACCTCCTATATTTACCATATTATACCTTGGATATTGACACCTACGCCAACTTAGATACTTAAATATAACTCCTAGGATGACCTTAATAGATAATAATAGTTATGTAACTTATATTAAGAGTTATGGTAGCCAAAAGACAACTATTTATAGCACAATTTACGCACAATAGAGTTAGGGGCATAGGATTCCCCCCCTCTTTACAAAAGCATTGTCCTCAATGCTAACTTTTTTCTTTTTCTTCTTCTTCATCTCCTTATTTTTCTTCTACTCCTTCCTTTTGTTTCTTTATCTTCTTTTTCTTCTCTTGTTTTTTTGCTTGTTCTTTTTCTTTCTCTTGCTCTTCCTCTTTCTTTTTCTCTTTCTCTTGTGCTTTTTCTTTTTCTTTCTCTTAGGTCGGGGTCCCATGGAGGGGGCCTTCCTAAAAAATAGAGGGGGTGCTGCAAAGATTTTTTAGGAAATGTTTTAAAGTGGGTGGTCTCATGAAATTTGTAGTGCATTTCTACTTAAGACTTTAAGATCCTAAATTGAAGGAAGTTGGCGGTCCCATGAATAGTGCAATTCAACTTAGAAAATTTAGCTACTAAATTTAAGGATTAATTGTATCTTATTTTGTAGTGTGCAATTTTAACAATAATTTTTTATTGAATTATAATTAACAAGTGGCATTAATTTTCCCTAAGTTGTAGGGGCTAATTCCAGCCCCACCCCATTTGCATCTGCTCAAAAATGAAAATCTAAAAGTAGGAGCTTCAACTTTTTAGGAGAAGATTCCAAATAATCTTGTAGCAAATTTCTTTTTTCCATGAGACCGCCTTTTCCATAAAAATAGAGACCAAGTCCCTCCCATGGGACCACAACCTTACTCTTTCTCTTTCTCTTTCTCCCACTCTTGTTCTTCTACTTCCTTTTTTTTCTTGTTCTTCAACTTCTTGTACTTCTTATTTTTCCTTTTTCTTCTTTTTTTGCTACTTCTTGGTGTGAATTTTTTTTAACAAAATACATTTGCAAGAAGTCTCTTATTTATGCTCCAATTTGTCATAAATTTTTATTGTAGACTCTACAATGGCCTTCTCAAAAAACATTTAATATTTAATTAAAAATGCACTTCTAAAAATATGTGAGATATATATTTTACAAAACAATAGGACAAAAAACCTAATTTTGCAGTAACTTGCTTACTTTTTCTCTAGTTAATCTAAAAATTGGATTGAAGGTGATCCAATATGGCCCTCAAAAACACTTTTAAAATTATAAAAAAATTGCAATTTTCAAAATGACCTCCAAAATGTATGAAAAACCTTTCCTTCATGGTGCCAAGATCATGCTCTAATACAACTTGATAATGAAATAACTTGCATGAGAATATTTGATAAGAATATGCCACTTTGCGTGGGAAGCATCCTAAACCACTTTGAGGGGGATACCTCCAATAGTCTTCAATATGAACTCAATACTCAACATGATGATAATAACTAACCGGTACCTCCTATATATACCATATTATGCCTTGGATACCACCTAGGCCTACTTATATAGTTAAATACAACTCCTAGGATGAGCTAAATACATATACATATATGATTATAATAATAATTATGTGACTTATTTAAGAGTTAAGGTAACCACAAACCAACTACTCATAACACAATAAACAATATAAGGTTAGGGGAATACAAATATCCTTATAAAACATAACTCGTTTCTCCCATTCTCTATGTGTGCAAGTTTAGATTCAATTGTTAGATAAGTACAAATGAATGGAGTAGACAGTGATAGAGATTAGATTTTGAACGAGTGAAAAGCCTCAAACTAGGATGCCCAATGCCATTGTCCTACTACTTTGAACCAAATTTTTGGAAGATAGATGTACAAAGCTTCCCAATTTTATTTTTGATTGTCTTTTGATGTCATAGAAACCTTCAAACTAGGGCACCAACACCCATATCATGCATAGTTATCATCAAACCTTCCTCTCTATATATTTTTTTTAGATTTGTAACTTTTTTTGTATTTTCGTTCTTAATTTTTTTTATTCTATCAGTGTTGTTCAACTTATCCTTCTTTAGATTAGTTCATCATACACACACACACAGTCAATTCCACTCACATGATTGATAACTATAAGTATGAGTCCAAGACAATATGGCTCTTCCTTGTGGATAACAATTTAAGCTCACTCACATCTCTAATTTTGTGTAGGAAAAGGAATTGATCCTAGATTAATGGACATGTTAGTCTAGGATTGAACTTTTCCTACACATTATAAGTATAAAGCATAAATGGTTTTAAAATGAACTAATTTAAACCACACTATAGTAGGTGCCAAATAGAATATAAAATTGTTAGTGTAAATAATTTATGATGTTACAACAACTTATATTTGTTTTCATCAATTTAAATATATACATGCTCATATATAACCACTAACCCATGCACAAACATCCATATATACATTTATTTAAAATTCCAAATTTAAGAATAATAATTTCACTTCCTAGAATCTCATCTATATATGATAAACAAATTTATCTCTTTTACATGGATAATGATCATAGTTTGTATAGAAACACTTATGATAAAATGGAAAAACACATTTCATTGAGGCATTTTCTCAAAACATTCACTCGCATTATTTAGACCTCCATATATCTATCACATAGGTACATAAATAGAGAGAACAATGTTTTACTATTTGGCTAAGTTGAATCCTTAGTTATGTAACTTGTGTCAGTGAAAGATTCCTACAATGATTTGAATGTTCTTATTGGCCCTCTAGCTCCTTGTTAGGTATGTTGTTCAATGTAGGGACTTCCAAAACTCATAAAAGCTTACATTATCCCCATCTAGAGACTCTCGCACCACTATACACCATCCTCCAAAGATTGTGTCTTGGTTGGAATGCTACTTCTGAAAATTGGGAACAGTTCTACCATAACTTATGCCATCAAGGTGGAATCCTTCAAATTAACAAATCAAGTCCCTCTAATGAACTCTACCTATTTCATGAGACCTCTACATATCTTGGTATAAGTCCACCAGAATTCACAAATCCCTTTTTGACATTTGGAAGTCCTTAGTCAAGATCATGCCTTCGGGGTAAGAAAGTGAAAACGCTATGAGCAAGGGAATGAAAAGTAGAATAATAATATTAAGCACACAAAATTAAATAAATACAAAAGAAGAAAACATTCATAAAGAATTGTCTACCATATATTTTAATAAAAATTCTACCTACTCATCACATCTAATTTTACATCCTTGAATTCAAATATCAGTTTCCTATGAATAAATAGGACTAGATAATACAATCTTAATCTTAATTTCTATAATTACTTAGTACTTCTATACTCACTTTTTTTTTTAGTCACCTAGGGTATCCCCGCGACTCAGCCTAGCGACACTGGTTTCTCATTATGGGGTGAGCTGAGGCGAGACTAGTCCTTGGAGATGAGCTAAGAAGCCCATCAACCAAGCCCATCGATTGAATCCAAGCCTTAGAGTCGAACCCGAGACCAATGGGGAGCAAACCCGTGGTCCAAGCCAACTCTGCTACCTGTCTGGGCTACTATACTCACTTTTTAAAAATCTTGTAATCTTTTTTATTGCTCAACCATTTTTTACATCTTGTCTATTTAAAAATAATAGATTTTAAAAACATAATATAATAATTAAACATTTTATCACTGGGGTGTAGACTGGTTGGTTGAGCAGTTGAAAGACATGGACAACCAACGCAAGTTCAAGCCTCATCCCATTGAAAGAGTCGATTTACTCAGCCGTGTCTAGGTGGGGTCTATGGGTTCAATGCACGACCAAGAGGATGGATTGACTCGATAACAGGGTCACAAGTGAGTTGCGGGGACACCTCTGAGATAACAAAAAAATAAATTAAATATTCTAATTCGATGATGCTAATTGGAATCCAGTTGTGGTTATTCGATAGATTATAAGTTTGACTAGGTCTTTAAAATTTGTTACCTTTTCTCATATTCCAAGGGAGTGTAATAGAGTAATAGATTGCCTGGCCAAATAGACATTGATCGAATGTAGGGTCAAAATATTGCAAAAGGGAACATTTGTCTTTGGATTTATCTCATAAGTTAGAGATATTAGTTGTGGAGGATTTCTTTGTTGGGCTATTGACCATTTTCGATTTGTAATTCTCATTTGTGTTTAAATTTTTTTTATCCCTTTGAAAAAAAGATTAAAAAAATAAAAAACATTCTTAAAAATTTATATTTCAAATAATAGACATCCTTGATTGTACATTTTAAGTTAAATTAAAATTAACAACCCAAAGTTCAAAACTTCATACTCAACAATTTGCGAACATTACAAATTTTAAATAACTCATAAGAACTTATGAACAAATAAACACAAACCAACAAATAGAATATAAAAAAATATATTAAATTCAAAAAATTCCTCTTAAAAGAGAAATTCATAATGAAATATAGAATAAAATTTAAAATTTTCTAAAGCTAAAAATAACCTTTGAAGTAAATTATATGAACAAAACCTACTCTAAGTCAATAGTTTTCAATTGTAAAACTCTTATCTGCAACAATAGCAATAAGGATGAAATAGTGATGATGATGAAATAAAAGCTATTAGTTGATTATGAATTTTCATAATAATAATACTTCAAACAAAACAAAATGTATTTATTTAGAAAACTATTGATAGGTATAATGTTGAATTATTTTATTTACTTTAGAGTTATATTATTTTAAAATTATTTAAGAAGTATTTTATTTTTTATTTGTATTATTTACATTGTTTTATTTCAAAAAGTTTTTTATTTATCAAATCAAAAGGTATTATATATTTAGAGGTATTGGTGGGGTTGGTCGTGATAGCTTAGATATATTCAGTTTATTTTCTCAATTTATAAGGATTTCCATACCAATAATCTCATGGAGGCTCTTGCCATTTTGCATGCGGTGGAGCATAGTTGTGTTTTGGGCTAGACTGTTTGGCCAAATGGGTTTCTAATCATAGGTAGGATTGGAATATAGTGGATAGGGGGCAATTATCTTCGGAAATGTCTCATTGGTTGGATAACTTAATGGATGTTGACAAAGTTGTGTAATTTTTTTCTCTACTAAGCACGTGGTCTTTCTTGCTTTGTATCTCTGGTCTTTCTTGCTTTGTATCTCTTTCTTTGATTGAATAAATTTTTGCTCTTCTTTTAATAAAAAATATATTTAGAAATGACATAAAATGAATATAAAAAATAATGTATCTTATAGTTTTAATATTTTAAAATAGATGTTGTCTGCATTCATTCCTAATGTTCTATTTTATGTTCAATTGTTTAGACTCCACATGCATCAATTCATAATTATTTGATTTTCATTTATACTTATTAAATGATTAGTCTTTGGATAGTGGAATTTGAAGTGACCCAACTCAGTCTTTTCACTATTATATGTAATATTTTTTATGAATTTTTTTACTATTATATGTGATATTCTTGTGATAATAATGTAAATTAAATATAAAGGGAAACCAAGAACTATGTTTCTAATAATGAAAAGTAAAATTTGGTAAGCCTTCCTTTTCAATTAGTTTGCATTTATTTTACATGTCCTACTTTTTCCATATAATCCAAGAAGATATATGTGTTTACTTTTGCTACAAAGGCATATTTTCTTCTTTGACAAATTAAACACAATAATAGAATAATTTAAGTGGGGAGGTGATCTATAAAGGAGTGCCCCAAGAAATATGTAAGAAAAGCCCTATTTGGAAAATAATTAATGTAGATAATCTTTCTTGACTTTGTTC
This sequence comes from Cryptomeria japonica, assembly GCF_030272615.1. Classification (NCBI taxonomy): domain Eukaryota; kingdom Viridiplantae; phylum Streptophyta; class Pinopsida; order Cupressales; family Cupressaceae; genus Cryptomeria; species Cryptomeria japonica. The sequence continues at coordinate 48,979,375 of NC_081415.1, read as the reverse complement.
ACACTCCTTATTGACTTTTTTGGAAGCAGATGCAGCAATATCAGTCCACTTGCAGTATTTATAGTTCATATAGGATTTAGGAAACAGAGGTTGAAGCAATGGACACAATATTTTCTACGGTGTCAGTTATTCTGGTAGGAGCCGCCACAATTTTTCTTGTGACAACAATTCTAGTAAAATACCTTGGAAATTATAGGAGCCGTCTCCCTCCAGGCCCCAGAGCCATTCCTGTAATTGGTCACCTTCATCTTCTCAGAGATAAAAGTAGGCCAACTCATCATATTCTAAATTCACTCTCATCGATCTATGGGCCTATTATGCATCTCAAATTTGGTAGCGTTCATGTTTTGGTGATAAGTTCTTCAGATTTAGCCAGAGAATGTTTTACGGTAAATGATAAGGCTTTTGCTTCTCGCCCTCGGCTTGCACATGCCCAGCACTTGGGCTACAACTATTCTATGTTGGGTTGGGCTCCTTATGGCCCCTTCTGGAGGAATGCTAGAAAAATCTGCGTGCTTGAGGTTCTGTCTTCCAAAAGAATCCAATCATTTAGACCCAAGAGAATGAAAGAGATTTCTAAGGCAGTAAATTCTCTGTTTCAACAGTCACAATTGCAGAGTATTGTGAACATGAGAAGTGTTTTGTCCCAACTGACTTTTAACATACTGATGGCTATGATCGTAGATGAGAGGTATTTTGGCGAGCAATCAGGTATTTCGGTAGAATTGGTTACCCGTCTGATTAAAGAGACATCTGTCCTGAAAGGAGTAATTTGTATTGGGGATTATATTCCCTGGTTCAAGTGGCTTGATTTACAGGGGTACGAGAAGGCTATGAAGAAGGTACAGGGGAAACTAGATTTGTTTATGCAGAGAATTCTGGACAAGCATAGGAATGGATTAAACGAGGAGAGAGTGATGGAAGACTTTATCGATGTGCTGATCTCGCTGGCAGAGGAGAATTCTGAAGCGATTCCTGATAAAGATGCATTCATTAAGGCAACTGCTCTTGTAAGTTGTTTGCCCTTTGCTAGTTTTTGTAGTTTTGGTTTATAACTTCTTGTGTGAATAGTGGACAATCAGATACTATACCACTAGCATAGTTTCGTGACTCATTATTTGATTTATATTAGGACTAAAGTACCATAACAATTAGATTATGCCCTGATGGAAAGAGGCAGAGAATTGAACAAAACAAGAATAAAGACCAAAATAGAAGAACACAAAGATTATTGGAACAGCACAAAGATTATTGGAACAGCACAGAACAGATATATTTATATTTCAAATCATACAGAATATCTGATTCACTTATACACATTACAAAGCAAAGAGCTATTGCACAATTTCATGTTCAGAAAATAACTAACATAGAGTCCCCTGTTTTCTGCTTTCTTCAAACTGTTGCTCTGACTTTTCCTGCTCCTGCTTTCTTCTCTTTTGTTCTCTATTGCTACAGCTCCATTCCTTCTGCTGTACTTTTCTTTACGTATTAAGAAAACCTATCTTACTCTAGCTTTCTATTGTTACAATACAATTTCTAGACTACTCTACATATATCTAGAAAAAGAGGGAGAACCAAAAATATTAACTGCAGATTAAGCATACATTTTTTACTAAGTACCATATGCATTGAATGGAGATAGGAATAAAAGAGAGAGAGCTGGAGAAACAGACAGACAAGACATTTTGATGGCTAGAGGGAGAACTTTATGAATTAGGATCGAAGCTATTTTGGTTCTAAAATAGAGCTTTCATACAGCATGATAGCGACATGTTAGTCAATTGCAGCCGTTTATTGCAAAATCAACAGTGTAAAATGCACGACTAACACGCGTTTTAGTCAATCCATACTGCCTTTTTGGAACCAGAATAGACACATCCATGAATTAGGAGGGAGGACTTTATGAATGCAAAGTGAATGTGGTTGTTGAGCTGCTACATATTCTGTTTCAGTTGATGAAAGAGTGACAATATTATATGATATAATTTGCCTTAAAGATTTCAATCCACCTCAATTTTTAATATCAGCACCACCCCACACCACCATTCATCCCCTTACTGTTCCCAAATATGACCCTTGGTCTGCCTGTGCTTGAAACCCATTCCTACAGTCCCTCATTTCCTGTCGGAAAACTCCGTAGAACTATAGAATAAACAGAAAAAATGCTAGAACAGTTAACACATCAACAAGAAATATAGGAAAACACTGGAGTAGGAACGAAAAATCATGAGAAACATAACAATCAAAATTCATAATGATAAACTAATCCTAATTAGATCCAATACCAGTTCCAATATCATTCCAATTAGAAATCGTCTGCCTCAGAAAACCTCTTCTACCTCCTCCCATCCCCAAAAAACAGATAACTCCTGTTGTAAGAGAAAAAAATCATAACTCAGACTTTCGCAGCTAATGCAGGCAAATTGAATTGTATTTTACCTTTATCTCCCAAAATTTTGGCTTATGATTATTACTTCTTCCTCTTTGTATGACAGAAGGTCGAGGAGGATTAATGCCATTCCTAGGATCCTTCAAATGGTTGAGAATGCTCCCTGCAATTGAATGAACTCCATAAAGAGTATTACCTAGATCCATTAATTTTTCAAACTAAATCCATTAACTTTCCAAACGAAACAAATGAAATATACTAAGGATGTGCATGAGAAAATAGAAAGTCAGCCAAACACGATTAAGGTCTTCAGAAAATAATATAAAAGCATAATTAGGGTCTATAAATGAAGGTATTGAGAAAGAGAAGGCAGCTTAATACACCCAGAAAATGAGATCAATGGAGAGGTGAATAATGGTGATGATTTGATAAAAAGATTCTATTTGGACTCTGTTCTTAACATTAACTTATTAATTTGTCTGTTAAGAATTTTAAAAAAAGCTTGGAGATTGATAGCTTAATTATGAGAAATATTTTATTCCTGTCAATAAACAGACCTGCTGAAATGAAGTGGGCATCAAAAGCTAACTTGGCAATAGTTTTGCACAAGGACATCCCTTTGATCAAGGTATAAATACCTTCACTTATATCAATCGATTCCTTTAAGCCCTCCTTTGGATCAAGCTATAAATGTCCTAAAGGACCTTGAGTTTCCCAGACCTTAGAAGTGAAGGATTTGAACCTCTTGCTAGCAATTCCTGGAAGAAAATGTTGGCATCTATAAATTATATGATTTATCATGACATTATTATCCATAAAAATCTCTGAATATTAAAAATATTAAAAATAATTAACTTTCTGCAAAGTTTTTGATTTTATCTCTTTTTCTTGTTCTCTTGTAGGTTATGTTAAATGCAGGATCTGATACATCTTCAGTTGCACTAGAGTGGGCAATAACAATGTTACTGCAACATCCCCAAGTAATGAAAAAAGCACAAGAGGAAATTGATTATAAAGTTGGACGAGAGAGAATTGTGGAGGAATCAGATATCCACCAGTGATCAGGATTAAATTGGGAAAATATTGAAATCTAATTTTCAAAATTTTCTATGTTTTAGTAAATTGCAATTTTGAGGGTCTTCGATGTTTCCGAAATTTGGTTCTAGATTATTTGAATACCTTTCCAACGCATCAAACGGTTTGTAATTCGGAGCTAGGATGAGAAAGTTATGCCTTCTCAAAGTGGACTAAAATTTTATATTTAGTTTTTTGATAATTTTGATAGTTTTAGTAGTTTAATTGTAATAAATATTATGGTGACTCTTCGTTTCAATTCCAAGGGATTTGTGTGACCCTTGGGATACATTCGACTTGTATAAACTCCAATTTTGAAAAGAATGGAGATAGTTTTTGGTTTGCAATCTTCTTGTTGTCAATTTTTGTGTTAAAATCTACAATACCGCAGGTATCACACCAGGTATTGTAATCTGGTTTTCATAAATCAGATCAACTAGTTAACATACCTGCAAGCAATAGTTAAAGAGACTTTGCGTCTTCATCCATCGGCACCTCTGTTGTTGCCACACAAATCTATTGAGGCTTGCACAATAGGAGGATATCATATTCCTGCAGGAACAACGCTGATGGTAAATGCATGGGCAATTCATAGAGACCCGAAAGTGTGGAATAAGCCACTAGAATTTATACCAGAGCGTTTTATAGAGAAGGAGATAGAGGTAGATAGCATGCAAATGAGAGAGAATGAGTTTGAGATGATTCCTTTTGGGGCAGGGAGAAGATCATGTCCAGGCGCTTCTTTGGCAATGAGTATGGTGCAAACAACTCTTGCAAGATTGTTGCAGAGCTTTGACTGGTTTGTTCCAGATGGAAGAGTCACTGACGTGAATGAAGGGGTCAGTTTCACAATGCCAAGAGCAATTCCTTTGGAGGTTACCATCAAGCCTCGTCTTTCCTATCATCTATACCAGCAAGAAATCTAGTCACAGACCATTGAACTCCTTTGTTTTTGTTTATGGTTTAAATTTTGAATAAAATACTGCTCATATGATTGGGAGCACAAACAATCTATAAGCTTCTGTTTAGTACCAAAGATAAATGAGATCCTTCCATGTTTTCTGGAGAAACTTTGTGCAGGCAAATGAAGCCCGTGTTACAATGTTACTGCTTCCAGAAATTATTAGAAGTACCAACAGTATTATTACTTTTGGGGAGTTTTATGTACCATATAGAAATATATTGAAATGTTAGAGAATTTAATTTTAGAATATCATAAAGCTGGTCTTAAAATATAAAAAATATAATTCATAAACTTCTCCTATCAGCTCAATAGACAAGGTTTTGGAATTGTAAATATATTGATTATTTTATTTCATATTTATCTTTTGTATTTTTGGGTAGATGTTAACAATATATATATATTCATCTTATCATTATATAGATTTTTTTTTAAATATATAATTTATATACATTTATTAACATATTTTTTTAATAGACTATTTATCTTGATATTTGATTTAGTAGGAAAGTCATTTTTTTTTTTGTTTTTTTTTTGATAAATAGTAGGAAAGTCGTTATCTTACTATTACTGTTAGAGATACCATGAGAAATAATTATAATAAGCATCATTTGTAATCACAAGGCACATTTAATATCTAGTCACTCTTATAAGAGTGTGATTAGATTTTCTATATTAAAATAAATTGGTTGGAATTGTGTGTATAACAAATCTCGTTATGGTTTACTTATGATCCAAAATTCTATGAGGTAAATTGTACCTACAAGTTGTAATGCTCGTGGGGGTTGAGTTGCTTTTCAATTGTTGACCTCAATGGAAATCAATGGTATAAAAATAATTTTGGGACCCATGAGTATTACAAGTTTTAAGTAAATTTTATCTGACAAAATATAAAGAGGGCTATTAGATTAACTTAAGTTAATGGTAGTAACTAAATAAAGTAGTGTCTACCCTTTAAACTCATTTAACGATTTCCACCTTAGGCCTCTACTTTTCTATAAGAATTTATTTTTTAAAATGAAATTATTTGCAATAGGAATTAATTCATACTCATATTATTTTCTAAGATTTGCCAAGATTTTCTACCAAAGAAATTTTATAAATAAAAATTCACCAATAAAATTAACATTTTTCTTTTAAAAAATGAAAGATTCGCCAATAAAAAATATTAGTTTTATCCTAAATAAATAAAAATTCATCACAATTTTATATCTTTTTTTGAGGGGGATTTCTTAAAGTTATCACTGGTGAGTCACAAGAACATAGAGTAGACAATTAGAGACCGTCCTAAATTTCAAATAGGCAAAGTCCCTTGGACTAGGGTAGCCAACACTCGCGTCTAACACTTGTTTGGCTATTATTTTGGGAGACATGTCTATAGAACCTTTTGATTGCATCTATGCTCCATAATGTCAATTTGGACAACCACTATATTAGAGAACCTAGAACATTAGTCCAACACTTTCAACTCCATATTTTATTAGTTCATTTGCACACACTTTACAATCTCAATACCATTGCAACAAAGGAACATAATCTATGTCAATAGCTTTCCTTTCATGACTAAACTTGGGCCTATTTCTACTCCAATGCTATGTAATGGATATTTGAGATCTTAGTTTTCATGCATAAGCCTAGGATCTCATTTTCATACATATCATTTTGGTGAACCCAACGTGTCTTATGCCTCGATATCTTATAATTTAACTCATGAATCCTACCAAATTTGATTGGCTTGTACTCTCACATATGATTACATTACTAATTAGATACACCTACCAAGATCATTTGTGGGAAAGAGGCATATTTAATTTCATATTACTTGCATTGAGTCATTGCATCATCATGTATTCCAAATAAGGATTTCATGGATGTTCATGATATGTGTTATTTAAAAAGACTTGATAAATATTTCATATTATTACACAATGAGGATTTCAAATATGTTCATGACATGTTTTTCTTTCATAAAATCTTCGAGGTAGATGTTTCATGTTGCATTTTTGGTAATACTCCTTTAAATGATATTGAGATGAACAATGTTTGTCGATCTCCCAAAATTTCCCTTATTCATGAGTGTATTTTGGTGCAAGAAGAAGATACCATTAATACTTTTATTAATAATTTGTCTACTAGATATGAAGCATTGAGGAATGATGATGATTCCTCTTGCATGACTCCCCTCATTCATAAGGATACTTTGGTGCAAGAGGAACATGCCTTAGACATTGATAATCCAAATCTTAACACATAAATGGACATAGATATTTATTACTATCCTAGAGATTATCTTATTTATCAAGATGTTTAAGGCAACATGGTATTACTCACTTCCTTAATAACATGTCACTTAATATTACATTAAGTAGAAATGAGACATTGAAAGATGAAAACACTTGTAAAGGCACCTAATAAGAGAGGATTCCTTAACCTCCAAAATGGACATGAATGATGTTAACAAAGATGAGCATCCTCCCAGAAGGATCAATCCTTATTCATCTATTCATCCTTTAAGTGTTTCAAAACATGCTACTTAAATATGCTTATACAATTGATTTTAATGAGATCTATGATGAAAGTCTTTCTCCATTAAAGTTGCATACACATCACAAAGCTAGTTTTAACATTATTTCTAAATAAGAATACAATGATGATGGTCTTGAACATATGAAATAAAAAATTAAGATCGTTATATACCCAAACCTCATTATTATAAAGTTGGCATAAAATTCCCTACTCTTTTCCTTCCACCCATTTCTTCATTACTTTGAACATAAAAATCCACTCTCTTTTACTTGATATTAAAATAATATCTAACCATGTTCCTTTATCTGAAGAAGACCAAATCTTGTTAAGACTCTTATGCGACTATATCATCACTCTTCGAACTTCGTTAGCTTATGAAACGCAACCATACAGATTTCTTCTTTTGTGCTTGTCACAACAAGTATGGTCGTACTACTACTGATTTTAGAACCTTTAAGGGAGAAATCAGAAAACTCAATCGCAATAATACCATTCCTATAACACATGATATTGATCCTTTTATTCATTCAGTCTTATATTTTTTGTCCAGTCTCATATGACTTTGGCTCCAGTCAGCGTGCTGACCGCAGCGCCTCCCCGCTTCAAGACAACTGATTGTTACCCAAACTGAAAAGGCATGGAATAAGTATTTATCCCCACGGCAACAGTGAACTTTAGATCGACAAGGCACGTATCTAGGTGTCCTGTAAGACTTCTTCAATACTTCTCCGGCGCTATCTTTTTATCTGGCATTATAGAAACACGCAATATCCATAAAAATATGTTTCTCCACACTGTCCAAATTGTCAAAGCTGATTTTAAGACATCGCCTGACATCATTGGGCTGGGTAACCCTAGCTTTTTCCAATTCTAAGTTCCAATACTTGTCATCCCTTCCACAAACTTGGCTGCCCAAAACTTTGAGTGAGAGGAGTAAATCTCTACAGACTTGCACGAACCTTTCAACCAGCTGCTCATATCGATAGGTTGGTTCCTTTCCGCCAAAAGCATGATTACAGAAGAGTTCTCTAGCACTACATAAAATTTTCCAAACCTGCAAATAAAGTACAGATCTGTACAAGATCTAGCTAGAAAATAAGAAAAGCAAAACTTGCAGATAATATTGCACAGAAGAGAAAATAGAACTATAGAGAATGAAAATATATTAAGTCATTGTACATTTACAACTGTAAAATACGCAGATGTATACAAAGATAACCACCGTAGACTATTGCAGATAATGGAAATTACTGAGGAAACAATGGCATAACTATCATATTAAACAAAGCTTGTGGTGAAAGAGGCAGAGCATGAATGCTTAACTAGCTGTTGCAGTCTTCGCTTAGTTAAATATCATGCAATCATGAATGATGCCCTTGAATCATGAAGAAGACTGTAAGTAACTACACTAACCACTGCATGATTTATACCGCTAAGATCCCCCCTTAAGTCTAACTAAGGAGAGATAGAAAAGAGGAAAGATGAGAGGAAAGAGGGAAAACCCAGTGGGAACAAAACCCTCTCTCAAAATTACACTAACTTTACATGACACTTAATATGCTACAATGTCTTGCAACCAAAGAAGGTCTTGCAAAAATTGGCTATGTGTGCCTTCACAAAGAAGAGAAAGAATATCAATATAGAATGTAGCAAAGCGAATGCTATAGTAGGTTCCCTTGCAACAAATGATGCCTCTTCCTTTTGGAATATAGAAACCTCGAGTTGTCAAACTACTGAATTCTCACTCAAGTGAAATGTATGAAGGAACCAAGATGAATGGTTCTGAAAAATACTCATGTTTCTCCAATTTGATGCAGAACTGTGACTCTGCCATACAAGTTTTCAGATAGTGACCACTGAAGTGTGAGATTTGTTCGGATATGAATCAAGATGTGTCAAGATAGTAGCATGGAGTGGTTGAGAGAAAATAAGAGAATCCAAACCAAAAGAAGATGCAACTTGATGTGAGTCGACATCAGAGAGAAGGCACGTGTCCTCAATATTGTCATCATGATCAGAGAGAGATTCAATAAACAAATGATAAATGTCTGATATGATGATATCTCGCTCATCAAGAGGACAAGAATGAACCCGCTGAAGAGAATTTGAAGTAGAATTCAAAGAAGCCAAGATCTCTATCAAACTCACAGGTGAAGGTAAATCAACTATTTTTGTAGGTGGGCAAGGAGCAACTTGAGATTTTGATGCATTCCCAAACAAGAGTTGAAAGACAGTATGTGACAAATGAGGATACCACTCATTCCCATGTTGATTTCTCCCACAATACTTGCATCTGCAACCCTTAAACATATACATGTTTCACTCCTTAATATATCTCCCAAAAATGTACAAAAACAAAACCTTCAATACAATGAATATTTGACTCTAAAACAACTCAATCTTTAGTGCCTACAAATAAAAGTGTTTCAATTTTTCTTCCTAACAACCTGCTCTGATACCATGTATAATTTTGTAGTTATACTTGCAAAATAAAATAGATCTAGCAGAAAAGAAAGAAGCAAAATTTGCAAGCAAAATAGAGAAGAAAATTAGAACTGAATTAATGCAATTCAATCATCTTCATTATGAATCTGTATGAGTTATAAAATGATATATAGATCATAGAAGCAAAAATTATGCATGAAATGCATGAAAATTTTGAATATTTGTAAGAATTTCACTAAAATTATGAGGTAGAGGTGGAGTTAGAATTGTTTAGTTAGCTTACATGCACAACACATATGCATAGTCTCTTGTCCATAAAATACGGTGCAAAACAAAATGTTAAGTGTGTGCTAACACCCCCTATTAAGTCTACCTAATGAGAGATAGGAGAGATATAGGTCCTGACAACAAAGCCTGCTTAGGAACCCATTCACAAAAAAGAAAGAAGCAAACTTGCAAGTAAAATAGAGAAGAAAATCAAAACTGAATTAATGCAATTCAATCATCTCCATTATTACAAATTTGTATGAATTGCAAATGATATATAGATCAGAAGAAAAAATTATACAAGAATGCATGTAATTTCTGACGATGTAGATAAGTTAAACTGAAATTACAAGGTAGAGTCTAAGTGAGTCTAATTCCCAGTTCTCCATAGTTAGCTTAATGTAAAATAGAACATGCGATATCAGTTCACTGAGACCGGAGCTTACTGAACACTAACACCCCCCTTTAAGCTTAACTAAGGAGAGATTTGGGTCCTAGCAACAAAGCTTGATCAAGAACCCAATTACAAAGAAGAAAGGAGAAAAGCCAATTGAGAGAAATTCCTAACCATTTATTCAAACTAAAGAAGAAAGTTGCAATTGTCGATGAAGAAGAATTGGAAATGAATCCACATTGCAATAGGATTGTATTAGAATCATAGAAACACTACATGAGTACCTCTGGGATACTTTGAAAATGTAATTGTACATATCCGTCATTGCTTAAATGGATGGACAGATAGGTACACGGTCTATGAATATATAAACTGGTCATCTGAAAATAGGAAGATATGAATCTGCAGAAATGTGCTCCAAACTGGAGAACTGCAAAGATGTCCTTCAGTTGGTATGATGCATTTCTTTATCTAATGCTCAATAATTTCCCACTAGAAAGAAACTCTGGAAGCACTCAAGGATGTGACTCTAGAATCTCATGTAGACAGCAACCCTGCTAGAAAGAATCTCTAGGACCAAACAAAGTTGCAACATTGGAATCTCATGTATACAGGAATTGAGAACAAAAGAACATTTTTGGCTGCCAAATGGAGGAAGAATAAAGAACTTAGTGGTTAATAGCAACTTTAATCTTCTATGTTTATTTAGGAAACTTATTGAATAAACCTATACTTAATGAATTATGAAAAATCCCCATATAATCTTTCTAAAAGTTCATTTTTTTACAAAACCCCAAATTTTCCAGATCTTTGTCATACAGTGCTTGCAAAGCACATACAATTTTTAATCAATCAACATAGGAAAAAAACAAGGAGCATGCAAAAATTGGGGAAAGAATAGGCATGCATCTAGAAACAAAGGTCTACATCAGCTTCCATGATGATGGTAATCTTTAGAAATCTGTCTGATGATTCTTCTTTCTAGCAATCTAGCTCCGATACCATGTAGATTTTTCCAAACCTGCAAATAAAGTACATATCTACACAAGATGTAGATAGAAAATAAGAAAAGAAAAACTTGCAGATAATATTGCACAGAAGAGAAAATAGAACTGTAGAGAATGAAAATTTATTAAGTGATTGTACATTTACAATTGCAAAATATGCAGATTTATACAAAGATGACCACTATAGAGCACTGCAAATAATGAAAATTACGGAGGAAACAATGGCATAACAATCGTATTAAACAAAGCTTGTGGTGAAAGAGGCAGAAAATGAATGCTTAACTAGTTGTTGCACTATTCACTTAGTTGGACTTATGCAACTATCATGCAATCATGAATGATGCCCTTGAATCACGGAGAAGACTGCAAGTAACTACGCTAACCATTGCATGATTTATACCGCTAACAAGCACAACCACTATTCATTGTTTTCAACTTATATCAATTACTGATACCTGCACCTTTCAACACACCTTCATCACGGATTATGACAATTACTAAGCTACCACGACTTAGAAGATCTTGAAATAAAATCTCATGCAACTAATCTTGATGATCGACATCATCTAGGATTATAAGAAAACACTTGTCAGACCCTACCCTTGTGCACCATTCTGATCTCGTAGTTATAACATTACAACAAGCTCATCTAAACACCATGAGGAATGTGCATATCCTTTGGAGAAAATGGTTATTTGAACAACAGATGAGCATATGACATTCTGAAGGGCAGAAGTAATAGAATCTCCCTTTTCTAAAACTCTAGAGGATCTACTAATGCTCGGCACCCTCGATCTTCAAGAGAATACATATAGCATGATGATCTTATGGTTACAAAGGCATGATTAAATGGCTTCAAGGCTACCAAAGTTGTTAGCACCTACAAAAACTATTCCAAATTTCACGTTCATACATCTTGATAAAGCATTAGTACCTAGTTAGTCCAAAACATAACTTATATACACACGTACGCACATAGATATATTCATATAATATGTCCAAATGAAACCAATTAATTTGTAACCTTCAATTAATAATAAAAATAGTTTTAAAATTGTAATACTAAAACTATCTCATTAATTATTAAATACATAGAAACATTCAAAACATAAAATATGATTATAGTTTGAACTATATGTTTATTCTTTAGTCCAAATTACATCGGGACATTAGTCATTTAACATAAAATAGAGTAGAGTAGAGAGTTTGTAGCAATATGGCATTAACACTAGACCTATCTCTAATATCTATATCTAATATAGATGATAGGAGAGACGAGGTTTGACAGTAACCTCTAAAGGTTCTACCCTTGACATTATTAATCCAACCCCTTTCATTCATGTCAATAACATTTTCAGGTGGAATAAACTACTGAAAGCTATGTAAGAAAATTGTGAGCGAGTTGGACCATATTCATTGCCAGTGAAACACCAGGGCGTCCTCTTCTTCCTCCTCCAAAAGGAATTATCTCGGAGTCATCCCCTCTCATTTGTATGTCGTTTAACTGCATCTCCTTCTCCATCAAACGCTCTGGCATAAACTCTAGTGGTTTATTCCACAATCTTTGGTCCCTATGAATTGCCCATACATTAACAAATAGCATTGTTTCTGCAGGGAATATGATTGCCTCCAACTGTGCAAGCCTCGATAGATTTCTGTACCGAAAGGAAAGGTGCTGGTGGATGAAGGCGCATAGTCTCTCTCACTATTGCTTGCAGATATTTTAACTGGGGTAAATCTCTCTCCTCCACTAGTCTCCACCATCCAAAGTTCCTCTTGTGCCTTTCTCATTACGTGGGGATGCTGTAGTTAACAATGACAATGCCTACTCTAGGGCAACTGAAGCTGTATCAGATCCTGTGCTACACATATGCTATATAGCTACAAGTATTAATAAGAAGGACAAGAGAAAAAATCAAAAGTTAATTTATTTACAATCTACAGGAATGCTATGAAAAAACCCATTTTCTTTATAAATGCTATTTTTTCACTCTCCCAAGTTGCTATGAACAGGTGTTCGTTCCCTCACTCTCAACAACCATGTGGATGGATTGAAGAATTCGAGGGTCTTGCAGGGATGGATTTAGGTTGGGAGAGGCATCTTTTTCGACACAAATTCTAGGTCATCTTATAGGCCTATGAATCAACTATTTGTCATAGCTAAGCTTCAAATCTCATAGGGAAGTTGGCTAGTTTTAGCTAGGAAAATTCATTATTTATTTTTACTAAGCTTTTTCAGCATAATCCCATCAAGACGAGCACCTCACCTTTATATGGAAACTACTACCGAACCCTTTCTTGATCTTTTTTCATCACTGCACTATTTATCATCTTTGTCTGCTACTTTCCTCCTCATCTCATCCATTGACGCACCAAGCATTCTGACGACCTTAACTCAACTGTTTAATTTGAGAGTTGAGAAGAACTAGTTAAACTAGGAAATAATATAATCATACTATTCAAACTATATATCCACTGGTGCAACTAATGGTGAGAGAGTTTTTAGCTAAAAATGGAAATGAAACTAAATATGGATGATAAAAATCCGTCAATACATCTATGTCGCTAATCAAGTACATCATTCCATAATAAATGTCGCATTGAATTTCACCAGTTAATATTATATGTAATCAACAGTCTATAGGGCCAAAGAAGTCATCATGCTATAAATGATAAATTTTATAGAATGTTTAGGTTAAGATGCAAGGTTTAATTGGCCATCATTCTAGAGCGACTAACTAGTAAAGGGTTAAGATGCAACTTAAAAAGAAATTAACAGTTAGAGAATACATATAGCATGATAATCTCATTGTTACAAAGGTACCATTAAATGGCTTCATGATTAATATCATAATAAGTTGTTATGTCTATTTTGTTGCACTGCTAGCACCTACATAATCTAGTCCATTTTCTAGTGCACACATCACAAGAAAGTATTAGTTAGTCCAAAACTATATATATGAAAACAATCAATTCATAACTTTCAAGCAATCCATAGTAAAAATAGTTTTAAAATTAAAATAATTTAGCTATAACATTAATCATTAAATCCATAAACACATTAAAAAACATAAAATACGATTATAGTTTGAATTATATGGTTTATACCTTAGTGATTATAGTTTGAATTATATGGTTTATACCTTAGTCCAAATTACATCTGGACATTAGGCATTTAACATAAAATAGAGTAGAGTAGAGAGTTTGTAGAAATATGGCATTAACACTAGATCTATCTCTAGTATAGATGATGGGAGAGATGAGGTTTGACGGTAACCTCCAAAGGTACCACCCTTGGCATTGTCAAGCCAACCCCTTCGTTCATGTCAATAACTTTTCCAGCTGGAATAGACCACTCAAAGCTATGTAAGAAACTTGCGAGAGTGAGTTGCACCATATTCATTGCCAATACAGCACCAGGACATCCTCTTCTCCCTACCCCAAATGGAATTATCTCTAAGTCATCAGCTTTCATTTGTATGTTGTTTACATCTATCTCCCTGTCCATAAAACACTCTGGCATAAACTCTCGTGGTTTATCCCACAATTTTGGGTCCCTATGAATCGCCCATGTATTCACAAATAGCATGGTTCTTGTAGGAATATGATAGCCTCCCACTGTGCAAGCCTCAACAGATTCATGTACTGAAAGCAAGGGTGCTGATGGGTGAAGGCGCAAACTCTCTCTCACTATTGCTTGCAAGTTTTTTAGCTCGAGTATATCTGAATCCTCCACTAGTCTGTTGTGTCCAACTTTAGATTCAAGTTCCTCTTGTACCTTCTTCATTGCATGTGGATGTTGTAATAACAATGACAATGCCCATTCCATGGCAACTGAAAGTGTATCAGAACCTGCACTAAACATAATCTGCAAACATAGAAATATTAATAACAAGGGAAAGAGATAAAAATTAATGTCACAATAACTTAAGAAATAGTAATGTGAAAATACTTATTGTGGATTACAGAGTGTGATCTGAAACATTGATGCAAAAAATTATACACAATCAAAAAAAAATAACAACAATAATGAAAATAAATAACTAAAACTGAAATAAAATTGTTAAGAAATGACAAAGTAAAAACACTTACACCAATAGTTGCCTTAATGAATTCATCTTTATCAGGAATTGCTTGGGCATTCTCATCTGCCTGTTGAATGAGCACATCAACAAAGTCTTCCATCTCTTCCTCATCTTTTGATCCTTTCTCCCTGTGCTTCTCCAATATTCTCTGCATAAACAAGTCTATTTGTGCTTGTACCCTTATCATAGCCTTCTCATACCCTTGCAAATCAAGCCACTTCAACCAGGGAATATAATCCCCAATATTGACACATCCATGATACACAAAGGACTCTTTAATCGCCTCAGATACAATATCTTCTGAAACCCCTGAGGCCTCTCCAAAATACTTCTCATTTATGATCATAGACATGATAGTCTTAAAATTCAATTGGGAGAAAAACCTCTTCATGTTAACACTACTCTCCAGTTGAGCCTGCTGAAACATTGAATTTACTCCTTTGCGAAGTTGTTGCATTCTTTTGTGCACAAAAGACTGGATTCTTTTTGGAGATAGAAGCTCAACCACACAAACTTTTCTAGCAGTTCTCCAATAGGGGCCATAAGGAGCCCAAGCAACCATAGAATAATTGTAGCCCAAATGCTTGCCTTGTGAAAGAACGAGTTTTGATGCCAAAGCCTTGTCATTCACTGTAAAACATTCTCTTGCTAATTCTGCAGAGCTTATCACCAAAACAGGCTTGCTACCAAATTTGACCTGCATAACAGGTCCATAGCGTTTTGCCATTGTTGCTAGAATCTAGTGAATTGGCCTGGTTTTTGTTGTAACTAAAATCCGATTCCCTTCAATGTCCTTAGAGTAATATGATTTAAACTGGGTGCAGAGGAGACATCAAAGATAAGAAAATCTCAGAGACAACATATGACAAGGTTTGATTAAACCTTCTACACTTTGGGCTTCCTTGGAGCCTAGGTGGGTATACCTTTGTGAACTAACTTCACACTTTTAAACAATAAACCCACAGCAAACCAGTCCAGAAAACCAGTGGATTTGTTCACCTTGAAATCAACTGAAAACAAAGAATGGAATGATACTTAACTTCAGCATTTTGATCAACAAAGCATGCAACAAGCAACTTCGATTAATACCAGTGCTTTATCCAAGGTTACAGAGTCACCTAAACTCAAATAAAACTCCTGGAACAATATATCTTTATGCTTCCTATCAGCTTGGTTTCCACTAATCCTTGCATATGCCTGACACATACAAGAATACAATCATTTCAAACTAAGCTATGGTCCTCAAAATTCAAAGTTCTTTCCAAAGAATTTACTGGTATGAGTGATCTCGCGTATTTAATTTCCCTCCTAAAGAGAAAAGCTAACAAACACTTATACTGAGATTGCTTTGCAATTCCATTCAAACAGAAAAATCCTGGATTATTCAGAATGAAAACAGTAAATAAATTTGTGAACAAACTTGAAGACAACAAAAAGCTTTACTCAAAACCGATGGCCTGTATATTGATATTCATTTGAAGAGATGTTACAAGAAGTTCTGATTCTCCATTTAAACTTTGGAAAAGCTCAGATAAATTTCTGCAGCATTTTCTTACAAAATTTTGTGATCTTTTTCTCTCTAGTCCTAGTATCCATTTATAACAACATGGATGCACAAAGCTTTGGACTTCTCGAGGAGAGTTTGTTACAATTATCTCAAAAATTGAAGAGGTTAAATTTTTTACGTAAAAACAGTTATGCACTCTTTTCAGCCTCTGCAGTCTGTTCAACGGGTTGTTCGGTTGCAACCTCTTCTGGCTTTTCAGGGGCGCTCTCCAACTGCTCCGAATCATGGGTGGAATATTTAACTCCCCACTCATTATATGTCTCTTCTGTCGGCCATGAAAAGTTAATCACATCATTTTTAATTTTAGTCAACCTTTTCCAGGAATTTCTCAGTTTGTTGACTTCTGAATTAAGAAAACTATAATGTGATTTAATTTTTTCTATTTCCTGTATTGTTATAACAAAGAAAGAGGTATCATCAAGATCAATGATTCCCTTGACCCTTGCTGACAATTTGACTTCTATCTCTTTGAGCCATATTTGCTTATCTTTTAGTTGATCCGGATTGGCAAAAATTCCTGGGAGCAACTCAAAAACCTGATCAGTGTATTCCTTCTTGCATAGATTGACCTTCCTATCCACATTATCTACATCTGCTGCCAATTGCATTAAAACTTTAGCGACATCAGAGGTAGATTTGATAATGGGATTGGCCCTTGCTTCATCACAGGATACACACATGAACTCTAGATCTTGCTCCCTAGGCCTCCATCTGTCAAAAATGGGTGTCAAAATGGCCTTATCTCTCCTCAGTTCATTCCATATCTCCATAACTTTGCCCACATTGTTGTAAAGCAAGGAAGCATTTATCGTATCTGCAAAACAGGAGATTGTGGCGTTTATTTTCTCCTCATATTTCCCCACATAAAAGGCCTGAGCTTGCTTCAGGCTCTCTAGTTCTTGGGGAGTAATCTCAATCATTTGGGAGCTGGAAGGTGCAGGAGATGGTGGAAATTCAATAATGGGGCTAGTAGGCGGAGGTCTTGCAGAAGAAGAGGAAATCATCAATGTTGAAGACTCACCTTGTTGGTGTTGTCCCATCAATTGGCTTTGCAATTTGCCAATGATGCTATCTTTACCCCTTACCTCCTCCTTGGCACTGTTATAGGCCTTCAAAACTATTTCCAACTTAATTTGGAGGGCCTCCTTTTCTTGGGCTTCCTTCTCAGCCACTGCAACACTGAATTTTGCAGTTTCTAGCACAGTGCTAGCAACCTCTACTACCGCTGTACTCTGCACTCTTTTTACAATCAATCCACCAAGGTGACTTGACCCTGGAGTGTCTTTGCCCTTTTTGCCCTCATTTATCTTAAGGGACCACATAACTAGTGCAACATTGTCCTTACTGAATGTAACCCCTTCCATGGGTTTAGTTTCTTTTCTTACTGCATCCAGCACCAGAGCATCAGCAATATTCCATTCTGGCAAGATGAGCACTCCAGCTTGTGCTACTAGATCTCTTCCTTGTTCAGGAGTGATGGTTTTGAATTCTTCCATCATCTCCTGTTTTATTTCTTCCTCCACTGAGGCTAGATCTTTGTTGGGTTGCTCTGTCTTTCTTGTCTCACATCTAGCATTATATCTATCTATATGCTGCTTCCAAATGAATTGCATGAATGCTTCAGATGTGACAAAGATGTCATCAGCTAAAAAGGCACTACTTGCCTTTTTTATCTCAGGGTCCCACTCCTGGCCTTTAAGTTCAGTTGAGGTAATGTCCATTTCAGCTTCAATGGGCTCTTCTGGCATCCCTTCTTCCACTTCATCATAAGTGTATGCAATCTCCCCCAAGCTGCCCAACTGCAAGAGGTGTGCAGCTGCTGCTTGTTCATCTCCTATGTGGATGGGGGATTGGGTGGGGAATACAAGGGTGTATCTGATTGCACTTCCTTCCCCACCCTTTGCTTCTTTGGGTTGTCTTGGATGTCAATGACATCTTGTACTTTCCTCTTTTCTTTGGATGAAGAGGGCTCCCCTGTTGTAGGCACCAGCACACTATAACCCGATTTCTTTCGCAGTATGTAATCACCAGGAGGAATTGCTTTGGTGGAAGCTGACCTACTCAGGATTACTCTGGCTTTTTTAGGGTCATTTTTAATCACATCTTCCCTCTTCTCCTTCAATGTCTGCATCACATCTTCAAAACATACAATCAAAATTTTTATTTTTTCTTCCAATGGGAAGAAGCTAGACAATGGGTCATAGCTAGCATCAAATTGATGCACAAAATCCAAGGCTTTCTTGTAAGCCACCCACTTTTCTTTCCTCAACTCTTGCTCATCTAAATCAAATTCATTTCTGATGAGGTCTTCAGGAAATTGGAATTGATGAGGCCTACCTCTGCATGCTACCTTCTTCCTGAGCACACCATTGAAGAAGTCCTCTGGATCAGCACATCTGGACACTGCAGTGGATAAATGGTAGGGTTTGAGGAAATCCTCAAAGCAATTCCAGCCTCCCTTTGTAATTACGAATTGGTGGGCTATGGTAGCTGCAAGGAAAATGGTCTCTTTACCTCTGCCTGTTAACTCTGCCTCTTGTAGGCGACCAATTTGTCTAAGGATCTCAGCTATTCCCACTTTGAGAGGGACCTGGTAAGGTAACAAAAATGGATTACCCCTGAAACCAAAAACTCTGAAAACCGTGGAGACTGGATATAAGTACATGTCGCCCCAGTTATGAACAATTTTGATGTTCTCTGCGAATTATTTTGGCCTTAGGAATTCCAGAAGAACCTTGGGGACTCTTGGGTTATCAGAGCAAAGGAGAGTCCTTATTTTAGATGCAAAATATTTATCGAACTTTAGGAAATTAGCATCCTCTCTGTCCCATGACAACACAGTACTCCATAATTGTACTGGCATTTTCTCACCTTCCTTCTCTTTAACCAGGTCCAGTCCACTAGCGAAATAATCACCACCTTTGAAGAGAAAAAGGTGCATTAAGAGTGAATACCATCCGAAAGGTCTATCCACCTTTCCATTTTTTATTCCTACCAACCCTCCATGGATAGCATCGGCAATGTAAGAAGCATAATCGAATGTGATAGCAAGAGAAGGATTCAAAATCTGAACAATCATTAGCAAATAATGATTTGACATATTTGCTTCAGCATCCTCTCCTATAACTTGGCAAAGTGCCCAATACATTCCTTTAGCTCTCAAGGTAAACATACTCAATGAAAAAGGCTCTTGTGTGTTGGGCCCTACAACTACTAACCCTCCTATTTCCAGAAAATCCTCTTTAAGAGGCCCATTCCTAAGATGACTCCTCTGTGCACTGTACACTTGAGCTAATTGTGTGAAATTTATGGGTTCCAAGAAGTTTGTGAACTCATTGAGCTCAAATGTTGTTCTGAATTCTTCTGCATTGATTTCCACAAGGGTTTTCCCATTTACATCCCGGATGCATCTTGTGACTGAATCATAGTTCAATGCCATTTGGGTTAGCAAGTCTGTATCCATGAATACCCCTGGGACTACTAATCTCCCAACATCTAGTTCCCAGATACTGTTTTGAGGAGCAGGAGAATTCCTCATTCCAAATCCGACTCTAAACAGCCCCAACCCTGACAGTCCAACCCGTGGGTCTCTCAGCGAATTACCTTTGTCATACAATCCTTCTCCTATCTTCAGACAGGGAGCCCTGGGCACTAACTCTTTGGCCTTTGATGCCTGGTTAGTTGACAACGTCAACTATTCTAATAAATCGTCACATACACTTCTTTCCAAATAATCAACCTTGCCGAAAAATTTCCTTTTAGGAACCATTTGAAAATGCAAGAAAATGAATACACTCTTAAACAATCCTGCAACACGAGAATGATTCTTATTTAAAACACCACACAAGAATTGCTACAAAACATGAAAGAACTTGATGCTTGTTTGAAGGAATTTTGCTCTGCAACTGAACCGCTTGCTCTGTATCAGAAAAAGATAACTCTGTGTCTGCTCTCCTGCAAAATCTTTTAAAAGATATCTTTACTAGGTTGTTAGGAAATCAAATACTTGTACTCAGGGCCTTAACTATAACATTGATTCCGCATGCTTCGGCCTTCACTTCAAAATCGAATTCATACGAGAATTCGTATTTTTCGCTCCAACGGGTCATAACATTCCTGCAAGTGTTTCACTGTTACCTTTCATTACTGACGGCTTTGTCTTTAGTCTGGGTCCCGCTTTTCTATTGGCTACATAATACCATGCAGCACCCAACCATTGGCCTTAGAAATCCCTTCGCATTCCACTTGATACTAACCGCGTGTCTTTCTTTATACTGTGACGGGCTCACTTTTTGACCATGTCATCATCATGACACGTGGATGGCTCTCGTTAACTCTAGCTATTTCGCGGGCTTAAAGGGTGAGCATTTTACCCTTGCGAAATAGCGTGGACCGTCGGATCATCTCTGCAGTTAATCGGCATTTAACCCTTTGAAAAAGCTTTGAGGAACGGTGGGCCTGCGGACACGTTACTAACACCTGGCATCCAGTCACCTCCAGTGCTGACTTGTCATTTTCTCATTCGCCCAAAAGAAACCACGAGGGGCCCCACTTTCGTCTCAACAGGTCTATCTCTCACGTCATCATCATGACACATGGATGGCTCTCGTTAACTCTCGCTATTTCGCGGGCTTAAAGGGTGAGCACTTTACCCTTGTGAAATAGCGCGGGCCGTCGGATCATCTCTACAGTTAATCGGCATTTAACCCTCTGAGAAGGCTCTCAGGAGATGTCGGCCCGCTGACCCGTCATGGACACCTGGCGCCTTGTCACTTTCGGAGCTGACTTGTCACTCTGTCATTTGCTAGAAGGAGCCACGAGGTCTCAATAAATTGTTAACAGTTGTACCTGCCAGGTCATCTCCACCTACGTCCCGACTCATTTCTGGGGCCCACTTTCAACCTTTAATCCTGACCCGCTGACTGTAGTGACTTGTGCCACGTGCTACCTTTTAATACGCCAGAAGAAAGCTACGGGGCTCCAACCACCTCTGACAGCTACACCCTTTACTTTCTTCGTCATGACACATGGACGGCCCTCGTTAACTCTCGCTATTTCGTGGGCCTAAAAGGTGAGCATTTTACCCTTGCGAAATAGCGCGGACTATCGGATCATCTCTTAAATTGATCGACATTTACTAGGCCCGACAACTTTAGAAGAAAAGCATACAAGGCATAATTTTTTCAAATAATCAATGTAGCCGCCTAGGCCAAAAAACAAGGGGGGACACTTCCTACGACCCCGCGACCCATAACTTAAGTGAATAAAGTAACAGAAGATTAGAAACCAGAGGGTTTAACAAAAGGATAAAATCTAAAAAATCAAAACCCTTAAACCCCTAAGGTTTAGAACAAAGCTGAAGCACCTGGGATTACACCCTATTCGAAAAATTTCAAAGAACCATAGCCAATTATGGAAAAAGAAGAACCCAATTTTAAAACAGTGATAACAACGGCTCTGACTGGGGATGGTTTATTGTGAGATCAACACAAGAAAACTCAGAAACTCTGGAGAAACAGACCAAGACACAGACCAAAACCAGGAAAGCAGGAAAGAAAACAAAATATATATAAACAAAGGACCTACCGTGCATGGATATTAAGAGAAATAATGCTTCAGGAATTGTCCATGCACTGGAAATTCCTGCATTTCATCGTTCATATTCTTCAAAAAATATGAATCCTTACCATTCAAGCCACAAACCACAAAAGGGCCAATCCATAATGATTCAAATTTTTTATGCTTTCCTTTATCCTGTCCTTTTGCATTCCACTGAAGAACCATGTCATCAATTTGAAACTTCCTTAAGGATGTCCTTTTATCAAAAAGATACTTTGACTGCAACTGGATCTTCTAATTTTTCTTATGGGCAGAAGTCCTAAGCTCCTCCATTTCTACAATTTGGATCATTCTATTCTCCATTGGTTCAGATATTTCCATGTCCTCATCCTGCAAAAACTTATATACTGGAAGAAGGTTATTTACTGGTAATCTGGCTTGGGTACCATAAACCAACTCAAAAGGTGACATTCCAATGAATTTTTTAACTGTTATTCTATCTGCCCACAGAGCTAACTTCAACTTTTGATCCCAAGATCTCTTGTTTTCTTCTAAAATTTTCTTGATGATATTCAATAAGCTTTTATTGCTGGATTCTGCCTGTCCATTCCCCTGAGGGTGATAAGGTGATGAATATGACATGAGTATACCGTGACTATTGCAAAAACTTACAAATTCTTCTGATCTGAAACACATAGCATTATCCATTACCAATTTCGCAGGTGTTCCAAATCTAGTCACAATATTATCCATCAGGAAATCAATGACAATTTTACTAGTAGCTCTTTTTGTAGGGATGGCTTCTATCCATTTGGTAAAATAATCAGTGGCCACTATAATCCATCCATGACCTCTTCCTGACTTCTCAACAATTTCTCCAATAAATCAATGCCCCATTGGGCAAAAGGAGCTTCTACAGAGACTGGATTTAAGGGTAAGGCTCCTTCATACTTGAGCTTAGAAGAAAATCTTTGACATGGATCACATCTTCGAACATATGCATGGGTATCTTTAAATAAAGTAGGCCAATAATACCTAGCCCGTATTATCTTACCAGCAGTAGTCTTAGCAGAATAGTGACCTCCACATACACCATCATGCATTTCAATTAACACTTGTTTAGCTTGAAATTCATCCAAACACATTAGTAACTCCCCATCTCTTTTTCTCCAGAAAAGATCACCCTGAATGAGCACATACTTTTGAGACTTGAGCTTCAAAGTTCTCTTCTGATTGTGTGTCATTTCTTCTGGCAGTATGTTACCTTTCAATACTTGGATTATCTCTGTGTACCACAGTTGTCTCTCAATACTAGTAACCAAAGTATCTTTAACCTCAACATTGTGTATTTCTACATTCATGAGATTTGACTCAGTCATGAGCATAGCCAAACCTAACCCTCTCACCAATTTAGTGATCTTTATCTCCAAATTGAACTCCTGAATTCTATTGATCCATCTACATCTCTTCCCAGTAACCTCAGACTGAGACAAAATATCTTTAACTGCAGCATGTAGAACATAAGCAATGATGTTTGCATTCACCAGATATGGCCTAAAAGCTTTAACAGCTTTAACTAAGGCATAAGCTTGTTTTTTCATGGTTTCATATTTTAGTTCTGCCGCTTGCAAAGATTTACTATAGAAAGCTATGGGATGTTCATATCCTTCATTATCTTTTTGTAATAATACTGCAGCCACCGTCTGATATGAGGCAAAAGAAAACAGAGAAAAAGGCTTACCATAATCTGGGGATTTCAACACTGGTGCTTCCTGGATTGCCTTCTTAATCTCATCAAAAGCTTTTGAAGCTTCTTGATCCCAATGAAACTTTGCGTCCTTCTTGAGCAACTTGACAATAGGCTTCACTATCTCAGCAAAGTTTGCAATGAATCTCCTGAAAAAATTCACGTTGCCTAAAAAAGACTGGATTCCTTTCACATTTTTAGGTTCAGGCACTCTGTTGATTGCTTCAATTCTCTCAGGGTCTATTCTTATCCCTTCCTTGGAAACTATGTGTCCTAGTAACTTTCCTTCAGTGACCCCAAAATGACATTTCTTGGGATTCAATGATACACCAAATTCCAAGGCTTTATCGAACACCTTCTCTAGATGTCCACAATGATCATCATCTTTCTTTGAGAAGCAAGTTAGATCATCTTGGTAAACCACCATAATGATATTTATGAATTCCTTAAAAGCCACATCCATAGCTCTCTAAAATGTAGCTCCTGCATTTTTTAATCCAAACGGCATTCTCACATATACATAGGTTCCCCATGGAGTACTGAAAGCTATTTTAAATTGTTCAGACTCCTTTACTAGCACTTGATTGTATCCTGAGAAACCATCCATCATGGATAAAAGATCACATCCTGTCACTCTTTGTAGCATTGCTTCCATATTTGGGGATGAATAATTATCTTTTAAAGAAGCAACATTAAGATTCCTAAAATCAACACACAATCTAATGTCTCCATTCTTCTTTCTTACTGGGACCAGATTAGAGACCCATGAAGAATGTCTTATTGGTTTGATAATCCCCCCTTCTCTCAATTTAGTCAACTCTTGTTGCATTTTAGTTTCTAATAAGGGGTTGATAGGTCTCTGTTTCTATCTGAAAGGCTTAGCATCTGGAAGTAAGGGAACTTCATGCTGAAAAAGATCTTGTCTATACGCCTTTAGGTCTTCATAAGACCAAGCAAAAACATGCTTATACCTTTTCAATAAATTGATAAGGTTAGTCCTAACATGAGGGGGTAATTTCTTTCCAATATATACCAACTTGGGGAATGATTCTGTCCCCAGGTTCACCTCCTCCAACTCTTCTAACTTGGTGGTAGATTGCTGGTGTAAATGACTATCATTATAACTAAACATACTTTCTAGCTCCACCAATCCTTTAGGTATCTCGTTGGTTTCCAACTGGACAATATCATTTCCAAACACTGTCTCTCTGTCAT
This sequence comes from Cryptomeria japonica, assembly GCF_030272615.1. Classification (NCBI taxonomy): domain Eukaryota; kingdom Viridiplantae; phylum Streptophyta; class Pinopsida; order Cupressales; family Cupressaceae; genus Cryptomeria; species Cryptomeria japonica. The sequence continues at coordinate 48,954,136 of NC_081415.1, read as the reverse complement.
CCACCACTTCCACCAATGCATTGCAATCAATCTTTTGTCCATCATAATCATCAACACATTGGATGAACCTAAGAATATCTTCATCATCAGCAAAAACTTGCCAATTATATACATTATTAGGGATGGCCGGCCTAGATTTTATTTCCACAGTGGAAATACCAGTTAGCGTTGCATCATCATTTTTTAAAGCAACATTAGCTAGGAAATCTGCCATAATATTTTTTGTTCGCTCTATCCAATTGATAGAAAATGCATCAAAATATTCAATAACATCCCAAACAACATGCTTATATTGCTTCAATTTATCGTTCTTGGATGCATATTTAGATCTCACCTGAGAGACAACCAACTCTGAATCCCCCATTACTTTCAACAGTTGGATTCCATGCTTTTTTTCTACCTCAAGTCCTAATAATAGGGCTTCATACTCTGCAGTATTATTCGTGCACTGGAATGCCAATAAGAATGAATATTTAAAAGTTATACCTGATGGGGACACAAAAAGAACCCCTGCTCCAGATCCTTCTTTCGAGCAAGCTCCATCAAAATACATCTGCCACAACCCATACTATTGTGCTTGTAGCTCGACTACAATTGGGTCAGTGTTCCTCAATTGAGGTGATACTGGTTGAATTCTGAAGTTATCTAAATCCACATCAATCATACAATTAAGCATACCAGGGTCCACATTTTCAATTACCTTAGGAGTTCGTGGCTCCCTGTATAGTTTGACTTGATTGCCACCAATAGGAATAGTAGCATAAGACAAGTCCAGTTGAACATTTCCCCCAACTGCTGCTGCCCATTGCCTAGAAAGTAACATACCATAGTGGGGTTTAGTATCAGTAACAATAACATCCATTTTATAAGTGGCTTCATGAAATGCAGCTATTTTTACTTCTACATCTTTCATTGTACCTATCACAGGCACTTCTTTGTTATCCATGGCATAACATTTCCCATACACAGTGGTTACTGATAACCCTAGTTCTTTCATAACACCATAGGGCATTACATTAGCAGCTACTCCTGAATCTATCATGCAATTTTTAATAAACCGGTTATTGACTAGCAAAGTAACATAGAAAGGATCTACCTGAGAAGGCTCCTGAGTGATAGTGGTTCCAACATATACCTCTCGGGTTTGGAACTCTTGATCCTTTCCAACTTTATCCGAACCAGTGGGTAATACTGAGTCACTATCAGATATACCAGAGAATAAAGACAAAGCTGCATCCTTATGTTCTTTAATCTTTAGTAATTCTATTAATGGAACAGTGACTTTCATTTGAGTTAAAGCTTCGGCCATATCAAATGTAGAATTATTACATTTCTCAGTATTAACCTTAACCTTTTCTGCTTTGAATTGACTGGCCTTTTTCACTATCTCTGCCTTTTGTACATCACCAGCATTTTTGGCATCTATGCCTTTAAGTAAGTCTTTAACTTGTTCCTCTTTTTCTTGACTATCTTTAAGAATAGCAGTAACACTGCTTGATGCCCCTTTCTTTGTAACTTCTTTTACAAACATAGAACCTGGTTCACCTTGATCAGTGTCTCTCTTGGTGCTTCTCAGATTGTAGTTATGTTTTGCTTTGGCGATTGCAGCCTTAGTGAGATTTTTAACTTCTTCCTCACTAGGCCTCCTAAGATGAACTTCTTCATCTTCAATTGTTACCACATTCAATGTAGGATGCCAACCTAAGGTTAACTGTCCTTGCACTAACCTTTCATCATCTAGCACATCACTGTATTCACTATGCATAGATTCCTCATCACTTTCTATGATGGTTTCAAACATATTAATGTTAGGCTCTGCTTCTGGCCTCATAGATTCTTCCAGAGCTTGAGCTACTGCACACTGATGAGGAGAATGTGGTCCATCACAAGCAATACACCAAGGAGTATTTTCTATATTATTAACAGCTTTCCCTTTTAAAGGATCTGGTGTGTCTTGGCTTTGAGCAATTTTAGGCTTCTCAACTTGGGGTTTACCATCCTTCCAATTTGTATTGTATGGCATGTCATGTAATCTAGGAGGTCTATCTTGCCAGTTATAATGGGGCTTATCATTTTTGTTGACCTTAGCAGTCAAATCTTTCATAGCAGTAACTAGTTTTTCTATTTTATCCTCCTCTTTAGCAACTTTGTTAGGTTGTTGTTTGGTTTCATGCCATAGTCTACCATCTGTCCTTCTCCCTAATTTTCCAGACGCTTTTCTATTACTTTCTACATTTATGGCAATTCTAAAAGCATCCCTCAGGTTATGAGGATTTTTATCTCTCAAGATATAAGCCATTTTGGAATCAAATGCATTGTAGTATGTATTAAGACACATATTGTCATCTAGCCTCATTACCTGATACAATCTATGCATAGCTTTCTTGAATCTAGCATTGAAATCAGTGACTATTTTATTTTCAGATTTTCTAATGTTATTGAACTCATTCAACATGAAACTCACATTAGTCTTATCACCATACTGTTCTTGAAAGCAATTTTTGAAATCTTCCCATGAACCTATGCTAGCTACTGGAAGACCTCTGTACCAATCCCTTGCATCATCAACCAGGGATTGAACAAACAATTTCATAATAACATCTTCATCTGCTATCTCATAATCATTTATCAAATCCCCAAAAGATTTCAAATGTTCCTCTGCACTGACTGCATTGTTCCCAGCAAACTTATGGAGTCTGTCTCTTAGCTCAGTGGGAACATGATTCGGATACCCTGGGATCCCATCAAAAAACAATTGCCTATATTGTTCTAGATTAATTGGCCTTCTTTGAAAAGGGGAAATAGCACTATTATTTCCCATTATCATTTTAGCTTTTGGGATTGGAGATTGAGATGTTTGGGTGTACTGTTTATTTGGGGGTATTTGGCTTACTGAGGCAATATTAGCATGTACTGCAGGTTGAGTATTGACCTGAGGAAAAGAGATGTGTTGGGGATTAGGTTTGCTAAGATCTTCCAATGGGAATGTAATAGGGGGAGCTTTTAAGTAATTAATCTTTCTTTTCACTTCCTGATTTGTTGCTTTTAACTCAGCCTTTTCCAATTCCATTTGGAGGTCTTCCTTTTCCTTTCTCATCCTTTCCATCCCTCTCTCATGTGCTAGGATCCTATGAGAAATCCCTTCTGCAGTTTTATATTCTACTTCATCATCTACCCATATCTATTTTCCTTTGTCTAAATTGACTTTAGGAAGCTGGGAGTTATTAGATACTTCCTTAATTGGCTAGGCTACTGACTTAGAAGCTGGTCTAATCTTAGGGATTAGGATCTCCCTAATCACTGGGCCTTCCTCATCACTTTTTTCTTTTTCTTTAGCAAGCACTTCAAGATCAGCTATCTGTCTAAGGAGCCTATCTCTCTCCATCAATTTGGATTTAACTTCCTTTTCCTTATTTGCCTCCTTTTGGGCTCTTAGGGAGATTAAATGATGGACTCTTTTGTTTAAATCTTCAATCTCTTGAGACATTTTATCCTCATCAGGATAGTTTTCTTCAGAGTCTGATGCATTAATTTGATCTATGTCAATTAAGCTAATGTTCCCATCTATTGTCCTAGGAACAGAGTGCCTAATTGCATTTGAACTGGTTCTATCTTTTGCAGAAACAATAACATGAGATAGATCTCGATTTAAAGTAGGTACATCATCAATATTTCCAAACAATCCTGAATGGAAACCTAAAATATCATGCTCTGAATCTCTAGAAGATGAATTTGACTTTGCATAGATAGGTCGATCAGGTATCTTACCAGTATTATTGTTTTTTTGCACCCACGCAGCATTTGATGGCTCATGCATCACAGATCTCTTCTGGCCTCTTCGTGACTGTTCTGGCAGACCTTCTTGTAAGGTTTCACGAGGATGTTTCTTCATGAATGATCTTGTGTTCTTATTTCCTTGCATCTCGCTTGTCTTTCTTTTAGAAAATTTGTATCTCACAAGGACTGGTTCAAAAGTAACAGAGTCGCCACCCACAAAACTATGGGAAAAATGAAAACAAGCAGTCTTACCCACAAACACACAACAATATTCTCCACAAGTCTCGGCACAGATCTGTGTCTATATCTTTGTTATAACTCTCCCCAGTAGAGTCGCCACTTTTGTTGTAACTAAAATCCGATTCCCTTCAATGTCCTTAGAGTAATATGATTTAAACTGGGTGCAGAGGAGACATCAAAGATAAGAAAATCTCAGAGACAACATATGACAAGGTTTGATTAAACCTTCTACACTCAAATAAAACTCCTGAAACAATATATCTTTATGCTTCCTATCAGCTTGGTTTCCACTAATCCTTGCATATGCCTGACACATACAAGAATACAATCATTTCAAACTAAGCTATGGTCCTCAAAATTCAAAGTTCTTTCCAAAGAATTTACTGGTATGAGTGATCCCACGTATTTAATTTCCCTCCTAAACAGAAAAGCTAACAAACACTTATACTGAGAATGCTTTGCAATTCCATTCAAACAGAAAAATCCTGGATTATTCAGAATGAAAACAGTAAATAAATTTGTGAACAAACTTGAAGACAACACAAAGCTTTACTCAAAACCGATGGCCTGTATATTGATATTCATTTGAAGAGATGTTACAAGAAGTTCTGATTCTCCATTTAAACTTTGGAAAAGCTCAGATAAATTTCTGCAGCGTTTTCTTACAAAATTTTGTGATCTTTTTCTCTCTAGTCTTGGTATCCATTTATAACAACATGGATGCACAAAGCTTCGGACTTCTCGAGGAGAGTTTGTTACAATTATCTCAAAAATTGAAGAGGTTACAATTTCTACATAAAAACAGTTATGCACTCTTTTCAGCCTCTGCAGTCTTTTCAACGGGTTGTTCGGTTGCAACCTCTTCTGGCTTTTCAGGGGCGCTCTCCAACTGCTCTGGATCATGGGTGGAATATTTAACTCCCCACTCATTATATGTCTCTTCTGTCGGCCATGAAAAGTTAATCACATCATTTTTAATTTTAGTCAACCTTTTCCAGGAATTTCTCAGTTTGTTGACTTCTGAATTAAGAAAACTATAATGTGATTTAATTTTTTCTATTTCCTGTATTGTCATAACAAAGAAAGAGGTATCATCAAGATCAATGATTCCCTTAACCCTTGCTGACAATTTGACTTCTATCTCTTTGAGCCATATTTGCTTATCTTTTAGCTGATCTGGATTGGCAAAAATTCCTGGGAGCAACTCAAAAACCTGATCAGTGTATTCCTTCTTGCATAGATTGACCTTCCTATCCACATTATCTACATTTGCTGCCAATTGCATTAAAACTTTAGTGACATCAGAGGTAGATTTGATAATGGGATTGGCCCTTGCTTCATCACAGGATACACACATGAACTCTAGATCTTGCTCCCTAGGCCTCCATCTGTCAAAAATGGGTGTCAAAATGGCCTTATCTCTCCTCAGTTCATTCCAAATCTCCATAACTTTGCCCACATTGTTGTAAAGAAAGGAGGCATTTATCGTATCTGCAAAACTGGAGATTATGGCCTTTATTTTCTCCTCATATTTCCCCACATAAAAGGCCTGAGCTTGCTTCAGGTTCTCTAGTTCTTGCAGAGTAATCTCAATCATTTGGGAGCTGGAAGGTGCAGGAGATGGTGGAAATTCAATAATGGGGCTAGTAGGCGGAGGTCTTGCAGGAGAAGAGGAAATCATCAATGTTGAAGACTCACCTTGTTGGTGTTGTCCCATCAGCTGGCTTTGCAATTTGGCAATGATGCTATCTTTACCTCTTACCTCCTCCTTGGCACTGTTATAGGCCTTCAAAACTATTTCCAACTTAATTTGGAGGGCCTCCTTTTCTTGGGCTTCCCTCTCGGCCATTGCAACACTGAATTTTGCAGTTTCTAGCACAGTGCTAGCAGCCTCTACTACCCCTGTACTCTGCACTCTTTTTACCATCAATCCACCAAGGTGACTTGACCCTGGAGTGTCTTTGCCCTTTTTGCAGTCATTTCTCTTAAGGGACCACATAACTAGTGCAACATTGTCCTTACTGAATGTAACGCCTTCCATGGGTTTAGTTTCTTTTCTTACTGCATCCAGCACCAAAGCATCAACAATATTCCATTCTGGCAAGATGAGCACTCCAGCTTGTGCTACTAGATCTCTTCCTTGTTCAGGAGTGATGGTTTTGAATTCTTCCATCATCTCCTATTTTATTTCTTCCTCCACAGAGGCTAGATCTTTGTTGGGTTGCTCTGCCTTTCTTGTCTCACATCTAGCATTATATCTATCTATATGCTGCTTCCAAATGAATTGCATGAATGCTTCAGATGTGACAAAGCTGTCATCAGCTAAAAAGGCACTACTTGCCTTTTTTATCTCAGGGTCCCACTCCTGGCCTTTAAGTTCAGTTGAGGTAATGTCCATTTCAGCTTCAATGGGCTCTTCTAGCATCCCTTCTTCCACTTCATCATAAGTGTATGCAATCTCCCCCAAGCTGCCCAACTGCAAGAGGTGTGTAGCTGCTGCTTGTTCATCTCCTATGTGGATGGGGGATTGGGATGGGGAATACAAGGGTGTATCTAATTGCACTTCCTTCCCCACCCTTTGCTTCTTTGGGCTGTCTTGGATGTCAATGACATCTTGTACTTTCCTCTTTCCTTTGGATGAAGAGGGCTTCCCTGTTGTAGGCACCAACACACTATAACCTGATTTCTTTCGCAGTATGTAATCACCAGGAGGAATTGCTTTGGTGGAAGTTGACCTGCTCAGGATCACTCTGGCTTTTTCAGGGTCATTTTTAATCACAACTTCCCTCTTCTCCTTCAATGTCTACATCACATCTTCAAAACATACAATCAAAAATTTTATTTTTTCTTCCAATGGGAAGAATCTAGACAATGGGTCATAGCTCGTATCAAATTGATGCACAAAATCCAAGGCTTTCTTGTAAGCCACCCACTTTTCTTTCCTCAACTCCTGCTCATCTAAATCAAATTCATTTCTGATGAGGTCTTCAGGAAATTGGAATTGATGATGCCTACCTCTGCATGCTACCTTCTTCCTGAGCACACCATTGAAGAAGTCCTCTGGATCAGCACATCTGGACACTGCAGTGGATAAATGGTAGGGTTTGAGGAAATCCTCAAAGCAATTCCAGCCTCCCTTTGTAATTGCGAATTGGTGGGCTATGGTAGCTGCAAGGAAAATGGTCCCTTTACCTCTGCCTGTTAACTCTGCCTCTTGTAGGCGACCAATTTGTCTAAGGATCTCAGCTATTCCCACTTTGAGAGGGACCTGGTAAGGTAACAAAAATGGATTACCCCTGAAACCAAAAACTCTGAAAACCGTGGAGACTGGATATAAGTACATGTCGCCCCAGTTATGAACAATTTTGATGTTCTCTGCGAATTCTTTTGGCCTTAGGAATTCCAGAAGAACCTTGGGGACTCTTGGGTTATCAGAGCAAAGGAGAGTCCTTATTTTAGATGCAAAATATTTATCGAACTTTAGGAAACTAGCATCCTCTCTGTCCCATGACAACACAGTACTCCATAATTGTACTGGCATTTTCTCACCTTTTTTCTCTTTAACCAGGTCCAGTCCACTGGCGAAATAATCACCACCTTTGAAGAGAAAAAGGTGCATTAAGAGTGAATACCATCCGAAAGGTCTATCCACCTTTCCATTTTTTATTCCTACCAACCCTCCATGGATAGCATCGGCAATGTAAGAAGCATAATCGAATGTGATAGCAAGAGAAGGATTCAAAATCTGAACAATCATTAGCAAATAATGATTTGACATATTTGCTTCAGCATCCTCTCCTATAACTTGGCAAAGTGCCCAATACATTCCTTTAGCTCTCAAGGTTAACATACTCAATGAAAAAGGCTCTTGTGTGTTGGGCCCTACAACTACTAACCCTCCTATTTCCAGAAAAAGCTCTTTAAGAGGCCCACCCATTCCTAAGATGACTCCTCTGTGCACTGTACACTTGAGCTAATTGTGTGAAATTTATGGGTTCCAAGAAGTTTGTGAACTCATTGAGCCCAAATGCTGTTCTGAATTCTTCTGCATTGATTTCCACAAGGGTTTTCCCATTTACATCCCGGATGCATCTTGTGACTGAATCATAGTTCAATGCCATTTGGGTTAGCAAGTCTGTATCCATGAATACCCCTGGGACTACTAATCTCCCAACATCTAGTTCCCAGATACTGTTTTGAGGAGCAGGAGAATTCCTCATTCCAAATCCGACTCTAAACAGCCCCAACCCTGATAGTCCAACCCGTGGGTCTCTCAGCGAATTACCTTTGTCATACAATCCTTCTCCTATCTTTAGACGGGGAGCCCTGGGCACTAACTCTTTGGCCTTTGATGCCTGGTTAGTTGACAACGTCAACTGTTCTAAAAACTTGTCACATACACTTCTTTCCAAATAATCAATCTTGCCGAAAAATTCCCTTTTAGGAGCCATTTGAAAATGCAAGAAAATGAATACACTCTTAAACAATCCTGCAACACGAGAATGATTCTTATTTAAAACACCACACAAGAATTGCTACAAAACATGAAAGAACTTGATGCTTGTTTGAAGGAATTTTGCTCTGCAACTGAACCGCTTGCTCTGTATCAGAAAAAGATAACTCTGCGTCTGCTCTCCTGCAAAATCTTTTAAAAGATATCTTTACTAGGTTGTTAGGAAATCAAATACTTGAACTCAGGGCCTTAACTATAACATTGATTCCGCATGCTTCGGTCGTCCCTTCAAAATCGAATTCATACGAGAATTCGTATTTTTCGCTCCAACGGGTCATAACATTCCTGCAAGTGTTTCACTGTTACCTTTCATTACTGATGGCTTTGTCTTTAGTCTGGGTCTCTCTTTTCTATTGGCTATATAATACCACGCGGCACCCAACCATTGGCCTTAGAAATCCCTTCGCATTCCACTTGATACTGACCGCGTGTCTTTCTTTATACTGTGACGGGCTCACTTTTTGACCATGTCATCATCATGACACGTGGACGGCTCTCGTTAACTCTCGCTATTTCGTGGGCTTAAAGGGTGAGTATTTTACCCTTGCGAAATAGCGCGGACCGTCGGATCATCTCTACAGTTAATCGACATTTAACCCTTTGAAAAAGCTTTCAGGAGCGGTGGGCCCGCGGACACGTTACTAACACCTGGCATCCAGTCACCTGCGGCGCTGACTTGTCATTTTCTCATTCGCCCAAAAGAAACCACGAGTGGCCCCACTTTCGTCTCAACAGGTCTATCTCTCACGTCATCATCATGACACGTGGACGGCTCTCGTTAACTCTCGCTATTTCGCGGGCTTAAAGGGTGAGCACTTTACCCTTGTGAAATAGCGCGGGCCGTCGGATCATCTCTACAGTTAATCGGCATTTAACCCTCTGAGAAGGCTCTCAGGAGATGTGGGCCCGCTGACCCGTCATGGACACCTGGTGCCTTGTCACTTTCGGAGCTGACTTGTCACTCTGTCATTTGCTAGAAGGAGCCACGAGGTCTTAATAAATTGTTAACAGCTGTACCTGCCAGGTCATCTCCACCTGCATCCCGACTCATTTCTGGGGCGCACTTTGAACCTTTAATCCTGACCCGCTGACTGTAGTGACTTGTGCCACGTGCTACCTTTTAATACGCTAGAAGAAAGCCACGGGGCTCCAACCACCTCTGACAGCTACACCCTTTACTTTCTCCGTCATGACACATGGACGGCCCTCGTTAACTCTCGCTATTTCGCGGGCCTAAAGGGTGAGCATTTTACCCTTGCGAAATAGCGCGGACCGTCGGATCGTCTCTTAAATTGATCGGCATTTACTGGGCCCGACAACTTTAGAAGAAAAGCATACAAGGCATAATTTTTTCAAATAATCAACGTAGCCGCCTAGGCCAAAAAACAAGGGGGGACACTTCCTACGACCCCGCGACCCATAACTTAAGTGAATAAAGTAACAGAAGATTAGAAACCAGAGGGTTTAACAAAAGGATAAAATCTAAAATATCAAAACCCTTAAACCCCTAAGGTTTAGAACAAAGCTGAAGCACCTGGGATTACACCCTATTCGAAAAATTTCAAAGAACCATAGCCAATTATGGAAAAAGAAGAACCCAATTTTAAAACAATGATAACAACTTTATCAAACAGAAGATGAAAGTGGCCTATTACAGGAAGAGCTCTGGGGCCTGGAGGGACAGGGAGAGAGGTCTTATTACTTGCAAGGCTTTTTAGCAGAATAAGTGCAACAAAAATTGTAGTAGCTCCTACCAGAATAACAGGCGATGTAAGCTCCATGAATCCTTCCATCGTCTGTTCTTTGCTTTGCTTTGTAAATACTACTAAAGCTCTCTCTCTCTCTCTCTCTCTCTCTATATATATATATATATATATACTGAATCTCTTCTCAGCAAGTAAAAAAAGACTACGAAGAGAGTAAAAGGCATGAGATAAAAAACTGTTTGCAAGCTGCTCTAGTCAAAACACTTGCCTTACTCAAGTTTTCCTCCAATTTAAAATATAACCCAATTCCATGGGCGAACACAGAATTCTTTCTATACAATCCTCAATTCTATGTTTTACCAGGCATGCATTGGAATTATATACAAACGTCCATTCAACAAAAATATTTTAACGTCCAACCATTCAAAAGAGGTGTGTGGTGTGCGCTGAAATTGAGGAATCAATAAATAGCAGGCACGTGAGAAAATTCCATTGCGCTTTCTATAAACGACAAAGTGCATGGAGATTCTGTGTACAGGGCTGACTAATTAGATTTTAAATTTGAAATGTTGTTTAAATATAAATGGAGAGGGTATTGCGATGGGACGTGGCTAAACTGGCTTCAAAATCGCATGTTAAAATTCGTTCTATTGATTTTTTAAAATTTTTGGAAAAATCAAAGCTGCAGTTAATTCTGCTGATCATGATCAATGATTTGTAATTTTAGCAAAAAGGAAGGTTACTGATTTGTATTGGGCAGTTTTGGAGCCAGTTTAGCCACAGCCATTTCGAAGAATGTTTTTTGAGGAATTGTGATAAAGAATGATGTTCTGGGAATGTTTATTGTCTTTCAATTATAATAGTTTTAGCACGTACCGCAAATTAATACAAGGTGATTTCAACTATCATAGACAGAAAAAAAAAATACAAGAAAAGTAACAAAAATTATGTTATTTCAAATATCTTTAAGAAGTCAAGAGACACAATGTTAAAATGAAAGAAAAACAACAAAAATTACATTATCTGAAATTTCTTTAAGAAGTCAAGAGAGTAATGTTGGTTGCAAAATTATTCAAGATGGTGTTGTAGAGTGCTAGTGTACTCACATGAAGATCACAATGAGAAAATAATGTTAGAAAATTATTGGTAAGATCTTAAGAGTGTGATATATTCTTTCCAAGATTGAACATTGAAGGTCTAATCAATATCTACAAGTATAATATACTTGAAAGGTTGGAAGACCCCTAGACTATTTTGGACAATGATCATGGAGTTAGAAAAAGTGATTATTCCACAATGAATTTTCTCACGTTGAAAACTTATTCAATAGCCTCAAGTGTCTCACATAATAAAAGATGATGAAAATAGTTGTGATACTAATAAGAATAGATACCCCAAAAAAAAAAAGATTAAGCCTCCACTATGAATATTTTAGGGAAAAGATAGGTGAAAAGATTAGAACAAATAATTGGAGTGATCAAGATGACAAAGAAGTGGTTAAATAATAGGGAATAAAAATGCATGATTCTAACAAAGGAATTGGACATTTTAGCAATTATGAGTGGTGATTGATAGACACTTCAATCATTATTGCAATCCCTAACTCTAATCGTGCCTCATCCACCTCCTAACCACCAGTTGACAAAATTGTATAAGAAATAACGTATTTCTCTTCATACAGTTTCCCCTCTTATGCCATAGAGAACCCTATCAAACATAAAATACTTATCTTTCAAGAGTACACCTTGACCATATCCAAAGACATCATCTTCATTTTTTCTTGAAAGACACCACTCCATATCAATGCAAACCTCATTCTAAATTCCATTATATAATAATAAATTTCCAAGTCCTCCAAAAGTATAATATATAGATGATATGATAGTATATATGTATACACAACAATAATAATCTCAAAAATGTGGTATAAAACATAAAGGATTCATCTGATGGAAAACTTAGGATGTATATTATTCATAATATTTTAATAAAATTATTCAAAGTAAAAAGATGGTAATTCAAACATTAGTAGATGATCTTGAATAGATTCTATGTACAATTATATGTTATATCTTATAAAGAAAGCATAGGTAATATCCACCACTATTATAGATGCACAATGATTAATATGTGTCCAAATAATGATCCTATTGAAAGATTTTCTCGAGATAGAAATGCACCCTTTTGATTACACTATTACTTCTATCAATTTAGGGAAACCATCAAGGAAAGCAAGATCATAGATAGAAAAATATTTAGTGGAATAAATGTTAAAAAATAGAAATTTATAAATATGTGAAATAATATTTAAAATAAAATGTAACCTAGTTGAACTCTTATATTTTAAAAATTGTTGATCTAATCGATTCTATTACTACAACTTTAGTTTCATAGAAAATATCAAAATAGATAAGGAATTGTGTGCAGTTATAACAATGAATTGATGATACGAGGTTAGATAAATATTTCAATGAATGAAGAGGTGTACAATTATTTTAAAATAAGTGAGGATTTCATGAAACTATTGGAAATATGGTGACACACCCCTTTATCCTCATTAAGAGGAATTAGTGTATTAACTAATATTTATGTTGGGGTTAATCTTGCCACTAGTGCTTATCCTTATTATGGTTAGGGTTAAGCTTCTATATCTACACATACCCTATTTCGATCTCTTATTTTTTCTATAGATTTATAGCACAATGGTGTTGTCCTTGTTTTTGTTTTTTGTGAAAATAGGATAACCCCTATGAATTTTTCTAAAATTCATCCTCTTTTCTCTTAATTCAAGTAATGAGGCATTTTTGTTGTCTCATTTGTCCTCAAATACTTGGTATTCGATCTTGAAATTCAATCCTTTAAGTTAAAATTCTGAATTTTAACTTAAAATGCTATCTTTCCTAATTTGGTGTCAAGTCAGGTTTTAAACCCGATCTTGGACCATTTTTGGGTATTAGGTGTCAAGGTGTGTTTTAAACCCAACTTTACACCATGGTGACTCAATCGGACTTATAAGTCTAATTTGAACACCACTTTAGACATTATTGTGTAAATTGGACCTATAAGTCCAATTGATGCCATAACGAAGCATGATTTTGCATTTATTATTTATAGAGTTTGATTTATACCGGAATTATTTTACCCTTTTATTTATTGATTTATGCCCTAATTATCTTCATTGTTTTTGTGGAGATCCTTACAGTGCCTGATTTATTTTCAAATCAAATTTATCAGAGCTCGTGGCATGTATTAATTTTGTCCTTTTCTCTTATTTTATTACGGGCTTTATCTTAGTCAAATTTTTATCATTGATCACTTCAATGTATATGGTTAATGATAAAACTTTCAATATCGTTTTTAATCGATTTTGAAAACCTAACTTCATGTGTGGTTCGGGTTTCAATCCCAACCCATCCCTTTGTTTTGATGCTCCTTTTGGTGTGTGGCGTGGTTGTAGCCTTGCCATACACCAAAGCTTTTCTCCACGGTGTGTGGTGGGGACACAGTACCACCACTCACTTTTGTATTGCCTTTCGTTGACAGATAGTGGTGATCGGAGTTATAACCTCAACGCTCACCATTGTTTGATGTGCATTTTGTTTGAAGTCCTTCCAAAGAGGTGTCAGCAGGGATACAACCCCGACTAACACCACCATATCTTGTAGTTTTTAATAAGTGTTTTTCCAAGGTGTTGGTTGGGGATACATCCCCAACTTACACAAGGTGTATGTTGGGGTTATAATCCTGATCCACACCTTGTTTTGGTTCTTCTTTTAATAAGTGTAAATCAGAGTTATAACTACGACATACACTTGATCAATGTTTTGATTTTATATCAAAATAAGTGTATGCTAGGTTTATAACCCCGATATACACCTTCATGTAATTTTGTTCCCTTGGTGTATTTCGGGGATATAAATCTGATATACACTTATTTTAATTTTTTTCTTTATATTAGTGAAAATCAAACTTATAACTCTGATATGCACCTGCTGATGAATTTACACTTATATTAAGTGTAAATGGGACTTAGAAGACCAATTTACACCTAATTCACACACTTGCAAATTGGCAGTTTTCAGCCAATTTGTGATTGATTGATGACTTTATCCTATCAAATGAGTTTCCTATGGAGGCTAATCATCTCAAATAATGATCTTTTCATATTTTAGTGCATTTATTGCAAATGATGGAGCCCACATCTAGTAAGAGATCAATGAAGTCCAAGAAGCAAGAAATTCATTCAATTTGTCCTCCTTCATCTGTATCATCCAATATTGAAAATATCAAGGATATAGAAATTGGCCATGTGGATCTTGATGAATTCTTGAAAGGAGTTAAAAAACCACTAGTATCTTATAGAATGGAGACCACCATCAACAATGGAATTCATGTGGTGGTGGCTTTTCCTATGTCAGCTTAGAATCCAGAATTTGTGTTGGCTCTTTCCAATAGGTATGACCCTACCAGTAGATTAGTGAAGGATGCAAATGGAAAGAAAACACTCATCAAGTTCAATGAGGACTTATTTGACACAATTTTCAAGTGTCCACCTATAGAGAAATATGCCAATATTGACATAAAATCAGTTGTGACCTATTTTAATAACAATTCAGATAAGTGTAGGAAGAATATCAATGAAAATTGGTTAAATAATCCTAGACCTATATTTTCAAGGTGGCCAAAGACTCTTCCTCGTAGTAATTTCATTAAAGAGGTGAACGATCTCATTACTCCTTTTAGTAGGATAAAAGGACTTCCAACTTTGAATACTTACCACAAGTGGATGTATCACCACATTCACATTATCAGGTAGAACAAAAAGAAGATTTACTAGGGAAAGAAAATTGCAGATGCTTTGTGTGAGTAGTTGAACAAGGTGCCCACCACCTTAAAATTCTATATGACTTCCTATCTTGTCTATGCAACCACCTCAATGAGGCATTTTTCAAGTTTATCTAACATTGGTGATAGGAGTCAAGTTCCTGTACACAAGTACTTGATTCAGTTGACTCTCAAGGAGAGTTTGCACCATTTCAGGAGGGTCAATGATGCCTTCTTTTCTCATTATATGTTCTTATTTGATAAGGATATTCAGAACAAGAGGGTATCAAATGTGGCTTGGAAGGTGGTGATTGATTATGGTTGTATTTTCCTGCAAATCCCCATATTTACATATACTAGGTTTGGGTGCTTTGATGGAGAACCCTTCATGCTCCCAAGGTATTCATCGAATAAGATCATTCTTATCGAGATAGCTCACCAAATGATATAAATCCATGAGCATCAATCTAGGGATCATAAGATAGGTCTCAAGTTCACCATTACCATAAGGAGATACTCCATCAATTCTATCTACAAGGACCATGCCATGGATGAGGATATGAGAAGAATACCCATGAGATTGTTCAAAGCAAGGAAATATTTTGACTATAGGGACATGAAGAACAAAATCAAGATGATTAACACTCATTTTCACTAGATTAAAGATGTATGGATTGATTGTAGAATAGAAGAGGACATCCAGAGACTTAACTACTACTGTCTGACAGTGGAACACATTGAGAATTTTGATCTTGTTGATGTTCCTAAGGATCTTGAATCTAGGATGGAGACATCCTAGATCCTATATATGAAAAGAAAAAAGTTGTTGGGTCATCTTTGCCTCTTATTCAATGGTCCCAAAAGGAGAATAATTCAATAAGGGCTAGGTTATAGAGAATTCTTGATAATACCAATGTTTGGTTGAATCTGCATGGTGTTCAACTAAAGCCTTTCGAAACTGAATCATTTGAATAAGACGGTGCATGGTCTAAGGGAAGGATTTCTAAATTGAGGACCAAGAACAAACATGATTCTATGGCTCCTAAAGCTTCAAAATTCAAATTCAGTATCGAAAAGGGTAAGATCCAAGGTGAGTCTTCAACTCAAGAGACTCAAGTCCATGATGAAGTTGAAGGAGAATAGAATGAACAACTACTAGAATAGAATGAACCAAAGAGTGAGCACGAACAAGAGGAAGAAGAATTTGATGAGGAGGGATTTTCTGAAATCTCAAGTACTTCCCAGTCTCAAGAGACGCATGAAGCTATTCGTCCTACATCATGTGATATCACAAGAACTACTTTAGTCTCTGTTACTGATGCTATTCCTTTAGGTTCCACTATGTCTTTTTCAGGGTCAGTGCAAGAAGCTGAGTCCACTTTTTGGCCAAAAAGTGGAAGTGTTTTCTCTGATTTTCTGATTTTGTCTCATTTGAGCTTACATTTTGAAACACTTAGAGATTGAATCTTGGAAAAATTTGCAAGAAGTTGAGTCCACTTTTTGGCCAAAAAGTGGAAGAAGTGTTTTCTCTGATTTTCTGATTTTGTCTCATTTGAGCTTAAATTTTGAAACACTTAGAGATTGAATCTTGGAAAAATTCAGTAATATAAAAGATATCCCGCTGAGTTTAATTTCCAAATATGTAATTTATGTTAATACCCACATAACAAAAAATAACTTTTGGAATGGAGTTCTAAAAAACTATGTTTTAAAAATGCTTGTTTCAGGACCATACCATGCATGTGTACGACCCACACTTTTTGATACAATTAAAATTATTTTCTCAAACCGTTTTGGGAAATGGTTTGTAACACACTGAAGATTGATGAGCATATTTTTCTGTATTTTTTTAAAAATATTTTATTTTTAATTAATTTTTTAATGACCGTAATTATCTTTTTAAAAAATTGACATGTACGGCTCACATAATTTGACGTAAACTTAACATTTTTTTAATTTTTTTTTTTAAAATAGAAAATAATTTTGTGTAGATTGATGACATATAAATTTTTTTTCAAAATTCATTAAAATAAAATGTTATTAAATTAATAAAATTAGTTAATATTTCAAGTTTATGGACCTGATTTAGTATAAATTAAATGAAAAATAGTTAAAACAATCAATTTTTAAATAAATTTACTTATTTAGAATCTAGACAATATAATCTGAAATGGGTTTTAATTTCGTATAAAAATTCTCTAATTACAGGGACGTAAACTATTTCAGAAGTTCATATTTGTGCTTTCATTCATGTAGATTTGAATTTGCAGGTCCATGTCTTAGGTGTCATTAAAAGAACAAGTATACAAAATAACAATTCCTCCTCTAAAAATAGACTTGGATAAAGTGCATTATGTTGATTATTTCATTAAAAGAATTGTTTTGGGCAAACAAACACATGAGGGTGCAGTTGAAGGTGCTCAAACTTCTTTCCAACATCTTGTGGTGATGTTCAATGAAGAGAAAGTTAAGAAAGATAACTTGAAGAAACAAGTTGATCAACTCATAGAGGTCCTGATTAAGGTTACCAAATCATTAGAGGTATTCGAGCCAATCACTTCTTCAGTGGATGAGTGAATAGTTAGCAAGCTGAACTGTTTAATTCTCATGGGAGAATAGTCGGTGAATGGATGGATAGACTATTGAGCCAGGGAACTCATCTCTTGTGTTCAATAGTTACTCTTGTAAATAACTTGGAGGAGGTAAAAAGTAAAATTGATAAAACTTTGAATTTGTTTTCTAATGAATTGGAAGCACATGAGAAGGACTTCGGCTCTTGGTTGAAGTTAGAAGATTTCCAATTGGATGTTCTAGCTGACAACGGGGTGATCCCTTCAAGGGATATGTACATTGAGCAAAGAGAAATATTGGAACACCAAATGAATACAATAGAGATTCTTATCAAATATTTGAGGAAAGTATAGAAAGAATGTAATGACAAAGGGAAATACATCATTGAGAAGATATCATCTCTTCCTTGCACTTTCCTCGATGAGAACCCGAAGCCCCTTTATGAGGATGTTATTGTCACATAATTCAATCTGCTAATTGGTTAGGAAGTTGACAAGAAAGTTTTCTCATTATCCTCTATTGCTAAGTTGATATATATCTAAGTAAATTTGAATGATGTAGCCTCAATTCTTAAGAAGCACAATAAATGCTACTTGAGTCTCAGAGATTCTATAACTTGGGTCAAGGTCATCACAAGTCACACTAAAGGACTTGATGAGGAACAGATGAAAACAGTTCTACAAAAGTTCAAGGAATTCATGAAGAAAGATCAAAATGGAGTGTTTGGTGACACTTAGTAATTTTTATATTAGATGCATTTTTGAATAAGACTTTGACACCTCAAGTGTCATTTTGTATTTAGTTTTTGCACTTAGGAAATACATGAGTCCAAAGTCAATTAGGACTCTTATTTGAATTAGTCATAGATTTTCTCAACGCACCTCTCTTATATATATGAGGTTGCTTAATGTAATTTCTATCTATAATCTTTAATCTATATGCCAAAACTCTACCTAATTGAAGATAAAAAGTGAATCTTTGTGTTCCTATTGTGATTTTACAAACTTGATGAAATAAGAAGAAAGCTTTGGCATCTAGACTTTGTGTTAGATTCATTTGTGGATTATGGTGAGAGTTTTTTTAATGTTATTTTCATTATAAATTCTTATTTTACTCAAGTAAAGGTGTGTTGAGAGAATATTGTTAAAGTGTAGAGACAATTGTTAATTTGTGAACTTTGTGTCATATCTTGACACTTGTTATTAGTATTAGGAATTGGTGATTGTGATATCATTTTGAATACTTTGTGATTCATATTGGTATTTTCAAGTCAAATTTAGCCAAGAAATATATTAAGATTACACATTGAAGACTTTGTGCTAAGTTATTGTGTCATCTTGAAAAAGGAAATCATAAGTTGAAGGATTTGAGCTTCATATTATCATTTCAGAAAAATATTATCAAAAGTGGAATTAAGAATCAATTTAAAGACTTTGTGCTTTACTTTGATTTTCTAAATTAACACATTGGGTTACAGAAGTAATTGTAAAAGTTTGATAGGACAACAGTGAGTTTTAAGACTTTGAACTTATGCACTTTTTCTCATCTTGGATAAGC
This sequence comes from Cryptomeria japonica, assembly GCF_030272615.1. NCBI lineage: Eukaryota > Viridiplantae > Streptophyta > Pinopsida > Cupressales > Cupressaceae > Cryptomeria > Cryptomeria japonica. The sequence continues at coordinate 48,934,948 of NC_081415.1, read as the reverse complement.
AATAAAGGACTTTGCGTTTTTATAGAAATTTGCTTCTTTTCTTATCTATATTCTATCATTCTTGCATTCTAAGTTAATTTTATAAAAATAAAATTGTAAGAATTATTATTGCTCTATATTATAAATTCTTTCCTAAAAAGAAGAAAATAACAACATCTATCTTAAAAAAAGAGAGGATAGTATGATGTACCACCCATATTAGATTAGGAGTTGAAACTTGTATCTTATTTTATAAAGATAGAGTAGGGAATCATAGAGGGAGCCTTTCCTAGGAGATATTTAATCTTACGTTGTTGTGGTTGCAACCACAATTTTGTAAACTCTTCTAGTTTGCAAAATTTTCAACCAACAAGTGGAAAAAGAGTGGTGTAGTCACATCAAGAGTAAGTCCTCAAAGAGAACAATCTGGACCGTGCAACAAGAGTTGTTAGAGTAAAGTAATTATTTAACTTTACTCTCCTCTTAAGATTTCTCTTTATGCATACATTAGTCATTTAATAATTAATATTTAATTATTAAATGCTCTCACCTTAGGGTTAGGTTTTCCTTTCGGTGTTGATCTCCTTTATAAGGATTGATCTCTTGTATTATTGTCATATTCTTGATTCATTTTTCTCTGATAATAAATCTTTTCACTTTGTCAGAGCCAAAACCCTTGTATTTGTTCTCTCTCTTTCTCTGTGACAGGTTTCTTGCATGCAGGTTTCTTTGGGTTCTGTGGATTTGTATTTCTCAAATCCTACATGGTATCAGAGCTAGATCTGCTGCAGCTTGTTCAGACTTTTGAAAGATTTTGAGATCTAGGTTTTGGTTGCATCAGATCTGTGTTTGTCTTCTATTTTTTATTTTGGAATAGGGGGGTCTTTTTTTTTCGGTGCACTTTGAGCCCAAATGGACCTCACCGTTGAGCTTGTAGCACCCAAAAACCCCTATTTTCATATAAAATTCATCCGATTTGGAAACAGTTGCTCCAGAAGGCAAAAAAAATTTATGCCCCAAGGCCGTACGGCCCCAGGGCACGCAGCACAAGGCAGAAAAATTAAAAAAAAATTTAAAAAATCACAAAAAGCGCAGTTTTTTTAAAAAAATCAAAGGCACCGCCGTTTCAAAAGGGCGCCACCAGTCTCAGGCCCGCGCCGCCGGTGCGCAGCCCGGCGGCCACCATCGCCGGCGGTAACCACTGGCTGCGGCCAGGCAACCACCGCCGCGCCGCCAGCGAAACCCGCCGCCCCAGGGCCTCCTGCTCTCCGCCGGAACTCAGCTGCACCGCCCCTATGCCGCCACTGCGCCGCCAGCCCCCTGCGCCAGCTCCTGGTCACCCAGAGGACCAGTGGCCTATTTTTTTTAGCCCTTGAGGGCTCTAAGGGCCCATCTAAGCCCTTTTTGGAGCTGTTTTACAAAATCGAGCATAACTCGGGCGTCCGATCTCCGTTTTTTGAAAACGAATAGGCATTGGAAAGCTAACTCCGAGCCCATTCTAATGGTGTAGGAATTTTTTCAAATTTCTTCAGTTTGATTGCATTTTTTTGCAGTCAAAGTCTGATGAGCCTTTTTGCACTCCAAGGGGCATAACTTGCTCGTTTTTTGCTCCATTTTTCGAAAGCGAATAGGCGTCAGAAAGGTGGTTCTGTGATCTTTCCAGATCTACAGTCTATTTCATCAGTAAATTCTTCAGGTGCTCAAAATTTTGTCTCAACCCGTTATTGCTTTCTATCATTTTCCGGCTTTCAGCTTGTACTGGGGATTAGTTTTTTGCATTGTGAGGGGGTGTTTTTTTCTTGCTTTCTGTTATTTACATCAGAAAATGAGAATCTACAAACACCATAACAAAACAATCAAACCCCTTCTGCATCTTCTGTCTAATTCTGAAAGACCACTTAATAATAATTCAAAAAAATTCAGAGCAGTTGAGGCACAGTTCATAGGATGGCAGACAGACCTATTGACTCTCTCACACCGCATAATTACCACACTTGGAAGGGTCGCATGATGACTCTTCTCCAGTCACGAGGGTTATGGTCCTGTTTGGATGAGGTTCAACCTCAGTTGACACGTCCTTTTGAGGTTATGCAACACAGGAACAATATGGATTAGGCTATGGGATTGATGGCTTTACACATTTCTGACAGTCTCCAGTTTCATCTTGAGGGTTGTCTCACTCCTCGAGCCATTTGGACCAAGTTTGAAGGACTTTTTGGTACTGTCAACGAGTTCAAAGCTTTGCAGCTTGAGGCAGAGTTCACTTCCTTGGTACCTAATTCGTTTCCCTCTATTGAGGACTTTCTGATGAAGTTCAAACAACAAAGATCTATCTTGCAGGGTTGTGGTAAGACTAAGACTGATACAGAGTGCATTTTCCTGATCCTCTCCAAGCTTCGGGGTCCATTTCAGATCTTCTCTTCGACCTTCTATTCCACCATGGATGCCTTGGGTGCTCGACATGTCATGCCTTCTTTTGAGGTCTTTTGTGATCGTCTGACTCGTGAGCAAGCTAAGCTTAAGCAGTTGGATTCACTTTCAGGTTCATAGAACCAAGCATTGGTAGCCCAGTCCTCCAAAGGAAAACAGAAGCAGAAACCAAAGCCTAAGAAAGATTCAGAGGCTAGTGAGAATCCCTCCAAGCCACCACCTAAGTTTGATTCAAAACCACAGTCCAATTCTAAACAGGGCAAATCTTCAAAGTATGGTGAGTCTTCCTCCAAGACTAAGAAGAAATCAAGTGATCCTTGCAATTTTTGTGGCAAGGAAGGACATCTCGTTTGCAGGTGTTGGAAACATTTAGAGGCTTTGGAGGAAGCCATGCAATAGCATAATATCAGTGCACCACAGCCTCCTTCACAGCCCACAGGGAAAGGTCATGCTCTTTCTACACGAGCATTGTCCTACGCATCCACTTGGATTCTAGATTCTGGTGCCTCTCACAATATGACACACACAGAGGATTTGGTCACCACTTTTGCCCCTACAGGCACTAGACATATTGCAGTTGGTGACTCAGCACAACTTTCCATTCAGGGTTCTGGTACTGTTTCATTGGATGGTGGTTGTCTTCAGGATGTGCTTTTGGTTCCTGACATTTCGACAAACCTTCTATCCGTTTATCAGATTTTCCACTCTGGCTTTGGTAAGACAGTTGAATTCTCCCCTCATGATGTGGTTATTCGAGATCTTCATGATCCTGACTTGGATGTGGTTATTCGAGATCTTCACGATCCTGACTTGGTTGGTAAGACAGTTTAATGTGCAGGGACTTTCGAAACTCATAAAAGCTTAAATATTCCCCATCTACAAACTCTCACACCACCGTACACCATCCTCCAAAGACTGTCATGGTCAGAATAGCACTTCTGAAAATTGGAAACAATTTCACCATAATTATGCCATCAAGGTGGAATCCTTCAAATTAACAAATCAAGTCCCTCTAATGAACTCTACCTTTTTCATGAGACATCTAAATACCATGTATAAATCCACCAGAATTCCCACTTCCCTTCTTGACATTTGGAGGTCCTTAGCAAAGATCATGCCTTTGGCATTCGCCAACACGGTAAGGAAATGAAAACACCCTCAATAGACAACTAGTAAATAAAATACGAGCAAGGGAATGAAAAGTAGAATAATAATATTAAGCACACAAAATAAACTAAATACAAAAGATGCAAACATTCATAAAGAATAGTAGAATTTATCTACAATACATCTTTAGTAAAAATTCTACCTACTCGTTACATCTAACTTTACATTCTTGAATTCAAATATTAGTTTTCTATGACTAAATACAACTAGATAATACAATCTTAACCTTAATTTCTATAAGTATTCAGTAATTTAATACTTGTTTTTCTTTAACTTTATATATATATATATATATATATATATATATATATATATATATATATATATTACATGTGCTTTTATCATTGTTGTCTTAGTATTCTCTTTATTATTGTTCAACCATTTTTTACATCTTATCTATTTAAAAGGAATAGTTTTTTATAATCATCAATATAATAATTAAACATTCTAATTTGATTAATTGACATTTAGTTGTTGTTATTCAACAGATTGTAAGTTTAACTAGGTCTTTAGAATCTGTTACCTTTTCTCATATTTAAGAGAGTGGAATAGAGTAGCAGATTGCTTGATCCACTGAGCACCTAATCGAATGTAGGATCAAACTATTAAATAAAGGGGAGATTTGCCTTTGGATTTATCTCATATGTTAGAGCAATTAGTTGTGGAGGAGAGGAATGCAAAATCCAGCGTTCAGCATTCTTTGTTGGGCTATTGGCCATTCTCAATTTGTAAGAAAGGGGACATTTGCCTTTGGATTTATCTCATATGCTAGAGCAATTAGTTGTGGAGGATAGGAATGCAAAATCCAGTGTTCTTTGTTGGACTATTGGCCATTCTCAATTTGTAAGAAAGGGGACATTTGCCTTTGGATTTATCTCATATGCTAGAGCAATTAGTTGTGGAGGACGGGAATGCAAAATCCAGTGTTCTTTGTTGGGCTATTGGCCATTCTCAATTTGTAACTCTTATTTGTGTTTAAATTCTTTTTACCCCTTTTAAAAAGATAATAATAATAAATTATTAAAATGTTATGATTCAAATAGTACAAATCCTTGATTGTACATTTAACTCACATTAAAATTTACAACCCAAAGTTTAGAACTTCATACTCAATAATTTGCCAACATTGCAAATTCAAAAAAAATTATGAACAATTAAACTAAAGACATAGAATAAGGTACAAAAATTATCTTAAATTCAAAAAAAAAATCATTATAAAATTGAAATCCACAACGAAATATAGAATAAAATATAAAAGTTTCTAAAGCTGAAAATGGACCTTAAAACTACATTATATGAAGAAAACCTACTCTCAATCAATACTTCTTAATGGTAAAAATTTTATCCACAACAATAGCAATAAGGATGAAATAGTGGCAATGGTAAAATAAAAGCTATTAGTTGATTATATGAATTTTCATAGTAATAATACTTCAAAAGAACAAAATGTATCTATTTAAAAAACTATTGATATAATGTCGAATTATTTTATTTACTTTGAAGTTATATTATTTAAAAACTATCTAAGTAAGATTTTATGAAGATGTTTTTTTTATAGGGGGTCCTCCTTCTTGAAATCCTACTTCACTATCTATGCTTCGTTAGTATATGTAGTAAAGGTGTTGGCCTTCATGACAATTTTGTGCTATTGATATCTTATGTTAGATTTCATTCATGGGGTAGGAAATTGGTTGGGTTTTCTTCTACTGGTCTGAGATGTACCTTCTCATGTCTCCTTGCTTTATGTGATGGTTACTTCCCTATATGGCTATAGGGGGGATGTTGTCCTGCCTTATGGCAGCATTCCTATTGTAGTCATATTTGGTAGTTTCTTCGCACAAAGTCCGGAGGTAGGAGGGGTATCTTTGGTTTGGATGGTGGATTTTTCTTTCTTGGTTGAGTGGTTGTCTTTGGTTATCTTGGTTGGCGGGCTGTTTTGAATTTCTTTTGTAAGTTTGGGATCTCTTTGGCTTATGGCAACCATTACATATTAATCAGTACTTGTACGGCAGGGGTACTTGCATAATATCTGTTTGATCCTTTGTTTTCGGTAATCTTTTTTTGTTGCGACTGGTTGCTGGTTGCCTTCTCATCAAGCTTTCGTACCTTAATCACTTGTTTTTTCCTCTTCACTTCATTTGGCATCATGATCTATCGGTGATCCAGGTAGTTGTTCTAATGATTGGGGATATTATGCTATTCGTTGGCTTTATCATTGTGTGATCATCTTCATATTAGCAAGTTTCTTTCATGATGCGATAATTATGACATTGTGTTCATGTTCTCAGTTATATTGATTGTTGGTGGGAACTTATAGCTATCATTCGATCTTTGTCTTGTTTTTCACTCTAACATAATGTTCTGTTTTCTATGGAGAATTCTTGCCAAATTCGGTGGATGGTGGCTTTTTCTGAGGAATTGAAAAGAGCAGTTAATGTGGATCTCTTATTCTTGGTTCTCTCATGGCTCTGAGTTTTGTTTTCTTCAGAGCTTTGGTTTCTTGTGGTGTTTAGACAGGCTGGATTTTGGGGTGATGGCTCTGATTTTTGGTGGACATTCTTGACTTCATCTTCAGATGCTCCCTGTTAGACTGCTTCTTACAACTTCCTTTATATCTAATGCGGATGGCAATGTATTGCAATGTATCTGGGGGGTTTTGGTATGCCTATGGGCTTTTTGTAATGGGTAGTTAGGCTTATGTTTTCTTAAGCAATATTGAAGGGTTTTCTTACTGGTTCTTTCCCTTCAGTGCTCTTTGAACCAGACACATGTAAAAATATATATAATCAATATAAGTTTAGTGGTCTCATCCACTTTTATCAAAAAAAAAAAAAAAGATTTTATATTTTACTTATAATGTTTACATTATTCTATTCCAAGATTTTTTTATTTAATCACATCAATAGATATTATATATTTAGAAACGACATCTATTTAAGGAAGTGAATATAAAGAAAAATATCATATAGTTTTAATATTCTATAATAGATGTTGTCTATTCATACCTATCGTTCTAATTTTTGTTCAATTGTTTAGTCTCCACATGCATACATTCATAATTATATGCTTTTCATTTTCATGGTGGATTTTAAAGTGACACAAATCAATCTTATCACTTTTATATGTGATATTTTCTTGCTTTTAAAATGAATCAACTTAACATTTTGACTATTATATGTGATATTCTTGTATTGGGTTTTCCTAAAAAAAAATAGAGCTGGGCTGTTATATTTTGTAGAAATATTTTAAAGTTGAACCTCAGATGCAGCAATTTGAGCCCACTTGCAGTATTTATAGTTCACAGAGGATTTAGGAAACAGAGGTTGAAGCAATGGACATAACATTTTCTACGATGCAAGTTATTCTGGTAGGAGCCGTGACAATTTTTCTTGTGACAACAATTCTAGTAAAATACCTTGGAAATTATAGGAGCCGTCTCCCTCCAGGCCCCAGAGCTATTCCTGTAATTGGTCACCTTCATCTTCTCATAGATAAAACCAGGCCAATTCACCAGATTCTAAATTCACTCTCACTGCTCTATGGGCCTATTATGCAACTCAAATTTGGTAGCAGCCCTGTTCTAGTGATAAATTCTTCAGATTTAGCCAAAGAATGTTTTACAGTAAATGATAAGGCTTTTGCTTCTAGACCTCGGCCTGCACATGGCCAGCATTTGGGCTACAATTATTATAATCTGGGTTGGGCTCCTTATGGCCCCTACTGGAGAAATGCTAGAAAAATCTGTGTACGCAAGCTTCTGTCCTCCAAAAGAATCCAATCATTTAGACCCAAGAGGATGAAAGAGATTTGAAAGGCAGTATATTCTATGTTTCAACAGTCACAACTGCAGAGTATTGTGAACATGAGAAATGTTTTATACCAATTGACTTTTAAAACCCTGATGGCTATGATCATAGATGACAGGTATTTTGGCGAAGAATTGGGGATTCTAGCAGATTTGTTTACCCATCTGATTGAAGAGACTCTTATACTTAAAGGAGTAACTTGTATTGGGGATTATATACCCTGGTTGAAGTGGCTTGATTTGCAGGGGTACGAAAAGGCTATGAAGGAGGTACAGGGAAAGTTAGATTTGTATATGCGGAGAATTCTGGACAAGCACAGGGAGAAAGGATTAAAAGAGGAGGGAGTGATGGAAGACTTTATTGATGTGCTAATCTCACAGGCAAAGGAGAATGGTGACGCAATTCCTGATAAAGATGCATTTATTAAGGCAACTGCTTTAGTAAGTTGTTTTGACTTTGCTGGTTTTGGTATTTTTGGTTTATAAATTCTTGTTTAAATAATGGAGAATCAGATACTATACCACTAAAAAGTGTTGAGATTCTAAGAACTAGATTACGTCCATAGTTTCTAGGAATGGTGAGGATATGGGGTTCTTCTCATAGTGTGTTGGTTGAGTGGTGGAGTTGTTTATGTGAACACCAAGCTTCAAATCCTTGTTGGGTCATTGTGATCACAGGCTTGTGCCTTCACTGATCCAATGTGTTTGAGCCTATTTAATGTTTATACCTCTAGATCAAAAGTGTATTACTATTGGTCTTTTAAAGACGGCATATGCTTTTGAGTATCAGAATGATCTTTGTCCTTATGTTAAAAATAGATCAACAAGGAAACCATTTAGAAAGCCAAAAGTTAAAAATAGATCAACAAGAAAACCATTTGGAAAGCCAAAAGTGTATTATTATATGTCCTTTAAAAGCGGCATATACTTTTGAGTAGCAGAAATGATCTTTTACCATTTAGAAATAGTAATGCAAAAGTTAACTGAAAACAGACAATTAGAAAGAGAGAAGAAAAGCTCCAAACTCCATAGACATGGTATAATATGTATAAATATTTGTCCGTTAAAGATGGCATATACTTTTGAGTATCAGAAATGATCATTGTCCTTATGTTAAAAATAGATCAACAAGAAAACCATTTAGAAATAATAACACTAAAATTAAATACGGTTGAATAAATAAGAAAAACACTAAGAGAATTAACACACAAACAAGAAACACAATAGTAAAAATCACAAACCTTTAAAGACATTGTAATCAATACTCACAAAATCATTAAAATGTCTACTCATATTTCATATAGGACAACTGAAGGATTGAAGGGGATGAAAAATAATAGAAAACAGACATAAGATTTATTCATTAAAATAAAACATTACATCAATTTGACTGAGCTTTTGCTCTAATAACTTTCAGATTTGATTAGATTCTTGAGATTTTAAAACTTCATACAAACTCAGACTCATAGCTTCATACAGACAACTCCTTGCTACTAACAGCTCTGTGGAGGTGGACTCTGTAAAGGGTGAATACAATGCACAGATGCATACAATATATATAGCAATCTAAGAACATACAATGGAGATAAAGACAACATAAAATGATATATTTCTATAACCCATTAAGCATGTGGAACTAGCTGATGTGACAGTGAACAGGTTGGAGGAATTACTGAAAAATCCATTCCCATCTATGGCAAGATCTACTTTTAATGTTAGTCTTTAATGCCGCAGATTGAGAGCAGATATGAAGGCTACTGGAAATAACAGAAATAGCTGGCAAAGTAGTTGGGATTAAATTTCCCAAAACAATTCTAATTGTATCAACCTTGATGTCATTCCAATTAAAAGCTAGTCTAACCAAGATAAAAAACTCCTATGCCTCAGAACAACCGTCCTGAACCCTCACATCCTAGACAAAATAGAAAATCCTTGTTATAGGAGAAAAGAGTCTAAACTTACACTTTGGCAGCTAATGCAAACAAACTTGAACTATGTTTTACTTTTTCTCCCATTGGCTTGTGATTTGCATGCAGATTGCTGAGGAGGACTAATGCAATTTCTTGTATCCCTGAAATGACTGAGAATGCTCCAAGGGAAACGAATAAGATATGTTAAGGATGTGCATGAGGAAATGGAAGCTTGCTAAACATGATTAGGATCTTCAAAAATAATATAAATGCATAGTCAGGATGTATCAATGAAGGTGATGAGAAAGAGGAAGGCAGCTTGATACACCCAAGAAATGAGAGCAATGAAGAGTTGGGTAATGTTAATGATGTGATAAAAAAGAGCTAAGGAAAGGGCCCAGAAGTAATTCCCATATTAAGGGCAGGTGCCTGTCTTATTTGGATTCTTTCCTGCACATTAACTTCTTACAATAAATAGACTTGCTAAATTGGAGAAGGCATCAAAGGATAACTTGTCTCTAGTCTTGCACAAGGCCATCCCTTAGATCAAGGTATAAATGCCCTCACCTACATCAATCTAACCTTTCTAAGCCCTCCCTTGGATCAAGACATAAATTTCCTGAAGGGCCTTGAGTTCCTCCATCTATCAGTCTAGTGCTTAGAAGTGAAGGATATGAGAATGATAGCATCTATAAAACCATATGATTTATTATGACATCTTTGCCAATAAAAATATTTGAATGTTCCAATTATTATAAGTGATTGAATTTCTGCACTTGTTTTTTATCTCTTCTTCTTGTTGCCTTGTAGGTTATGATAGGTGCAGGATCTGATACATCTTCAGTTGCACTAGAGTGGGCACTGTCAATGTTATTGCAACATCCCAAAGTAATGAATAAGGCGCAAGAGGAGCTTGATTCTAAAATTGGACGAAACAGATTGGTGGAGGAATCAGATATACACCAGTTAAAATACTTGCAAGCAATAGTTAAAGAGACTTTGCGTCTTCATCCATCGGCACCTTTGCTTGTGCCACACAAATCTATTGAGGATTGTATACTGGGAGGTTATCATATTCCTGCAGGAACATTGCTGATGGTAAATGCATGGGCAATTCATAGGGACCCAAAAGAATGGAATAAGCCATTAGAGTTTATACCAGAGCGTTTTATGGAGAAGGAAATAAAGATAGATAACATACTGAGAGGGAATGATTTTGAGATGATTCCTTTTGGGGCAGGGAGAAGAGGATGTCCAGGGGCTTCTTTGGCAATGTGTATGATGCAAACAACTTTGGCAAGGTTGTTGCAGAGCTTTGATTGGTTTGTTCCAGATGGAAGAGTGATTGACATGAATGAAGGGATTGGTTTGAGAGTGCCAAGGGCAATTCCTTTGGAAGTTAACATCAAGCCTCGTCTTTCCCATCATCTATACCAGCAAGAAATCTAGTTATAGATCATTGATCTCCTCTGTTTTTTGCTTTACGTTTTGAATGCAGAATAAATATCATGTTCATAGGATTGGGAGCACAAATAATCGAAGAGCTTCAGCTTAATGCTAAGGACAAATGAAATCCTTCCATGTTTTAGATCAAAAATATTTTCAAAGGAAGAAAACATATTTATTATAGTACTAAGAATATCATGATAATCAATATACACATATTTGGGATTTTATATAAAAACATATTCAAATGTTAGAGAATTTAATTTTAGAAAACCATTATAAAAGTTTTAGAAGTATTCATTATTTTATTTTGTATTTATGTTTTGTATTTTTTTTTGGTAGTTGTCAACAATATATAAACATTCATCTTATAATAATATAAACTGTTTTTTTAAATATACAATTTAATTATTTATTATTATATTTTTCAATAGATTATTTATCTTGGTATTCAATTCAGGTATGAAAAGTTGCCACCTTTTACATGTTGCCCTGTTAGAGACACACAAATCGAATTTGTACACAAGCTGCATGTAAATGTTGGTGACTATTAGTATAAGACTTCGGAAGTAGATTTTGTAGAATAAAATAATGATGACAACAGCCTTCCTTCAAATGAACTAGGGCAAACTCTCTCTGTCTTATGATGACGAAAACTTCAATAGCAACGACAGTAACTTTGTAATGCGATGGGATTCACAAGCAATCAATAAAACAACACCACACAAAAATTTCATTATCTACCTAGAAACCAAAAAAACAAACTAAACCAGTCGAATCGAATGAACCTTTGATCTCTGCATTGTTTGTAATATGTGAAGATTACAAATATTGATATGTACATACTGTTCCTTTCCTCTGCAATCACTTCCTCTTTTTGATCGGTTCTCCTTAATTCACTCTCAAGAAAAAGTAGGACCTCAGAGACTATGCATCAAACATTACAATAATGAAGGCAGGAAATCATTAAATAAATCATAAATCAAATTCCCAAATGTTGTTTATTTATGTAGTACAAAAATAGATGAAATGATTAGGAAACCCAAACTTAGTTTCAATCATTCTTTGCAGATTGAACATATTTTGAACATCCACTTCAATTTTTTTCTCACCTTTCTCGTATTTTGCGGTTCCCCAGCCAACTATTCTATCACTTTCCAAAACCGTCCCTCCTTGTCTTCCATGTCTTCCATGTCAACTATCCCAACTGAACTATCCATTGAACTGTGCAACCGGTAACTAATTACTACAGAGTAGCTAATTGAAGGAGAGGTATTTTATTCCCAAAAACTTTGGGTAAATGTCAACTATGTGACTAAGAAGTAGAAATCTTTCGACTCCTTCCCCTAGCCAACCAAAACTTAACATAGGACACAAACAAAAATGAAAACTTTGAGTCGATGCCCCTACATCAAATTTCATGACACCTTTGGTCCATGAGTAATGTCTAATTAACGATTAGCTTCATGGATCAATACTACCTTGTTGGTTAGATGCCAAAGTCAGAAAATCTTAAATTTGCTTGTGTCTTTTTGTCCAGGATTGGACATTGGGCCACCACCTTTCATCTTCTCATTTTCTCTAATATAACCCCTAAGCCCACTCCACTCATCCTATTGTCCGCTTTCTATTTCACCTAAGTCTTCGAAACTTTGGGGATTATGAGTTCAATATGGCATTTTCCTTCCTTAAGAGAAATGTTACCTTGCATCCCTGATCCCCTTTCCCTTCTTCCTGAAATCAGGGATTGGAGGTTAGGTTTAACCCTTCCTTCAACCATCTAATGCATTAACATTAATGTTCCACCAACACTCTCAACTACCTCATTTCAGAATGTGGAACTATAGGGGTGCATTCAATGCATTTTGCCGAAGGCTATCAAGTGGATGTCAAGTCCATGCTCATTTATTGTTGCTTGATGGCCTCCATGCTAGATCTCCATGCTCTACCCATAGATTTTAAGGGAGATTTACTTCTAGATGCACATTTCTTCGTGAGATCCTTTTGTTTGGCATGATGAAAGCTCTCAATACGTCCCTTCAGATTCATTTAGCCACCTTCATGTCTTATCTCACTAACATTCATTGAACACGCAATATTGATATGAAATCTAAGGTTTTATCCCTCTTCACAATGTTTTCTTTCTTTAGTTTGATAAAAAGTAAGCACACCTTGAAATTTTATTTAAGATAAGAACTTAAAATAAAACACAAAATTAATAAGCAACCAAAATTATAGAACTAATTTCCATACATTTAACTTTCTGAAGTGAATAGTTAAACTTAATTTCAAATGTTATCTATTTAGATCTAATTCTCCCTTATATTCACAATTCAGCTGACATAAATCCTTACGTTTTATACAATTAAATCTAATTCTCCCTTATATTCACAATTCAGCTGACATAAATCCTTACGTTTTATACAATTAAATCTAATTCTCCCTTATATTCACAATTCAGCTGACTCAACGGCATATTGCCCATGAAAGCGGAAGAAGATAACCCTCAAGCGGAGTAGGCAGGCAGGGGTGGTGCTAGCAGGGGTCGTTGCGGGTCTAGGCGTGGCTGTGGCAGGGGCCGCCCTCCGTGCAGAGGCCGTGGGAGTGCGAGGAATGTGAACCTGCAATCTGAAGCTGACAATGAAATTGCAAGCTAGGTTTCTTTGAGTTTTGTATAAGTTTTTGTTTGAGACTTGAGCTATAAATTATGGCTTATCAAGTATATTTTTTGTTTTTAGGGCAGTAAAGCATCTGCCATTCAGACTTATACTTTTTCAAGTTAAAGTTTTAAGACTTCATGCTAATCTCGGAAGGACATATATGTCTTCCATGATCTTTATAAATCTTGTTAAAAAACCTACTATCTGCTAGCCTTGTTAGCTCTGTTAACCTTTTGCATAATCAATATAATGCTGACTCTATCTTTACCGATAAAAAAAAAAATTATTCTTATATTTTATTGTTGGGATCGCTACATTCATTCATCTCAATGGGAATCTTGCCTACCTAATTATTTAGGTAGTTTCATTCTGAGTCACTTTCACTGGTTTGTCCATTTTCTACTTTAGATTTGACAGGCATTTGGGCGGTGTTTCAGTCAAGTAGCTCAACTTAATCTTTTTACTATTCGATGTGATGTTTTTGGAGATTATTCATATTTTTCCGTCCTCATTCATTGAGGCCATTACTGTCATACATTTGACAAGGCGAACTTAGATAATAGGACAAGCTAGGGAGGTGATCCAAAAAAAATCTGCGCAGACTGTTAGAGATGTTGCAGCCCTTCATTTCCTATCGTCTTTTAGGTGTTGTTTTCCTCTATATTTATTGTCTTTTGGGTGTTGTTTTCCTCTATTATTCATGCGTCCACCCATGTTAGTTTGCAATTATTTTCATATGTTCGATTCCTTCTGTAAATAAGCAGAATTTGATAGTGGATTGCGTAATATGAACGCTGGGTAACTATTGTGGTCAAGAAAAAACTGCACAGCGTTCTCTTTCAAATGTCCTCAACTTTTTTATTGTTGACTGCTGCAACCATCTTCTTATCGTTCTTCAGCTTTTGTTTTCATTCTTCTTATTCTGTCAGTTTGAAATCACAACTGTTTAAAGACGCACACATTTCCCATTGGATAGGATTTATACTCTACGATGTATATTCATATGCCATTAATCAACATTGATATGCAGGTCATTAAAATAAAATTTAAATGTCTAAAACTGTTAAAAATAAGTCACATTTGGATCAACAATGGGCAGGTTATAGAAGGGTGGATACTTTAGATGGTAGAGCACTCCAACAGCAAATCGAAAGTGCTAAGTTTGAGTCCTAACTGGTTCATATGAGTTGCAGTTCAACATGGAGTATCAAAGTCAAGATAGGAACCCGAAGCACCTAGAGTATAGCTTCAAGGGGATGTTGGAAATAAGTCACATCTAGACCAATGATATGCTGACCATGGGGGGGTTGGTAGCTAAGTTGGTAGAGCATTGCAGCAAATGGAAGGTCCTAAGTTTGAGTCCTAGCTATGCCAATGAATTGAATCTATTGAGAATGCATTCGAACATTTAGTCAAATATGTTTGTCCATTAAATTGAAGCTATTGAGCATGCATTGAACATGTGTGCCTTCAATAGTTAAATCCATGTAAAATTTAGGTCTTTCTTGTTCTTCTCCATAAGTTTTCTCTTACAACTATGGGTTCTCAAACTAGGACTTTAAATTTCCGTGTCTTTTATGATAGTAGCTTTACGTTCACCATTTTCTTTCTTTTCTATAGAATATAGCCTTCATCTTCTTAAATTCATGTTCTATGTTATCCAACCTATTTTTCTTATCTTTCTAATTTGTTCTTGCACTTTGCTCCAAATAAAAAGTCATTAAATTTAATTTGTTGCTAATACCCCATAATTTATGAGCATTTATAAGGTTTACCAAAGTTGTAAGAGTGTTCGGTCAACCTTTGAAGAAGTAGCACCTCCCAAAGTCTCCCTGTTGACTATTGCATAAAGGGGTTCTTTCAAGTAGGGGATAAGAGCCCATGAAGGAGGGATACAATAATTAATATAAGATTCACATAATCATATGTATTTATCTCTTAAAAACCTTGGATTAAACTGTTAGGGAAGTTCAATGGATTTTTGAATTGTTATTCAAGAATTTGGAGGGTTTAAATGACTCTAGGCTTACAAAAGAAGAAAATGGGGAGTTAATGGTAAGGTTGAAATATGCCTCACTACCACAACAATAATCCTCCCTATTGAGAGTTATTGAAGAATTTTGCGATTCCAAACTCTTAATAGAAAAAAGGATTAAAATGAGGCATTAGCAAACTCACATGATTTTCAAACAATGAAATAAGAGTTCTATGTAAGGGTATGATCGCTTGACCTTTTCTTCAATATATTATGAAATTTTATTAAGGTTAAAGAAAATTAAAATTAAAATTTATTATTTTACCACAATTGAAATCATTTACAAGAGCAAAGTGATAGGAAAAATACAAAGTGAACCTATCTAGGTGATCCCACAATAGTGGGTTACACTTTCACCCACAAATGAAAAAAATAAAGTTGACAATTTTTTTTTTAACAAGAACCTCCATACTAACATATGTGTTTGAACAAAGGCTCTTTTTTACCTTCATATGAACAAGAAGCCTTCATTTGAATGGGGGGGTTCGAACGAAGGTTCCTATGGAGGGGACCTTCATTCAAACCCCCCTTGGCACTTATCTTTTAAAATTAAAAGGGATTCATTCAAATAGATCAGTTTAGAACAGACCCCCCTTAGGGGGTTCTAACGAACCCCCTAATTTTATCTCTGTCCCTCTTTTTGCAACTTTCTACAATTTTTTGGCCTTTGAAAATCACACTAAAGGTTCAAATGAAATCAACTTGACAAACCAAATTGTGGAATGATAGTCATCAAAACAAGCTTTCCAACAACAAAAATTTTAATATATTTTGATTTATTATGAATTCATTTTTTAGTTCTACTAAACATAGATTTTTAACAAAACACCAAATTCTTTGTTCTACACAAGAGAAAAAATAGTAGACTACCGAAAAGATAAAAAAATGAAAAATATCTATGCAATTTGTATTGATGTTCTTGATCCAACAAAAAAAATTGAATTTCGATGTATACAAAAAAGGTTATTGTAATTTTATTTTTTTCAATAAAAGTGGATTATTCCACTAAACTTTTTTATTAATATTTTTTATTGTTTACACAGGATTCAAAGAGCATACTAGAGGAAAGAACCCTAGGAAGAAAACCTCTGGTCACAGCTCATAAAATAGACCTATAGTATCTAGTAGATCAATTTATACACCCCACCCAAAACCACATACAAAATGCGGTCACAACACATATAATATCAGTTTTGCATAGAGCCCATTTGACATTTTGCCAAAAAAACCCATCGGATAATTTTCAAATGTAGACTCCATAGCTGCTATCAATGGAAGAAGACAAAATTTTCCAAAGCCCTGTGCCGAAACCCATGAGCCAAAAACATTCCTGCCAAAAAAGAAAGTATCAAAATACCTTTGGAAAAACACTATTATATCAAATACCATGACCTCGAACTCTTCTCTAGACAACGAACATGAATACTTGAAATGAAAGGGGAAAGCGTGAATAATTATCATCATAAAATTTTACATCGATGTTACTCAAGAAAATCATATGACTATTGCTGCAAACCTTCCCATACCCTAGAAGGAATCTCCTCAAAACCCACCTCTCACTGATTAGCATTGCTATCAATGGCTAAATTTGCCAAATAATTTGCAATCTTATTAACTTCTCTGTAACAATGGGATACCAAGAAAGATTCAAACAATTCTAATTTTTGTAAAATGGGATCAAGTATATACTGCAAATTCTAACAATTTGATTTCTTTTTCATAACACATTGAATAATCACCATAGAATCACCTTCAGTTATTAAGTCCTTAATTCCCAAAGAGATTGCCATATCCAATCCAAAAGACAAAGCATGAAATTCCGCATAATTGTTAGTTTTAAAACCAATAGCATGACACTTAGCTCGAATAAAATTTGCATTGTGATCATAAATTACCATGCCTACCCCAGCAGGCCCAGGGTTACCACGAGAGGCCCCATCAAAATTCAGTTTAAAGTGCCCTTGCAGAGGAGGTTTCCATAAAAAAAAAAAAAAAGGTTATTGTAATTGGTTTGAATTCAAAACTTAATTTAAAAAAAAAATCAATAAGATATTATGAAACCATATGTGTACATTAGATATCGTAGTTACAAATCCAAACTCAAAAAAAATTGATTTTTATCCTTCATAAAAAAAGAAAAGCTATGTGGTTTATAGTACACATCACAATTTAAAAATGGTGTTTACTATTAAAAACTACTTCTCAAAGGATATGGAAAAAGAAACGCAATTTGATTCAAAAAAATAGATTAAAAAAGAAATCTATAGACAAAATGTCACAAATCATTATTTTGCATCATCTTCAAATCCCTTGTGGTTTAGGAGTTATAAGAGTCAAAAAGTGAAGATTTAGTTCAAAATGCTCATTTCAGTGTCCATTTTTACCAAAAAGTGTAAATCACTATTGTGAGATCACCCAACTTCCAAAGTTACGTATTACATAATATAGAGGGAAACTATCATTCCAAAGAGGCTTAAGGAGGTTTCTAGAAAAAATTGAACACAACTTTTGAATCCCTTCACTAGCATTAAGGAATGTGATAATAACTACATATTCTACACACTTTACTATTATCTTAGATTCTATCATAGTCACTTGATTCAATTTTATGTCTTCCCCCTATTCTTCCATGTTTCATATTTCTTATGTCGCACCCTATCTCCTTTCTCAACTTATCCGCTAAGCACCTTCAACTATGTCATATTAATCTTCTCAAACCCTCAAACATATTTATAATCCTCCATACTTTACTATTATCTTTGATTTTATTATAGTCACTTGGTTCAATTTTGTGTCTTCCTTCTTTCTTTCATATGTATATATTTTATAGCCCACCTAATCTTCTACCCCAATTCATCCACCAAACTAATCCAATATTATCAAGTTACAATTAATATGGAGAGTAATGAATGTTCTCAAACCCCAAAACACATCTAGAATCTTCCACGCTTCAATATTATTTTTGATTTTATTATAGTTACTTGGTTCGATTTTGTACCGTGCCCCCACTTTTCCACGTTTCATATTGTTTATATGTCACCCAACATTCTTTCCCAACTCCTCCACCTAACAACTCCATTATATTGCTACAATTAATGAGGAAAATAAATATTCTCAAACCCTAAAACATCCCTTGCAGGATAACTTTCTTACTTCGAGAAGGCATCAAGAGAATGCATACACATCATGGAGGTGAATCTTTTATCACAATAAATTATATTTCGATGTTCTTGTAACAAGTGTATTTAAATATAGACTATTTATCTAATACTACTTACCCCGGTCTCCCTCTCTCAATAAAAAAGATAGACTCTTCTACTTGTAATGAGATAATTGAAAAAATATTTAGAAAAATAATTGGTAGGTTGGAAAGTAAAGTTGTTAATCATTCTTAATTTGTGTCTGTAGAGCATACACACCTATTACCTATCCCTTTTTAAAATCCTTGCATTTCATTTAAAAAGGAGAGAGAATTTTGAAAAGAAGTTTCTTTGGATAGACACTATGGACAAAAGAATGTTAGCCATGGTTAGCTAGATCTAGGTCTACCAAACCAAAAGATATGGAGGGTTTGAATTAAAAAAGGTAATACTTGTTAATAAACACTTCTCTACCAAATAACAAGTGATTAAATGGCAAAAGGATTAGTGGAAAATTCTAAATGTAAAAGTTTCTTTGTTCATAAACACTATGAACAAAAGAATGTTGGCCATGGTAAGCTATAACTAGGTTTACCAAACCAAAAGATATGGAGGGTTTGGATTAAAAAAGATAATACTTGTTAATAAACACCTCTCTACCAAATAACAAGTGATTAAATGGGAAAAGGACTAGTGTAGAATTCTAAATGTAAAATGCCTTGAAGAAAGATATTTTTTGACTAGTAACTTTATTTCTAGAGAACCCAATTTATGGAATATCCTTATCAAATATAGAAGGCTCATTCTCAAAGGAGATAAATGGAATCTTGGGAGTGGTAACTCTATCAACTACTAGAAAGATGAATGGTTGAGGGAAGTCAATTCTTTTTGTATTGCATATATATTCTCAATAATCAAAAGTTACACCATTATAGTCTATTCATGACCAATGTTTATAATATAAAACCTATAATAATAGACCAATTAGGGTCACAAAATTCATTTTAGAGAAATTATTATATGGATCTATAGAATACAATTACTTAAATTAAACTATGGATTCATGTTTGTCATTTATTGTTATCATGTTATTGCATTAACATTTCCTAACATCCAAAAGAGAGTTGCATCACCACCATTATATGAAGTTTCTTAAGAAGGTTTCATACCTAAGATAATCTTGTCATTTCTACATTTCATCATTCCCATTAGTCTCTTTCCTTGCAAAGACATACACTCTATAATTCATCATAGTTGTTGTAGAGATGGGAACACCTACATGGGGTTTGACTTAGAAAAACTGATAATGAAATAACTTTCACAAGAATATTATAATATGAAATGTGCTTCAAATATCTGATAATAATATGCCACTTTGAGGGGGATACCTCCAATGGTCTTCAATAAGAAATTAATACTCTACATGATGATAATAACTCAATCATACCTCCTATATTTACCATATTATACCTTGGATATTGACACCTATGCCAACTTAGATACTTAAATATAACTCCTAGGATGACCTTAATAGATAATAATAATTATGTAACTTATATTAAGAGTTATGGTAGCCAAAGGACAACTATTTATAGCACAATTTATGCACAATAGAGTTAGGGGCATAGGATTTCCCCCCTCTTTACAAAAGCATTGTCCTCAATGCTAACTTTTTTCTTTTTCTTCTTCTTCATCTCCTTATTTTTCTTTTGCTCCTTCCTTTTGATTCTTTTTCTTCTCTTGTTTTTTTTCTTGTTCTTTTTCTTTCTCTTGCTCTTCCTCTTTCTTTTTCTCTTGCTTTTTCTCTTTCTCTTGTGCTTTCTCTTTTTCTTTCGCTTAGGCCGGGGTCCCATGGAGGGGGCCTTCCTAAAAAATAGCGGGGGTGCTACAGAGATTTTTTAGGAAATGTTTTAAAGTGGGTGGTCCCATGAAATTTGTAGTGCATTTCTGCTTAAAACTTTAAGCTCCTAAATTGAAGGAAGTTGGCGGTCCCATGAATAGTGCAATTCAACTTAGAAAATTTAGCTACTAAATTTAAGGATTAATTGTGTCTTATTTTGTAGTGTGCAATTTTAACAATAATTTTTTATTGAATTATAATTGACAAGTGGGATAAATTTTCACTAAGTTGTAGGGGCTAATTCCAGCCCCACCCCATTTGCATCTGCTCAAAAATGAAAATCTAAAAGTAGGAGCTTCAACTTTTTAGGAGAAGATTCCAAATAATTTTGTAGCCAATTTTTTTTTTCCATGAGACCGCCTTTTCCATAAAAATATAGCCCAAGTCCCTCCCATGGGACCCCAACCTTACTCTTTCTCTTTCTCTTTCTCCCACTCTTGTTCTTCTACTTCCTTTTTTCTCTTGTTCTTCAACTTCTTGTACTTCTTATTTGTCCCTTTTCTTCTTTTTTTGCTACTTCTTGGTGTGAAATTTTTGTAACAAAATAAATTTGCAAGAAGTCTCTTATTTGTGCTCCATTTTGTCATAAATTTTTATTGTAGACTCTACAATGGCCTTCTCAAAAAACATTTAGTATTTAATTAAAAATGCACTTCTAAAAATATGTGAGATATATGTTTTACAAAACAATAGGACAAAAAACCTAATTCTGCAGTAACTCGCTTACTTTTTCTCTAGTTAATCTAAAAATTGGATTGAAAGTGATCCTATATGGCCCTCAAAAACGCTGTTAAAATCATGAAAAAATTGCAATTTTCAAAATGACCTCCAAAATGTATGAAAAACCTTTCCTTCATGGTGCCAAGATCATGCTCTAATACAACTTGATAATGAAATAACTTGCATGAGAATATTTGATAAGAATATGCCACTTTGTGTGGGAAGCCTCCTAATCCACTTTGAGGGGGAAGCCTCCTAATCCATTTTGAGGGGGATACCTCCAATAGTCTTCAATATGAACTCAATACTCAACATGATGATAATAACTAACCGGTACCTCCTATATATACCATATTATGCCTTGGATACCACCTAGGCCTACTTATATAGTTAAATACAACTCCTAGGATGAGTTAAATACATATACATATATGATTATAATAATAATTATGTAACTTATTTAAGAGTTAAGGTAACCACAAACCAACTACTCATAACACAATAAACACTATAAGGTTAGGGGAATACAAATATCCTTATAAAACATAACTCGTTTCTCCCATTCTCTATTTGTGCAAGTTTAGATTCAATTGTTAGATAAGTACAAATGAATGGAGTAGACGGTGATAGAGATTAGATTTTGAACGAATGAAAAGCCTCAAACTAGGATGCCCAATGCCCTTGTCCTGCTACTTTGAACCACATTTTTGGAAGATAGATGTACAAAGCTTCCCAATTTTATTTTTGATTGTCTTTTGATGTCTTAGAAACCTTCAAACTAGGGCACCAACACCCATATCATGCATAGTTATCATCAAACCTTCCTCTCTATATATATTTTTTAGATTTGTAACTTCTTTTGTATTTTCGTTCTTAATTTTTTTTATTCTATCAATGTTGTTCAACTTATCCTTCTTTAGACTAGTTCATCACACACACACACACAGTCAATTCCAATCACATGATTGATAACTGTAAGTATGAGTCCAAGACAATATGGCTCTTCCGTGTGGATAAGAATTTAAGCTCACTCACATCTCTAATGTTGTGAAGGAAAAGGAATTGATCCTCGATTAATGGACATGTTAGTCTAGGATTGAACTTTTCCTACACATTATAAGTATAAAGCATAAATGGTTTTAAAATCAACTAATGTAAACCACACTATAGTAGGTGCCAAATAGAATATGAAATTGTTAGTGTAAATAATTTATGATGTTACAACAACTTACATTTGTTTTCATCAATTTGAATATATACATGCTCATATATAACCACTAACCCATGCACAAACATCCATATATACATTTATTTAAAATTCTAGATTTAAGAATAATAATTTCACTTCCTAGAATCTCATCTATCTATGATAAACAAATTTATCTCTTTTACATGGATAATGATCATAGTTTGTATAGAAACACTTATGATAAAATGGAAAAACACATTTCATTGAGGCATTTTCTCAAAAAATTCACTCGCATTATTTAGACCTCCATATATCTATCACATAGATACATAAATAGAGAGAACAATTTTTTACTATTTGGCTAAGATGAATCCTTAGTTATGTAACTTGTGTCAATGGAAGATTCCTACAATGATTTGAATGTTCTTATTGGCCCTCCAGCTCCTTGTTAGGTATGTTGTTCAATGCAGGGACTTCAAAAACTCATAAAAGCTTACATTATCCCCATCTAGAGACTCTCGCACCACTATACACCATCCTCCAAAGATTGTGTCCTGGTTAGAATGCTACTTCTGAAAATCGGGAACAATTCTACCATAACTTATGCCATCAAGGTGGAATCCTTCAAATTAACAAATCAAGTCCCTCTAATGAACTCTACCTATTTCATGAGACCTCTACATATCTTGGTATAAGTCCACCAGAATTCACAAATCCCTTTTTGACATTTGGAAGTCCTCAGTCGAGATCATGCCTTCGGGGTAAGGAAGTGAAAATGCTATGAGAAAGGGAATGAAAAGTAGAATAATAATATTAAGCACACAAAATTAAATAAATACAAAAGAAGAAAACATTCATAAAGAATTGTCTACCATATATTTTAATAAAAATTCTACCTACTCATCACATCTATTTTACATCCTTGAATTCAAATATGAGTTTCCTATGAATAAAGAGGACTAGATAATACAATCTTAATCTTATTTTCTATAATTACTTAGTACTTCTATACTCGTCTTTTTTTTTAGTCACCTAGGGTATCCCCACGACTCAGCCGAGCGACACTGGTTTCTCATTATGGGGCGAGCTGAGGCGAGACTAGTCCCTAGAGATGAGCTAAGCAGCCCATCAACCAAGCCCATCGGTTGAATCCAAGCCTTAGAGTCAAACCCAAGACCAATGGGGAGCAAACCCATGGTCCAAGCCAACTCTACTACCTGTCTAGGCTACTATACTCACTTTTTAAAAATCTTGTAATCTTTTTTATTTATTCATTCCATCTTCTTTTATCATTACTCTCTTAGTATTATCTATATTATTGCTCAACCATTTTTTACATCTTGTCTATTTAAAAATAATAGATTTTAAAATCATTAATATAATAATTAAACATTTTATCGCCAGGGTGTAGACTGGTTGGTTGAGCAGTTGAAAGACATGGACAACCAATGCAAGTTCAAGCCTCGTTCCATTGAAAGAGTCGATTTACTCAGTCGTGTCTAGGTGGGGTCTGTGGGTTCAATGCACGACCGAGAGAATGGATTGACTCAATAACAGGGTCACAAGTGAGTTGTGGGGACACCTCTGAGATAACAAAAAAATAAATTAAATATTCTAATTCGATGATGCTAATTGGAATCCAGTTGTGGTTATTCGATAGATTATAAGTTTGACTAGGTCTTTAAAATTTGATACCTTTTCTCATATTCCAAGTGAGTGTAATAGAGTAATAGATTGCCTAGCCAAATAGACATTGATCGAATGTAGGGTCAAAATATTGCAAAAGGGAACATTTGTCTTTGGATTTATCACATAAGTTAGAGATATTAGTTGTGGAGGATTTCTTTGTTGGGCTATTGACCATTTTTTATTTGTAATTATCATTTGTGTTTAAATTTTTTTTATCCCTTTGAAAAAAAGATTAAAAAAATAAAAAACATTCTTAAAAATTTATATTTCAAATAATAGACATCCTTGATTGTACATTTTAAATCAAATTAAAATTAACAACCCAAAGTTCAAAACTGCATACTCAACAATTTACGAACATTACAAATTTTAAATAACTCATAAGAACTTATGAACGAATAAATAAAAACGAACAAATAGAATATAAAAAATTATCTTAAATTAAAAAAATTCCTCTTAAAAGAGAAATCCATAATGAAATATAGAATAAAATTTAAAATTTTCTAAAGCTAAATATAACCTTTGAAGTAAATTATATGGACAAAACCTACTCTGAGTCAATAGTTTTCAATTGTAAAACTCTTATCCACAACAATAGCAATAAGGATGAAATAGTGATGATGGTGAAATAAAAGCTATTAGTTGATTATGAATTTTCATAATAATAATACTTCAAACAAAACAAAATGTATTTATTTAGAAAACTATTGATAGGTATAATGTTGAATTATTTTATTTACTTTAGAGTTATATTATTTTAAAATTATTTAAGAAGTATTTTATTATTTATTTGTATTATTTACTTGGTTTTATTTCAAAAAGCTTTTTATTTATCAAATCAAAAGGTATTATATATTTAGAGGTATTGGTGGGGTTGGTCGTGATAGCTTAGAGATATTCAGTTTATCTTCTCAATTTATAAGGGTTTCTATACCAATAATCTCATGGAGGCTCTTGCCATTTTGCATGCGGTGGAGCATAGTTGTGTTTTTGGCTGAAATCAGATTATTTGTGACTTTGCCGAATAAGCGTCGGTTAGACGAGGTTAGCTATCATTTAGCTATGGTTATGCAACTTCTTGGAATCTATTACTTTTTGTCACATTCCTAGGTAGTAGAATGGACCTGTAGATTGTTTGACCAAATGGGCTTCTAATCATAGGTAGGATTGGAATATAGTGGATAGGGGGCAATTATCTTGGGAAATGTCTCATTGTTTGTATAACTTAATGGATGTTGACAGAGTTGTGTAATTTTTTTCTCTACTGAGCGTGTGGTCTTTCTTGCTTTGTATCTCTGGTCTTTCTTGTTTTCTATCTCTTTCTTTGATTGAAAAATTTTTTACTCCTCTTTTAATAAAAAATATATTTAGAAATGACATAAAATGAATATAAAAAATAATGTATCTTATAGTTTTAATATTTTAAAATAGATGTTGTCTACATTCATTCCTAATGTTCTATTTTATGTTCAATTGTTTAGGCTCCACATGCATCAATTCATAATTATTTGATTTTCATTTATACTTATTAAATGATTAGTCTTTAGATAGTGGAATCTGAAGTGACCCAACTCAGTCTTTTCACTATTATATGTAATATTTTTTATGAATTTTTTTACTATTATATGTGATATTCTTGTGATAATAATGTAAATTAAATATAAAGGGAAACCAAGAACTATGTTTCTAATAATGAAAAGTAAAATTTGGTAAGCCTTCCTTTTCAATTATTTTGTATTTATTTTACATGTCCTACTTTTTCCGTATAATCCAAGAAGATATATTTGTTTACTTTTGCTACAAAGGCATCTTTTCTCCTTTGATAAATTAAACACAATAATAGAATAATTTAAGTGGGGAGGTGATCTAAAAAGCAGTGCCCCAAGAAATATGTAACAAAAGCCCTATTTGGAAAATAATTAATACAGATAATCTTTCTTGACTCTGTTCACACTCCTTATTGAGGTTTTTGGAAGCAGATGCAGCAATATCAGTCCACTTGCAGTATTTATAGTTCATATAGGATTTAGGAAACAGAGGTTGAAGCAATGGACACAATATTTTCTACGGTGTCAGTTATTCTGGTAGGAGCCGCCACAATTTTTCTTGTGACAGCAATTCTAGTAAAATACCTTGGAAATTATAGGAGCCGCCTCCCTCCAGGCCCCAGAGCCATTCCTGTAATTGGTCACCTTCATCTTCTCAGAGATAAAAGTAGGCCAACTCATCATATTCTAAATTCACTCTCATCGATCTATGGGCCTATTATGCATCTCAAATTTGGTAGCGTTCATGTTTTGGTGATAAGTTCTTCAGATTTAGCCAGAGAATGTTTTACGGTAAATGATAAGGCTTTTGCTTCTCGCCCTCGGCTTGCACATGCCCAGCACTTGGGCTACAACTATTCTATGTTGGGTTGGGCTCCTTATGGCCCCTTCTGGAGGAATGCTAGAAAAATCTGCGTGCTTGAGGTTCTGTCTTCCAAAAGAATCCAATCATTTAGACCCAAGAGAATGAAAGAGATTTCTAAGGCAGTAAATTCTCTGTTTCAACAGTCACAATTGCAGAGTATTGTGAACATGAGAAGTGTTTTGTCCCAACTGACTTTTAACATACTGATGGCTATGATCGTAGATGAGAGGTATTTTGGCGAGCAATCAGGTATTTCGGTAGAATTGGTTACCCGTCTGATTAAAGAGACATCTGTCCTGAAAGGAGTAATTTGTATTGGGGATTATATTCCCTGGTTGAAATGGCTTGATTTGCAGGGGTACGAGAAGGCTATGAAGAAGGTACAGGGGAAACTAGATTTGTTTATGCAGAGAATTCTGGACAAGCATAGGAATGGATTAAACGAGGAGAGAGTGATGGAAGACTTTATCGATGTGCTGATCTCGCAGGCAGAGGAGAATTCTGAAGCGATTCCTGATAAAGATGCATTCATTAAGGCAACTGCTCTTGTAAGTTGTTTGCCCTTTGCTAGTTTTTGTAGTTTTGGTTTATAACTTCTTGTGTGAATAGTGGACAATCAGATACTATACCACTAGCATAGTTTCGTGACTCATTATTTGATTTATATTAGGACTAAAGTACCATAACAATTAGATTATGCCCTGATGGAAAGAGGCAGAGAATTGAACAAAACAAGAATAAAGAACAAAATAGAAGAACACAAAGATTATTGGAACAGCACAGAACAGATATATTTATATTTCAAATCATACAGAATATCTGATTCACTTATACACATTACAAAGCAACGAGCTATTGCACAATTTCATGTTCAGAAAATAACAAAAACAGAGTCCCCTGTTTTCTGCTTTCTTCAAACTGTTGCTCTTACTTTTCCTGCTCCTGCTTTCTTCTCTTTTGTTCTCTATTGCTACAGCTCCATTCCTTCTGCTGTACTTTTCTTTACGTATTAAAAAAACCTATCTTACTCTAGCATTCTATTGTTACAATACAATTTCTAGACTATTCTACATATATCTAGAAAAGGAGGGAGAACCAAAAATATTAACTGCAGATTAAGCATACATTTTTTACTTAGTACCATATGCATTGAATGGAGATAGGAATAAAAGGGAGAGAGCTGGAGAAACAGATAGACATGACATTTGGATGGCTAGGAGGGAGAACTTTATGAATTAGGATTGAAGCTATTTTGGTTCTAAAATAGAGCTTTCATACAGCGTGATAGCGACATCTTAGTCAATCGCAGCCGTTTATTGCAAAATCAACGGTGTAAAACGCGCGACTAACACGCGTTTTAGTCAATCCGTACTGCCATTTTAGAACCAGAATAGACACGTCCATGAATTAGGAGGGAGGACTTTATGAATGCAAAGTGAATGTGATTATTGAGCTGCTACACATTCTGTTTCAGTTGATGAAAGAGTGACAATATTATATGATATAATTTGCCTTAAAGATTTCAATCCACCTCAATTTTTAATATCAGCACCACCCCACACCACCATTCATCCCCTCACTGTTCACTGTTCCCAAATATGACCCTTGGTCTGCCAGTCCTTGAAACCCATTCCTACAGTCCCTCATTTCCTGTCGGAAAACTCCGTAGAACTATAGAATAAACAGAAAAGATACTAGAACAGTTAACACATCAACAAGAAATATAGGAAAACACTGGAGTAGGAACGAAAAAACATGAGAAACATAACAATCAAAATTCATAATGATAAACTAATCCTAATTAGATCCAATACCAGTTCCAATATCATTCCAATTAGAAATCGTCTACCTCAGAAAACCTCTTCTAAATCCTCCCATCCCCAAAAAACAGATAACTCCTGTTGTAAGAGAAAAAAATCATAACTCAGACTTTGGCAGCTAATGCAGGCAAATTGAATTGTATTTTACCTTTATCTCCCAAAATTTTGGCTTATGATTATTACTTCTTCCTCTTTGTATGACAGAAGATCGAGGAGGATTAATGCCATTCCTAGGATCCTTCAAATGGTTGATAATGCTCCCTGCAATTGAATTAACTCCATAAAGAGTATTACCTAGATCCATTAATTTTTCAAACTAAATCCATTAACTTTCCAAACGAAACAAATGAAATATACTAAGGATGTGCATGAGAAAAGAGAAAGTCAGCCAAACACGATTAAGGTCTTCAGAAAATAATATAAAAGCATAATTAGGTTCTATAAATGAAGGTATTGAGAAAGAGAAGGCAGCTTAATACACCCAGAAAATGAGATCAATGGAGAGGTGGGTAATGGTGATGATTTCATAAAAAGATTCTATTTGGATTCTGTTCTTAACATTAACTTGTTAATTTGTCTGTTAAGAATTTAAAAAAAAGCTTGGAGATTGATAGCTTAATTATGAGAAATATTTTATTCCTGTCAATAAACAGACCTGCTGAAATGAAGTAGGCATCAAAAGCTAACTTGGCAATAGTTTTGCACAAGGACATCCCTTTGATCAAGGTATAAATACCTTCACTTATATCAATCGATTCCTTTAAGCCCTCCTTTGGATCAAGATATAAATGTCCTAAAGGACCTTGAGTTTCCCAGACCTTAGAAGTGAAGGATTTGAACCTCTTGCTAGCAATTCCTGGAAGAAAATGTTGGCATCTATAAATCATATGATTTATCATGACCTTATTATCCATAAAAATCTCTGAATATTAAAAATATTAAAAATAATTAACTTTCTGCAAAGTTTTTGATTTTATCTCTTTTTCTTGTTCTCTTGTAGGTTATGTTAAATGCAGGATCTGATACATCTTCAGTTGCACTAGAGTGGGCAATAACAATGTTACTGCAACATCCCCAAGTAATGAAAAAAGCACAAGAGGAACTTGATTATAAAGTTGGACGAGAGAGAATTGTGGAGGAATCAGATATCCACCAGTTAACATACCTGCAAGCAATAGTTAAAGAGACTTTGCGTCTTCATCCATCGGCACCTCTGTTGTTGCCACACAAATCTATTGAGGCTTGCACAATAGGAGGATATCATATTCCTGCAGGAACAACGCTCATGGTAAATGCATGGGCAATTCATAGAGACCCGAAAGTGTGGAATAAGCCACTAGAATTTATACCAGAGCGTTTTATAGAGAAGGCGATAGAGGTAGATAGCATGCAAATGAGAGAGAATGAGTTTGAGATGATTCCTTTTGGGGCAGGGAGAAGATCATGTCCAGGTGCTTCTTTGGCAATGAGTATGGTGCAAACAACTCTTGCAAGATTGTTGCAGAGCTTTGACTGGTTTGTTCCAGATGGAAGAGTCACTGACGTGAATGAAGGGGTCAGTTTTACAATGCCAAGAGCAATTCCTTTGGAGGTTACCATCAAGCCTCGTCTTTCCTATCATCTATACCAGTAAGAAATCTAGTCACAGACCATTGAACTCCTTTGTTTTTGTTTATGGTTTAAATTTTGAATAAAATACTGCTCATATGATTGGGAGCACAAACAATCTATAAGCTTCTGTTTAGTACCAAAGATAAATGAGATCCTTCCATGTTTTGGATCAAAAAGATTTCCGAAGGAAAACATATTGTAATTTCATTTTTTCTGGAGAAACTTTGTGCAGGCAAATGAAGCCCGTGTTACAATGTTACTGCTTCCAGAAATTATTAGAAGTACCAACAGTATCATTACTTTTGGGGAGTTTTATGTACCATATAGAAATATATTGAAATGTTAGAGAATTTAATTTTAGAATATCATAAAGCTGGTCTTAAAATATAAAAAATATAATTCATAAACTTCTGCTATCAGCTCAATAGACAAGCTTTTGGAATTGTAAATATATTGATTATTTTATTTAATATTTATCTTTTGTATTTTTGGGTAGATGTTAACAATATATATACATTCATCTTATCATTATATAGATTTTTTTTTAAATATATAATTTATATACATTTATTAACATATTTTTTTAATAGACTATTTATCTTGGTATTTGATTTAGTAGGAAAGTCGTTTTTTTTTTTGATAAATAGTAGGAAAGTCGTTATCTTACTGTTACTGTTAGAGATACCATGAGAAATAATTATAATAAGCATCATTTGTAATCACAAGGCACATTTAATATCTAGTCACTCTTATAAGAGTGTGATTAGATTTTCTATATTAAAATAAATTGGTTGGAATTGTGTGTATAACAAATCTAGTTATGGTTTACTTATGATCCAAAATTCTATGAGGTAAATTGTACCTACAAGTTGTAATGCTCGTGGGGGTTGAGTTGCTTTTCAATTGTTGACCTCAATGGAAATCAATGGTATAAAAATAATTTTGGGACCCATGAGTATTACAAGTTTTAAGTAAATTTTATTTGACAAAATATAAAGAGGGCTATTAGATTAACTTAAGTTAATGGTAGTAACTAAATAAAGTAGTGTCTACCCTTTAAACTCATTTAACGATTTCCACCTTAGGCCTCTACTTTTCTATAAGAATTTATTTTTTAAAATGAAATTATTTGCAAGAGGAATTAATTCATACTCATATTATTTTCTAAGATTTGCCAAGATTTTCTACCAAAGAAATTTTATAAATAAAAATTCACCAATAAAATTAACATTTTTCTTTTAAAAAATGAAAGATTCGCCAATAAAAAATATTAGTTTTATCCTAAATAAATAAAAATTCATCACAATTTTATATCTTTTTTTGAGGGGGATTTCTTAAAGTTATCACTGGTGAGTCACAAGAACATAGAGTAGACAATTAGAGACCGTCCTAAATTTCAAATAGGCAAAGTCCCTTGGACTAGGGTAGCCAACACTCGCGTCTAACACTTGTTTGGCTATTATTTTGGGAGACATGTCTATAGAACCTTTTGATTGCATCTATGCTCCATAATGTCAATTTGGACAACCACTATATTAGAGAACCTAGAACATTAGTCCAACACTTTCAACTCCATATTTTATTAGTTCATTTGCACACACTTTACAATCTCAATACCATTGCAACAAAGGAACATAATCTATGTCAATAGCTTTCCTTTCATGACTAAACTTGGGCCTATTTCTACTCCAATGCTATGTAATGGATATTTGAGATCTTAGTTTTCATGCATAAGCCTAGGATCTCATTTTCATACATATCATTTTGGTGAACCCAACGTGTCTTATGCCTCGATATCTTATAATTTAACTCATGAATCCTACCAAATTTGATTGGCTTGTACTCTCACATATGATTACATTACTAATTAGATACACCTACCAAGATCATTTGTGGGAAAGAGGCATATTTAATTTCATATTACTTGCATTGAGTCATTGCATCATCATGTATTCCAAATAAGGATTTCATGGATGTTCATGATATGTGTTATTTAAAAAGACTTGATAAATATTTCATATTATTACACAATGAGGATTTCAAATATGTTCATGACATGTTTTTCTTTCATAAAATCTTCGAGGTAGATGTTTCATGTTGCATTTTTGGTAATACTCCTTTAAATGATATTGAGATGAACAATGTTTGTCGATCTCCCAAAATTTCCCTTATTCATGAGTGTATTTTGGTGCAAGAAGAAGATACCATTAATACTTTTATTAATAATTTGTCTACTAGATATGAAGCATTGAGGAATGATGATGATTCCTCTTGCATGACTCCCCTCATTCATAAGGATACTTTGGTGCAAGAGGAACATGCCTTAGACATTGATAATCCAAATCTTAACACATAAATGGACATAGATATTTATTACTATCCTAGAGATTATCTTATTTATCAAGATGTTTAAGGCAACATGGTATTACTCACTTCCTTAATAACATGTCACTTAATATTACATTAAGTAGAAATGAGACATTGAAAGATGAAAACACTTGTAAAGGCACCTAATAAGAGAGGATTCCTTAACCTCCAAAATGGACATGAATGATGTTAACAAAGATGAGCATCCTCCCAGAAGGATCAATCCTTATTCATCTATTCATCCTTTAAGTGTTTCAAAACATGCTACTTAAATATGCTTATACAATTGATTTTAATGAGATCTATGATGAAAGTCTTTCTCCATTAAAGTTGCATACACATCACAAAGCTAGTTTTAACATTATTTCTAAATAAGAATACAATGATGATGGTCTTGAACATATGAAATAAAAAATTAAGATCCTTATATACCCAAACCTCATTATTATAAAATTGGCATAAAATTCCCTACTCTTTTCCTTCCACCCATTTCTTCATTACTTTGAACATAAAAATCCACTCTCTTTTACTTGATATTAAAATAATATCTAACCATGTTCCTTTATCTGAAGAAGACCAAATCTTGTTAAGACTCTTATGCGACTATATCATCACTCTTCGAACTTCGTTAGCTTATGAAACGCAACCATACAGATTTCTTCTTTTGTGCTTGTCACAACAAGTATGGTCGTACTACTACTGATTTTAGAACCTTTAAGGGAGAAATCAGAAAACTCAATCGCAATAATACCATTCCTATAACACATGATATTGATCCTTTTATTCATTCAGTCTTATATTTTTTGTCCAGTCTCATATGACTTTGGCTCCAGTCAGCGTGCTGACCGCAGCGCCTCCCCGCTTCAAGACAACTGATTGTTACCCAAACTGAAAAGGCATGGAATAAGTATTTATCCCCACGGCAACAGTGAACTTTAGATCGACAAGGCACGTATCTAGGTGTCCTGTAAGACTTCTTCAATACTTCTCCGGCGCTATCTTTTTATCTGGCATTATAGAAACACGCAATATCCATAAAAATATGTTTCTCCACACTGTCCAAATTGTCAAAGCTGATTTTAAGACATCGCCTGACATCATTGGGCTGGGTAACCCTAGCTTTTTCCAATTCTAAGTTCCAATACTTGTCATCCCTTCCACAAACTTGGCTGCCCAAAACTTTGAGTGAGAGGAGTAAATCTCTACAGACTTGCACGAACCTTTCAACCAGCTGCTCATATCGATAGGTTGGTTCCTTTCCGCCAAAAGCATGATTACAGAAGAGTTCTCTAGCACTACATAAAATTTTCCAAACCTGCAAATAAAGTACAGATCTGTACAAGATCTAGCTAGAAAATAAGAAAAGTAAAACTTGCAGATAATATTGCACAGAAGAGAAAATAGAACTATAGAGAATGAAAATATATTAAGTCATTGTACATTTACAACTGTAAAATACGCAGATGTATACAAAGATAACTACCGTAGACCATTGCAGATAATGGAAATTACTGAGGAAACAATGGCATAACTATCATATTAAACAAAGCTTGTGGTGAAAGAGGCAGAGCATGAATGCTTAACTAGCTGTTGCAGTCTTCGCTTAGTTAGGCTTATGCAAATATCATGCAATCATGAATGATGCCCTTGAATCATGAAGAAGACTGCAAGTAACTTCACTAACCACTGCATGATTTATACCGCTAAGACCCCCCCTTAAGTCTAACTAAGGAGAGATAGAAAAGAGGGAAGACGAGAGGAAAGAGGGAAAACCCAGTGGGAACAAAACCCTCCCTCAAAATTACACTAACTTTACATGACACTTAATATGCTACAATGTCTTGCAACCAAAGAAGGTCTTGCAAAAATTGGCCATGTGTGCCTTCACAAAGAAGAGAAAGAATATCAATATAGAATGTAGCAAAGCGAATGTTGTAGTAGGTTCCCTTGCAACAAATGATGCCTCTTCCTTTTGGAATATAGAAACCTCGAGTTGTCAAATTGCTGAATTCCCACTCAAGTGAAATGTATGAAGGAACCAAGATGAATGGTTCTGAAAAATACTCATGTTTCTCCAATTTGATGCGGAACTGTGACTTTGCCATACAAGTTTTCAGATAGTGACCACTGAAGTGTGAGATTTGTTCGGATATGAATCAAGATGTGTCAAGATAGTAGCATGGAGTGGTTCAAAGAAAACAAGAGAATCCAAACCAAAAGAAGATGCAACTTGATGTGAGTCGACATCAGAGAGAAGGCACATGTCCTCAATATTGTCATCATGATCAGAGAGAGATTCAATAAACAAATGATAAATGTCTGATATGATGATATCTCGCTCATCAAGAGGACAAGAATGAACCCGCTGAAGAGAATCTGAAGTAGAATTCAAAGAAGCCAAGATCTCTATCAAACTCGCAGGTGAAGGTACATCAACTATATCTGTAGGTGGGCAAGGAGCAACTTGAGATTTTGATGCATTCCCAAACAAGAGTTGAAAGACATTATGTGACAAATGAGGATACCATTCATTCCCATGTTGATTTCTCCCACAATACCTGCATCTGCAACCCTTAAACATATACATGTTTCACTCCTTAATATATCTCCCAAAAATGTACAAAAACAAAACCTTCAATACAATGAATATTTGACTCTAAAACAACTCAATCTTTAGTGCCTACAAATAAAAGTGTTTCAATTTTTCTTCCTAAGAACCTGCTCTGATACAATGTATAATTTTGTAGTTATCCTTGCAAAATAAAATAGATCTAGCAGAAAAGAAAGAAGCAAAATTTGCAAGCAAAATAGAGAAGAAAATTAGAACTAAATTAATGCAATTCAATCATCTTCATTATGAATCTATATGAGTTACAAAATGATATATAGATCATAGAAGCAAAAATTATGCATGAAATGCATGGAAATTTTGAAAATTTGTAAGAATTTCACTAAAATTATGAGGTAGAGGTGGAGTTAGAATTCTTTAGTTAGCTTACATGCACAACACATATGCATAGTCTCTTGTCCATAAAATACGGTGCAAAACAAAATGTTAAGTGTGTGCTAACACCCCCTCTTAAGTCTAACTAATGAGAGATAGGAGAGATATAGGTCCTGACAACAAAGCCTGATTAGGAACCCAATCACAAAAAAGAAAGAAGCAAACTTGCAAGTAAAATAGAGAAGAAAATCAAAATTGAATTAATGCAATTCAATCATCTCCATTATTACAAATCTGTATGAATTGCAAATGATATATAGATCACAAGAAAAAATTATACAAGAATGCATGTAATTTCTGACGATGTAGATCAGTTAAACTGAAATTACAAGGTAGAGTCTAAGTGAGTCTAATTCCCAGTTCTCCATAGTTAGCTTAATGTAAAATAGAGCATGCGATATCAGTTCACTGAGACCGGAGCTTACTGAACACTAACACCCCCCTTTAAGCTTAACTAAGGAGAGATTTGGGTCTTAGCAACAAAGCTTGATCAAGAACCCAATTACAAAGAAGAAAGGAGAAAAGCCAATTCAGAGAAACTCCTAACCATTTATTCAAACTAAAGAAGAAAGTTGCAATTGTCGATGAAGAAGAATTGGAAATGAATCCACATTGCAATAGGATTTTATTAGAATCATAGAAACACTACATGAGTACCTCTGGGATACTTTGAAAATGTAATTGTACATATCCTTCATTGCTTAAATGGATGAACAGATAGGTACACGGTCTATGAATATATAAACCGGTCATCTGAAAACAGGAAGATATGAATCTGCAGAAATGTGCTCCAAACTGAAGAACTGCAAAGATGTCCTTCAGTTGGTATGATGCATTTCTTTATCTAATGCTCAATAATTTCCCACTAGAAAGAAACTCTGGAAGCACTCAAGGATGTGACTCTAGAATCTCATGTAGTCAGGAACCCTGCTAGAAAGAATCTCTAGGAGCAAACAAAGTTGCAACATTGGAATCTCATGTATACAGGAATTTAGAACAAAAGAACATTTTTGGCTGCCAAATGGAGGAAGAATAAAGAACTTAGTGGTTAATAGCAACATTAATCTTCTATGTTTATTTAGGAAACTTATTGAATAAACCTATACTAAATGAATTATGAAAAACCCCCATATAATCTTTCTAAAAGTTCATTTTTTTACAAAACCCCAAATTTTCCAGATCTTTGTCATACAGTGCTTGCAAAGCACATACAATTTTTAATCAATCAACATAGGAAAAAAACAAGGAGCATGCAAAAATTGGGGAAAGAATACGCATGCATCTAGAAACAAAGGTCTACATCAGCTTCCATGATGATGGTAATCTTTAGAAATCTGTTTGTTGATTCTTCTTTCTAGCAATCTAGCTCCGATACCATGTAGAATTTTCCAAACCTGCAAATAAAGTACAGATCTATACAAGATGTAGCTGGAAAATAAGAAAAGAAAAACTTGCAAATAATATTGCACAGAAGAGAAAATAGAACTGTAGAGAATGAAAATTTATTAAGTGATTGTACATTTACAATTGCAAAATATGCAGATTTATACAAAGATGACCACTATAGAGCACTGCAGATAATGAAAATTACGGAGGAAACAATGGCATAACAATCATATTAAACAAAGCTTGTGGTGAAAGAGGCAGAGCATGAATGTTTAACTAGTTGTTGCACTATTCACTTAGTTGGACTTATGCAACTATCATGCAATCATGAATGATGCCCTTGAATCACGGAGAAGACTGCGAGTAACTACGCTAACCATTGCATGATTTATACCGCTAACAAGCACAACCACTATTCATTGTTTTCAACTTATATCGATTACTGATACCTGCACCTTTCAACACACCTTCGTCACGGATTATGACAATTACTAAGCTACCACGACTTAGAAGATCTTGAAATAAAAGCTCATGCAACTAATCTTGATGATCGACATCATCTAGGATTATAAGAAAACACTTGTTAGGCCCTACCCTTGTGCACCATTATGATCTCGTAGTTATAACATTACAACGAGCTCATCTAAACACCATGAGGAATGTGCATATCCTTTGGAGAAAATGGTTATTTGAAAAACAGATGAGCATATGACATTCTGAATGACAGAAGTAATAGAATCTCCCTTTTCTAAAACTCTAGAGGATCTACTAATGCTCGGCACCCTCGATCTTCAAGAGAATACACATAGCATGATGATCTTATGGGTACAAAGGCATGATTAAATGGCTTCAAGGCTACCAAAGTTGTTAGCACCTACAAAAACTATTCCAAATTTCACATTCATACATCTTGATAAAGCATTAGTACCTAGTTAGTCCAAAACATAACTTATATACACATGTACGCACATAGATATATTCATATAATATGTCCAAATGAAACCAATTAATTCGTAACCTTCAATTAATAATAAAAATAGTTTTAAAATTGTAATACTAAAACTATCTCATTAATTATTAAATACATAGAAACATTCAAAACATAAAATATGATTATAGTTTGAACTATATGTTTATTCTTTAGTCCAAATTACATCGGGACATTAGTCATTTAACATAAAATAGAGTAGAGTAGAGAGTTTGTAGCAATATGGCATTAACACTAGACCTATCTCTAATATCTATATCTAATATAGATGATAGGAGAGACGAGGTTTGACAGTAACCTCTAAAGGTTCTACCCTTGACATTATTAATCCAACCCCTTTCATTCATGTCAATAACATTTTCAGGTGGAATAAACTACTGAAAGCTATGTAAGAAAATTGTGAGCGAGTTGGACCATATTCATTGCCAGTGAAACACCAGGGCGTCCTCTTCTTCCTGCTCCAAAAGGAATTATCTCGGAGTCATCCCCTCTCATTTGTATGTCGTTTAACTGCATCTCCTTCTCCATCAAACGCTCTGGCATAAACTCTAGTGGTTTATTCCACAATCTTTGGTCCCTATGAATTGCCCATACATTCACAAATAGCATTGTTTCTGCAGGGAATATGATTGCCTCCAACTGTGCAAGCCTCGATAGATTTCTGTACCGAAAGGAAAGGTGCTGGTGGATGAAGGCGCATAGTCTCTCTCACTATTGCTTGCAGATATTTTAACTGGGGTAAATCTCTCTCCTCCACTAGTCTCCACCGTCCAAAGTTCCTCTTGTGCCTTTCTCATTACGTGGGGATGCTGTAGTTAACAATGACAGTGCTTACTCTAGGGCAACTGAAGCTGTATCAGATCTTGCGCTACACATATGCTTCATAGCTACAAGTATTAATAAGAAGGACAAGAGAAAAAATCAAAAGTTAATTTATTTACAATCTACAGGAATGCTATGAAAAAACCCATTTCCTTTATAAATGCTATTTTTTCACTCTCCCAAGCTGCTATGAACAGGTGTTCATTCCCTCACTCTCAACAACCATGTGGATGGATTGAAGAATTCGAGGGCCTTGCAGGGATGGATTTAGGTTGGGAGAGGCATCTTTTTCGACACAAATTCTAGGTCATCTTATAGGCCTATGAATCAACTATTTGTCATAGCTAAGCTTCAAATCTCATAGGGAAGTTGGCTAGTTTTAGCTAGGAAAATTCATTATTTATTTTTACTAAGCTTTTTCAGCATAATCCCGTCAAGACGAGCACCTCACCTTTATATGGAAACTACTACCGAACCCTTTCTTGATCTTTTTTCATCACTGCACTATTTATCATCTTTCTCTGCTACTTTCCTCCTCATCTCATCCATTGACGCACCAAGCATTCTGACGACCTTAACTCAACTGTTTAATTTGAGAGTTGAGAAGAACTAGTTAAACTAGGAAATAATATAATCATACTATTCAAACTATATATCCACTGGTGCAACTAATGGTGAAAGAGTTTTTAGCTAAAAATGGAAATAAAACTAAATATGGATGATAAAAATCCGTCAATACATCTATGTAGCTAATCAAGTATATCGTTCCATAATAAATGTCGCATTGAATTTCACCAGTTAATATTATATGTAATCAACAGTCTATAGGGCCAAAGAAGTCATCATTAGGTTAAGATGCAAGGTTTAATTGACCATCATTCTAGAACGACTAACTAGTAAAGGGCTAAGATGCAACTTAAAAAGAAATTAACAGTTAGAGAATACATATAGCATAATAATCTCATAGTTACAAAGGCACCATTAAATGACTTTATGATTAATATCTATTTTGTTGCACTGCTAGCACCTACATAATCTAGTCCATTTTCTAGTGCACACATCACAAGAACGTATTAGTTAGTCCAAAACTATATATATATATATATATATATATATATATGTGAAAACAATCAAATCATAACTTTCAGTAATCCATAATAAAAATAGTTTTAAAATAAAAATATTAAAGCTATAACATTAATCATTAAATCCATAAACACATTAAAAAAACACCTTAGTGATTATAGTTTGAATTATATGGTTTATACCTTAGTCCAAATTACATCGGGACATTAGGCATTTAAGATAAAATAGAGTAGAGTAGAGAGTTTGTAGAAATATGGCATTAACACTAGATCTATCTCTAGTATAGATGATGGGAGAGACGAGGTTTGACGGTAACCTCCAAAGGTACCACCCTTGGCATTGTCAAGCCAACCCCTTCGTTCATGTCAATAACTTTTCCAGCTGGAATAGACCACTCAAAGCTATGTAAGAAAGTTGCGAGAGTGAGTTGCACCATATTCATTGCCAATACAGCACCAGGACATCCTCTTCTCCCTGCCCCAAATGGAATTATCTCTGAGTCATCAGCTTTCATTTGTATGTTGTTTACATCTATCTCCCTGTCCATAAAACGCTCTGGCATAAACTCTAGTGGTTTATCCCACAATTTTGGGTCCCTATGAATCGCCCATGCATTCACAAATAGCATGGTTCCTGCAGCAATATGGTAGCCTCCCACTGTGCAAGCCTCAACAGATTCATGTACTGAAAGCAAGGGTGCTGATGGGTGAAGGCGCAAACTCTCTCTCACTATTGCTTGCAAGTATTTTAGCTGGGGTATATCTGAATCCTCCACTAGTCTGTTTTGTCCAATTTTAGAATCAAGTTCCTCTTGTACCTTCCTCATTGCATGTGGATGTTGTAATAACAATGACAATGCCCATTCCATGGCAACTGAAAGTGTATCAGAACCTGCACTAAACATAAGCTGCAAACATAGAAATATTAATAACAAGGGGTAGAAATATTAATAATAAGGGAAAGAGATAAAAATTAAAGTCACAATAACTTAAGTACAAATAGTACTGTGAAAATATTTATGTGGATTACAGAGTGTGATCTGAAACATTGATGCAAAAAATTATACACAATCAAAATAAAAAATGACAATAATAATGAATATAAATAGCTAAACATGAAGTAAAATTGTTAAAAAACGACAAAGTAAAAACACTTACACCAGTAGTTGCCTTAATGAATTCATCTTTATCAGGAATTGCTTGGGCATTCTCATCTGCCTGTTGAATGAGCACATCAACAAAGTCTTCCATCTCTTCCCCATCTTTTGATCCTTTCTCCCTGTGCTTCTCCAATATTCTCTGCATAAACAAGTCTATTTGTGCTTGTACTCTTATCATAGCCTTCTCATACCCTTGCAAATCAAGCCACTTCAACCAGGGAATATAATCCCCAATATTGACACATCCATGATACACAAAGGACTCTTCAATCGCCTCAGATACAATATCTTCTGAAACCCCTGAGGCCTCTCCAAAATACTTCTCATTTATGATCATAGACATGAGAGTCTTAAAATTCAATTGGGAGAAAAACCTCTTCATGTTAACACTACTC
This sequence comes from Cryptomeria japonica, assembly GCF_030272615.1. Taxonomy (NCBI): domain Eukaryota; kingdom Viridiplantae; phylum Streptophyta; class Pinopsida; order Cupressales; family Cupressaceae; genus Cryptomeria; species Cryptomeria japonica. The sequence goes on along the minus strand of NC_081415.1, from coordinate 48,893,828 downwards.
TCCAGCTGAGCCTGCTGAAACATTGAATTTACTCCTTTGCGAAGTTGTTGCATTCTTTTGTGCGCAAAAGACTGGATTCTTTTTGGAGATAGAAGCTCAACCACACAAACTTTTCTAGCAGTTCTCCAATAGGGGCCATAAGGAGCCCAAGCAACCATAGAATAATTGTAGCCCAAATGCTTGCCTTGTGAAAGAACGGGTTTTGATGCCAAAGCCTTGTCATTCACTGTAAAACATTCTCTTGCTAATTCTGCAGAGCTTATCACCAAAACGGGCTTGCTACCAAATTTGACCTGCATAACAGGTCCATAGCGTTTTGCCATTGTTGCTAGAATCTGGTGAATTGGCCTGGTTTTATCAAACAGAAGATGAAAGTGGCCTATTACAGGAAGAGCTCTGGGGCCTGGAGGGACAGGGAGAGAGGTCTTATTACTTGCAAGGCTTTTTAGCAGAATAAGTGCAACAAAAATTGTAGCAGCTCCTACCAGAATAACAGGCGATGCAAGCTCCATGAATCCTTCCATCGTCTGTTCTTTGCTTTTCTTTCTAAATACTACTAAAGCTCTCTCTCTATATATATACTGAATCTCTTCTCAGCAAGTAAAAAAAGACTACGAAGAGAGTAAAAGGCATGAGACAAAAAACTGTTTGCAAGCTGCTCTAGTCAAAACACTTGCCTTACTCAAGTTTTCCTCCAATTTAAAATATAACCCAATTCCATGGGCGAACACAGAATTCTTTCTATACAATCCTCAATTCTATGTTTTACCAGGCATGCATTGGAATTATATACAAACGTCCATTCAACAAAAATATTTTAACGTCCAACCATTCAAAAGAGGTGTGTGGTGTGCGCTGAAATTGAGGAATCAATAAATAGCAGGCACGTGAGAAAATTCCATTGCGCTTTCTATAAACGACAGAGCGCGTGGAGATTCTGTGTACAGGGCCGACTAATTAGATTTTAAATTTGAAATGTTGTTTAAATATAAATGGAGAGGGTATTGCGATGGGACGTGGCTAAACTGGCTTCAAAATCGCATGTTAAAATTCATATTATTGATTTTTTAAAATTTTTGGAAAAATCAAAGCTGCAGCTAATTCTGCTGATCATGATCAATGATCTGTAATTTTAGCAAAAAGGAAGGTTACTGATTTGTATTGGGCAGTTTTGGAGCCAGTTTAGCCACAGCCATTTCGAAGAATGTTTTTTTGAGGAATTGTGATAAAGAATGATGTTCTCGGAATGTTTATTGTCGTTCAATTATAATAGTTTTAGCACTTACTCCAAATTAATACAAGGTGATTTCAACTATCATAGACAGAAAAAAAAAAAAAATACAAGAAAAGTAACAAAAATTATGTTATTTCAAATATCTTTAAGAAGTCAAGAGACACAATGTTAAAATGAAAGAAAAACAACAAAAATTACATTATCTGAAATTTCTTTAAGAAGTCAAGAGAGTAATGTTGGTTGCAAAATTATTCAAGATGGTGTTGTAGAGTGCTAGTGTACTCACATGAAGATCACAATGAGAAAATAATGTTAGAAAATTATTGGTAAGATCTTAAGAGTGTGATATATTCTTTCCAAGATTGAACATTGAAGGTCTAATCAATATCTACAAGTATAATATACTTGAAAGGTTGGAAGACCCCTAGACTATTTTGGACAATGATCATGGAGTTAGAAAAAGTGATTATTCCACAATGAATTTTCTCATGTTGAAAACTTATTCAATAGCTTCAAGTGTCTCACATAATAAAGATGATGAAAATAGTTGTGATACTAATAAAAATAGATACCAAAAAAAAATAAAAAATATTAAGCCTCCACTATGAATATTTTAGGGAAAAGATAGGTGAAAAGATTAGAACAAATAATTGGAGTGATCAAGATGACAAAGAAGTGGTTAAATAATAGGGAATAAAAATACATGATTCTAACAAAGGAATTGGACATTTTAGCAATTATGAGTGGTGATTGATAGACACTTCAATCATTATTGCAATCCCTAACTCTAATCGTGCCTCATCCACCTCCTAACCACCAATTGACAAAATTGTATAAGAAATAACGTATTTCTCTTCATACAATTTCCCCTCTTATGCCATAGAGAACCCTATCAAACATAAAATACTTATCTTTCAAGAGTACACCTTGACCATATCCAAAGACATCATCTTCATTTTTTCTTGAAAGACACCACTCCATATCAATGCAAACCTCATTCTAAATTCCATTATATAATAATAAATTTCCAAGTCCTCCAAAAGTATAATATATAGATGATATGATAGTATATATGTATACACAACAATAATAATCTCAAAAATGTGGTATAAAACATAAAGGATTCACCTGATGGAAAACTTAGGATGTATATTATTCATAATATTTTAATAAAATTATTCAAAGTAAAAAGATGGTAATTCAAACATTAGTAGATGATCTTGAATAGATTCTATGTACAATTATATGTTATATCTTATAAAGAAAGCATAGGTAATATCCACCACTATTATAGATGCACAATGATTAATATGTGTCCAAATAATGATCCTATTGAAAGATTTTCTCGAGATAGAAATGCACCCTTTTGATTACACTATTACTTCTATCAATTTAGGGAAACCATCAAAGAAAGCAAGATCATAGATAGAAAAATATTTAGTGGAATAAATGTTAAAAAATAGAAATTTATAAATATGTGAAATAATATTTAAAATAAAATGTAACCTATTTGAACTCTTATATTTTAAAAATTGTTGATCTAATCGATTCTATTACTACAATTTTAGTTTCATAGAAAATATCAAAATAGATAAGGAATTGTGTGCAGTTATAACAATGAATTGATGATACGAGGTTAGATAAATATTTCAATGAATGAAGAGGTGTACAATTATTTTAAAATAAGTGAGGATTTCATGAAACTATTGGAAATATGGTGACACACCCCTTTATCCTCATTAAGAGGAATTAGTGTATTAACTAATATTTATGTTGGGGTTAATCTTGCCACTAGTGCTATCCTTATTATGGTTAGGGTTAAGCTTCTATATCTACACATACCCTATTTCGATCTCTTAGATTTATAGCACAATGGTGTTGTCCTTGTTTTCGTTTTTTGTGAAAATAGGATAACCCCTATAAATTTTTATAAAATTTGTCCTCTTTTCTCTTAATTCAAGTAATGAGGCATTTTTGTTGTCTCATTTGTCCTCGAATACTTGGTATTCGATCTTGAAATATAATCCTTTAAGTTAAAATTTTATCTTTCCTATTTTGGTGTCAAGTCAGGTTTTAAACCCGATCTTGGACCATTTTTGGGTATTAGGTGTCAAGGCGTGTTTTAAACCCGACTTTGAACCATGGTGACTCAATCGGACTTATAAGTTTGATTTGAACACCACTTTAAACATTATTGTGTAAATTGGACCTATAAGTCCAATTGATGCCATAATGAACCATGATTTTGCATTTATTGTTTTTAGAGTTTGATTTATACTGGGTTTATTTTACCCTTTTATTTATTGATTTACGCCCTAATTATCTTCATTGTTTTTGTGGAGACCCTTACAGTGCCTAATTTATTTTCAAATCAGATTTATCAGAGCCCGTGGCATGTATTAATTTTGTCGTTTTCTCTTATTTTATTACAGGCTTTATCTTTGTCAATTTTTTTATCATTGATCACTTCAATGTATATGGTTAATGATAAAACTTTCAATATCATTTTTAATTGATTTTGAAAACCCTAACTTCATGTGTGGTTCGGGTTTCAATCCCAACCCATCCCTTTGTTTTGATGCTCCTTTTGGTATGTGGCGTGGTTGTAGCCTCATCATACGCCAAAGCTTTGCTCCACGGTGTGTGGTGGGGACACAGTACCACCACTCACTTTTGTATTGCCTTTCTTTGATAGATAGTGGTGATCGAGGTTACAACCTCAACGCTCACAATTGTTTATGTACATTTTGTTTGAAGTCCTACCAAAGAGGTGTCAGTAGGGATACAACCCCGACTAACACCACCACCATATCTTGGTAGTTTTTAATAAGTGTTTTTCCAAGCTGTTGGTTGGGGATACAACCCCAACTTACACCAAATAAGTCTTTTTTAAGGTGTATGTTGGGGTTATAACCCTGATGCACACCTTGTTTTGGTTCTTCTTTTAATAAGTGTAAATCGGAGTTATAACTATGACATACACTTGATCAATATTTTAATTTTATATCAAAATAAGTGTATGCCAGGTTTATAACCTCGACATACACCTTCATGTAATTTTGTTCTCTTGGTGTATTTTGGGGATATAAACCCGATATACACTTATTTTAATTTTTTACTATATATGAGTGCAAATCAAACTTATAAGTCTAATATGCACCTGCTGATGAATTGACACTTATATTAAGTGTAAATGGGACTTATAAGACCAATTTACACCTAATTCACACACTTGCAAATTAGTGGTTTTCAGCCAATTTGTGATTGATTGATGACTTTTATCCTATCAAATGAGTTTCCTATGGAGGCTAATCATCTCAAATAATGATCTTTTCATGTTTTAGTACATTTATTGCAAATGATGGAGCCCACATCTAGTAAGAGATCAATGAAGTCCAAGAAGCAAGAAATTCATTCAATTTTTCCTCCTTCACCTGTATCATCCAATATTGAAAATATCAAGGATATAGAAATTGGCCATGTGGATCTTGATGAATTCTCGAAAGGAGTAAAAAAACCATCAGTATCTTATAGAATGGAGACCACTGTCAACAATGGAATTCATGTGGTGATGGCTTTTCCTATGTCATCTCAGAATCCAGAATTTGTGTTGGCTCTTGCCAATAGGTATGACCCTACCAGCAGATCAATGAAGGATGCAGATGGAAAGAAAACACTCATCAAGCTCGATGAGGACTTATTTGACACAATTTTCAAGTGTCCACCTATAGAGAATTATGCCAATATTGACATGAAATTAGTTGTGACCTATTTTAATAACAATTTAGATAAGTGTAGGAAGAATATCAATGAAAATTGGTTAAATTTAATCCTAGACCTAAATTTTCAAGGTGGCCAAAGACTCTTCCTCATAGTAATTTCATTAAAGAGGTGAACGATCTCATTACTCCTCTTAGTAGGATAAAAGGACTTCCAACTTCAAATACTTACCACAAGTGGATGTATCACCACATTCGCATTATCAGGTAGAACAAAAAGAAGATTTACTAGGGAAAGCAAATTGCAGATGCTTCGTGCGAGTAGTTGACCAAGGTGCCCACCACCTTAAAATTATATATGACTTCCTATCTTGTCTATGAAACCACCTCAATGAGGCATTTTCAAGTTTCTCTAACACTGGTGATAGGAGTCAAGTTCCTGTACACAAGTAATTGATTTAGTTGACTCTCAAGGAGAGTTTGCACCATTTCAGAAGGGTCAATGATGCCTTCTTTTCTCATTATATGTTCTTATTTGATAAGGATATTCAGAACAAGAGGGTATCAAATGCGGCTTAGAAGGTGGTGAGTGATTATGGTTGTATTTTCCTGCGATTCCCCATATTTACATATGCTAGGATTCGGTGCTTTGATGGAGAACCCTTCACGCTCCCAAGGTATTCGTCAAATAAGATCATTCTTATGGAGATAGCTCACCAAATGATATAAATCCATGAGCATCAATCTAGGGATCATAAGATAGGTCTCAAGTTCACCATTACCCTAGGGAGATACTCCATCAATTCTATCTACAAGGACCATTCCATGGATGAGGATATGAGAAGAATACCCATGAGATTGTTCAAAGCAAGGAAATATTTTGACTATAGGGACATGAAGAACAAAATCAAGACGAGTAACACTCATTTTCACCAGATTGAAGATGTATGGATTGATTGTAGAATAGAAGAGAACATCCAGAGATTTGACTACTACTGTCTGATAGTGGAACAAATTGAGAATTTTGATCTTGCTGATGTTCCCAAGGATCTTGAATCTAGGATGGAGACATCCTAGATCCTATATATGAAAATAAAAAAGTAGTTGGATCATCTTTGCCTCTTATTCAATGGTCCCAAAAGGAGAATAATTTAATAAGGGCTAGGTTATAGAGAATTCTTGATAATACTAATGTTTGGTTGAAACTGCATGGTGTTCAACTAAAGCCTTTCCAAATTGAATCATTTGAATAAGACGGTGCATGGTTTAAGGGAAGGATTTATGAATTGAGGACAAAGAACAAACATGATTCTATGGCTCCTAAAGCTTCAAAATTCAAATTCAGTATCGAAAAGGGTAAGATCCAAGGCGAGTCTTCAACTCAAGAGACTCAAGTCCATTATGAAGTTGAAGGAGAATAAGATTTAAATGAAGGTGAACAACTACTTGAAGAGAATGAACCAAAGAGTGAGCATGAACAAGAGGAAGAAGAATTTGATGAGGAAGGATTTCCTAAAATCCCAAGTACTTCCCACTCTCAAGAGATGCGTGAAGCTATTCCTCCTACATTATGTGATATCAAAAGCACTACTTTAGTCTCTATTACTAATGCTATTCCTTTAGGTTCCACTATGTCTTTTTCATCTCAAGCTCTTGAAACTCATGTTATTCCTTCCACTTCCACAAGTGATTATGCCCTTGATACACCTCATGACAACCTTGATACTGTTTTCCTTCCTAATTTGTCTGAGGTTATTTCTTCCATGTTGGAAGATTTTGATAAATTTATGACATAAATCTAAGTTCCTCCTCAGGTTTCTACTACTCCAAATCCACTCGCCATTGTTAACTCAACTCCACCCATTGTTACAACAAGTATTTAGTCTCAAGAGTTGGCAACACAAGTGTTGACTATTGGAGTGGATGATGATGCTTCTTTGTCACCTTGTCTAGTGTCTAGCACCCCTAAGAGAAAGAAGCAAGCGACCTCTCTAGATGACTTTAATTTCAGCCAATTGGTACCTATTAAGCCTAAGGTCACAAACAAGGCCAAGAATTTGTCTAAATTGAGAATAGACCCATAAAAGAACAAGTATATAAAATGACAATTCCTCCTCTGAAAATAGACTTGGATAAAGTGCATTATACTGATTATACATCATTAAAAGAATTGTTTTGGGGAAACAAACACATGAGGGTACAGTTGAAGATGCTCAAACTTCTTTTCAACATCTTGTGGTGATGTTCAATGAAGAGAAAGTTAAGAAAGATAACTTGAAGAAACAAGTTGATCAACTCATAGAGGTCCTGCTTAAGGTTACCAAATCATTAGAGGTAGTCGAGCCAGTCACTTCTTCAGTGGATGAGTGAATATTTAGCAAGTTGATCTGGTTAATTCTTGTGGGATAATAGTTGGCTAATGGATGGATAGACTATTGAGCCAGGGAACTCATCTCTTGTGTTCAACAATTACTCTTGTAAATAACTTGGAGGAGGTAAAAAGTAAAATTGATAAAACTTTGAATTTGTTTTCTAATGAATTGGAAGCACATGAGAAGGACTTCGACTCTTGGTTGAAGTTAGAAGATTTCTAATTGGATGTTCTAGCTGACAATGGGGTGATCCCTTCGAGGGATATGTACATTGAGCAAACAGAAATATTGTAACACCAAATGAATACAATAGAGATTCTTATCAAATATTTGAGGAAAGTATAGAAAGAATGTAATGATGAAGGGAAAGACATCATCGAGAAGATATCATCTCTTCCTTGCACTTTCTTTGATGAGAACCAGAAGCCCCTTTATGAGGATGTTATTGTCATAGAATTCAATTTGCTAATTGGTCAGGAAGTTGACAAGAAAGTTTTCTCATTATCCTCTATTGATAAGTTGATAGATATCCAAGTAAATCTGAATGATGTAGCCTCACTTCTCAAGAAGAATAATAAATACTACTTGAGCCTCAAAGATTCTATAACTTGGGTCAAGGTCATCACAAGTCACACTAAAGGACCTGATGAGGAACAGATGACAATAGTTCTACAAAAGTTCGAGGAATTCATGAAGAAAGATCAAAATGGAGTGTTTGGTGACACTTAGTAATTTTCATATTAGATTCATTTTCTAATAAGACTTTGACACCTCAATTGTCATTTTTTATTTAGTTTTTGCACTTATGAAATACACGAGTCCAAAGTCAATTAGGACTCTTCTTTGAATTAGTCATAGATTTTCTCAACGCACCTCTCTTATATATATGAGGTTGCTTATTGTAATTTGTATCTAGAATCTTTAATCTATATGCCAAAACTCTACCTAATTGAAGAGAAAAAGTGAAGCTTTGTGTTCCTATTGTGATTTTACAAACTTGATGAAAAAAGAAGAAAGCTTTGGCATCCAGACTTTGTGTTAGATTTATTTGTGGTTTATGGTGAGAGTTTTTTTAATGTTATTTTCATTATAAATTCTTATTTTACTCAAGTAAAGGTGTGTTGAGAGAATATTGTTAAAGTGTAGAGGCAATTGTTAATTTGTGAACTTTGTGTCATATTTTGACTCTTGTTATTAGTATTAGGAATTGGTGATTGTGATATCATTTTAAAGACTTTGTGATTCATATTGGTATTTTCAAGTTAAAGTTAGCCGAGAGATATAAATTAAGGTTACACATTGAAGACTTTGTGCTAAGTTATTGTGTCATCTTGGAAAAGGAAATCATAACTTGAAGGATTTGAGCTTCATATTATCGTTTTAGAAAAATATTATCAAAAGTGAAATTAAGAATCAATTTAAAGACTTTGTGCTTTACTTTGATTTTCTAAATTAACACATTGGGTTACAGAAGTAATTGTAAAAGGTTGATAGGACAACAATGAGTTTTAAGACTTTGAACTTATGCACTTTTTCTCATCCTGGATAAGCAACAGAGGACTTTGCATTTTTATAGTAATTTGCTTCTTTTCTTATCTATATTCTATCATTCTTGCATTCTAAGTTAATTTTATAAAAATGAAATTGTAAGAATTATTATTGCTTGATATTGTAAATTCTTTCCTGAAAAGAGGAAAATAATAACATTTATCTTTAAAAAAAGAGAGGATAGGATGATGTACCACCCATATTAGATTAGGAGTTGAAACTTGTATCTTATTTTATAAATATAGAGTAGTGAATCATAGGGGGAGCCTTCCCTAGGAGAGATTTAATCTTACGTTGTTGTGGTTGCAACCATGATTTTGTAAACTCTTCTAGTTTGCAAAATTTTCAACCAACAAGTGGAAAAAGAGTGGTGTAGTCACATCAAGAGTAAGTCCTCAAAGAGAATAGTTTGGACCGTGCAACCAGAGTAACACAATAGAAGCAACACAACGTGATGGAGGCAATGCAAAAATTGACCATTATATCGAATAGTTCATATAAAAATTGGTTGGAAACATACGGGCTTACAGATTTCACACATAGGCCTGATTACAAACATGCTCAAATATAGTATCCAGGCTCAAGTAAGAATGTGAGCCAACTATGGACCTCCTAATCTTCCAAAAAAGATTGTATTTCTATCCTACCTCCTTCTAATGCTTGATTATATTGATCTATATGATATTTATAGCTCAAGGATGATTTGCATTGGCTCAATATGAAAACAATTGCTGATTAAGAAGTTGTAACCTATAAGCAACAAGGTCGGTCTCTGCTAAAAGAATCCCTCAATAAAATACATAGAATGAGGTGCAGACCTAAAGGGAAGGTTGACCACAAGCCAAGAAACATAGAAGGAAATCAAATGAAGCTCCACAACCTATGAAAATGATCTGCAAGATTCTCCATTAGCAAATAGGTCCAAGCGGTTCTAGTGTTCCGAGCTAGAAAACTATCTCGAATTCCAAAAGCAATAACTTGCCGGAAAAAGATCCACAGAATTAGGACAAGGTAGATGAACATGTCCACAAACAAAATCTAGTCTACAAGATCCGGTGAGTAAATGTAGTAAAATGAAGAAAGAAATGGTGAAATTGCAAAGGAAAAAAAATAGAAAAGAAAATGTTTTTTGGTTGATCCAAGATTTCCAAGAACCAGGATGATCGTACATCAGACATCTATGGTTGATGAAAAGTGATTCCCTCACTTTCCAAGGGTTAGAGGAAAATCAAGATAGTTTACCTCTACCTGGTAAATCCATAATGAGTTTTCAACTGGTTTGTCCTTCCACAATAAACTCTCTATATTGTTTGCCTCGAGTGCTGCTCTCAATCCTACTATCCAAAATATCTTCAATCTGGTCTAGTACCCTCTTGGGTATCTTCTTCTCTAAGTCTTCTACAATGTCTTCACTTAATTCTATCTCTTGGTACTGATGTAGGTATGCAATATTGAATATAGGTGAAATACCTAAAGTATCAGGTAACTCCACTTCATATGAATTTACAGCACTGAATTTCTTCAAGATCTTACAAGGCTTGAACTTCCTCATCTTCAACTTATTATAGATTGCAACTAGAATTTTGTTTTTCTCAGATACAACACCACCTCATCTTCAATTGTAAATTCCTTGTGTCTCCTCTTTTCATTAGATTTATCCTTATACTTACTGTTCATGTCCTCCAAATGTTGTTTTACTTGAGTATGTATTGTCTTCATATGTTCTGCAAATGCTTCTGCTTCTACCTCTGCACTCCTCTTATATTCATTACTAATATCCCTCAACACTGATATGCCTCTAGGGTGTACTCCAGTAAAAATCTCAAAGGGTGTCCTTCTGGTACTCCTGTTCACTAAATTTTTGTAGGCAAACTCTGCTTGTGCAAGAATCAAGTACCAACTTCTAGTTTTCTCTCCAACTAAACATCTCAACAAATTTCCCAAACTTCTATTTACTACTTATGCTTCTCTATATTCTGTGGGTGAAAAGTCTAATTGAATTTCAAATATGTCTTCATCTTCTTCCAAAGGGTTCTCCAAAAATATCCAACAAATTTAGTGTCTTTGTTAGAAACAATTCTCTTTGGCAATCCATGTAGTCTCATTACCCCCTTGAAAAATAGGTTATCTATATGCACAACATCCATTATCTTTTTATAAGGTATTAAATGTGTCATCTTCGAGAATCTATCCACCATAAAAAATATAGAATCATTTCCTCTCTGTGTCCTAGAAAATCCAAGTATACAATCGATGCTTATGTTCTCCCAAGGTCACTCTAGAACTGTCAAAGGCTTATACAATCCAATATTCTGGCTGCTACATTTTGTAAGTAGACAAATTATACAGCTCTAAACAAATTTTCTGACATCCTTGTGAATTTGAGGCCAAAAACAATTTTCACTAACTAAGGCTATTGTCTTATCAACACCAAAGTGCCCTGCTAATCCTTCACTATACTTCTCTTTTATGACATTCTCCCTCATAGAGCTCCTAGGTTTACACAACTGAATTCCTAGATGAACAACATCCCATATTGAATGAAATAATATAGCTACCTACTTCTATCCATCACAACAAGTTTCTTATAAGCTTTCAAGGTTCTACAAAATTAGGGTCATCCTCATACAAGTTCTTCAATTCCTCAAAACTTAATACCTCCACTCTCATCTCAATCAGAAAGTTCCTCCTTCTACTCAAGACATCAACAACTTTATTTGACTTTCTATTTATATTCTTCAAAACAAAGGTATAACTCTGCAAGAACTCCACCCATCTCATGTGTCTTTGATTCAGCTTACTTTGACTATTAAAATAACACAAAGCTTGGTTATCAGTATACAACATAAACTCTTTAGGTAACAAATAATGCCTCCAATTCTTCAATCCTTGAATTATGGCATAAAACTTTTGATCATACACATAATATCTCCTTCTTGCATCATTCAATTTTTCATTGAAATAAGCTATTGGTCTTCCCTCCTGACTTAACAGTGCTCCAATTGCATTCCCACTTGTATCAAAATCCACTTGAAATTCTTTGCTAATATTCGATAAAGCCAACACAAGTTTCTTTATCACCTTCTGCTTCAACAACTCAAAACTCCTATTTTCTCTAGATGTCTACTTGAAATCCTTACTATCTCCTCTCATTTCTTCTATCATAGGACTATAGACTGAACTGAAATTTCTGATAAACTTCTAGTAGAAACTAGCCAATCCATGAATTGATCTTACCTCTCCAATTCTTTCTAGTGTAGGCCATTCAACAGTTTCTCTTACCTTCTCAGGATACATCTTTAATCCATCCACAGATATCAAAAATACCAAATAGACTAACTCTTCCTTCATAAAACTACATTTTTTAATGTTTATCAACAACTTCTCTTCTCTCAACCTCTACAAGACTTGTCTCAAATGCAACATATGTTCTTCCTTGGTCCTACTAAATATCAAGATGTCATCTAAGTATATAAAAAGAACTTACCCAAGAATTTCTTCAATACATCATTTATTAATCTCATGAAAGTACTCGGTGCATTAGTTAGTCCAAAGGGCATCACCAACCATTCATATAGTCCTTCATTTGTCTTGAATGTTGTCTTCCACTCATCCTCGTCTTTAATTCTGATATGATGGTATCCACTTTTCAAGTCTATCTTTGTGTAGTATTTGGGTCCACTTAAACAATCCATTATATCATCCATCCTAGGGAAAGGAAATTTGTACTTCACTATGATCTTGTTTATTGCTCTAGAGTTAGTACACATATTCCATTCTCCATCCTTCTTAGGTGCTAATATTGTTGGTACTGCACAAGGGCTCAAACTTTCTCTGGTGAAACCTTTCTTCAACAACTCTTGCACTTGTCTATTCAACTCATTTTCTACTAGTGTCATCCAGTGTGCTACTTTGTTAGGCAAAGTAGCTCCGGGAATCAGGTCCATGCAATGCCTGATACTTCTCACAGTTGGTAATCCATCAAGTACATTATCTTAAACAATGTCTCCATATTCTATCAACAATACTTTAATTTCTTCTGGTTGTTCTCCTTCATGCTCCAAATTGTCAGCCTTCTTAGGAACTAAGGCAAAACACATATTCTCATGTTTCATCACATCCAAGAATTTCCTTCCATCTACCAAACAAATCCTATCACTTGTAGAAACATCACTCTCAAGAGACTCCTCCAAGGGTAACAGGGCCTATTTCATCCCATTTGCAACAATAGTGTATATTTTCTTCCTTCCATCATGTATTGCTTGCCTATCATTCTGCCAAGGTGTACCCAACAAGATATGACATATATCCATAGGCATAAGATCAATCAAAACTTCATCATGATAAGATCCAATTCTTAATTTTACTAGAAAATTGTCACTTACTAGTATCTTATGATCATCTCGAATCCATGTTATCTAATAAGGCTCATGGTGCTTCAATCTCTCCAATTTCAGCTTATTCACCATCTCCTTTGAAATAAGGTAATTTGAACTACCAATATCAATTATAAATTTACAACACTTTTTGGCTACATTACATCTTGTCTTGAACAAATTCCTCCTTTGCAAGGGCTCCTAATCCTCTCTGGTGTGACACAATTCTCTCCTCATCACCAATAATTCTCCATCTTCTAGTCTATTAGCTGATTCGGTAAGTTCTTCTTCCACCAATTCTGCTCTTCCACTATTTTCTATCTTCTTATAATAAAAAGCAAGATGTCCTTCTCCTCCAAAATTAAAGAAGGTTCCTCTAAACACTCTTATCCTATCTTATGTCTTCTTTTCCATAACCCTCATTCCAGTATCCATCATGTTCTCTTCTCCGGTAAATTTTTTTTTCATCCCTCTGATATGAACTACAATCTCTGCTAACTTCTTTATCTTTGTTTTTTCCACACAAGGTCCTCTTCCTCTAGTGTAGGTCCTTCCTCCCTAAAATTTTCATCCTCTACCTCTTTATCTCTTCTCATGTATTTTGTTCAACTTCTATTTTTCTTTCAGGGCATATTGATAAGCTTCCTCAACACTGTGTAACTTGATTATACCGAGTTCATCTTGTATAGACATATGCAACCTATTGAAGTATCTATAAAATTTCTCTTGATCTCATCATCAGTATGTCTGGATCTAATATTCAACTTGTAGAATTCTTTAATATATTCCTTTAGACTGGATTCCTTCTACTTCAAGTTCTACATTTTTCATAACATATTCACTAGGTAATCAACATGCATGAACTTTGATTTCAACTTGCTAACCATCCGCTCCCAAGATTTAATTTTTTCTTTACCTCTTCTCTGTCTATCTACCTTCAAATGTTCCCACCAAAGAGATACATGTTCTTTTAACTTAGTGAAAGCATATCTCACTTTCTTATCTTCAATTATGCTTTCAAAAATAAAATACTTTTCCATCTCTGTGATCCAATCAAGCAATTCATCTGAATCTATCTTTCCATCATAATCCAATAGGTTAAAATGTGGTCTGGTATTCACTCTTGTCAAGGCTCTTATGAACCTCTCTTCTTTCGGGTTGTTCACCAATGGATTTGATCCTTCTTCTCCCACCACCTCTTCTTCTTTATCATCACTCACATCTTCAACATGTCAACCTCTTCTCTGGACCACTTCAACAAGTTCCAATCGAGCCGCAATTCCTCTCAACATTTCTATCATAGAACATTCTACATTTTCATGCGCTTGACCACCTCTAACATTTCCTCTTCGGGCCATCTTCACGTAAGTCCTTTGTAGTTGTAGGCTGGATCCTGAATCCACCACCCCACAACAAAATTTCTTACAGGACTCCACAATCTCCAAAATGAAAACTTGCTTTGATACCACTTGGTGTAGTCATGACAGGAGTGAGTCCTCAAAGAGAATAGTCTGGATAGTGCAACAAGAGTAACACAACAAAAGAAACACAACATGATGGAGGAAATGAAAAAAAATAGTTTATTATATCAAGGAATTCATATAAAAATTGGCTGGCAAAATGCGGGCTTACAAATTTGACATACAGGCTTAATTACAAACATGCTCAAATACAGTATCTAGGATCAAGCAAGAATGCGAGCCAACTCCAGACCTCCTAATCTTCCAAAAAATCTTCTATATCTATCCAACCTCCTTCTAATGCTTGATTACATTGGTTTAAATGATATTCATAGCTCAAGGATGATTCACATCGGCCTAGGATGAAAACAATTACCGATGAGGAAGGTGTAATGTGTAAACAACAAGAGCGCCCTTCACCAAAAGAATTCCTCCAAAAATACATAGAATGATGTGTAGACCTAAGGGAAGGTTGGCCACAAGCTAAGGAACATTGGAGGCAACAAAATGAAGATCTTCAAGCTATGGAAATGATCCACAAGATTCTCCATTAGCAGATAGGTCCAAGCGGTTCTAGTGCTCTGAGCTAGAAAACTATCTCATTCCGTAAGTGATAACTTGCTAGGAAAAGATCTAAACATCCTGTGGACCTAGGATAAGGTAGATGAACATGTCTACCAACAAAATCCAGCTCCATAAGATCTAGTGAGCAAATCCTATAAAAAAAAGAAAGAAAATGTTTTGAGTTGATGAAAGATTGCCAAGAACCAGGGATACTGCTACACCAAAGAGAATGAAAACTATCTTCAAGTATACAAATTACATTTTCTTGAAAATTCTTAAGATTTTTAAACCAATATATTTTGTGCATACTTGATAGTCATTTGCAATGATAGAAAGTGTTGTACTCCAAATTTTAGTGCCATATATTAATTTAAAAGCTCCCAAATTGGTACAAGCAGTGAGGATACTTAGGCAAAGGTTTTTCAACTTGGCTTGACTACTGCTAATTTCATTTTCCTATAAAAATTTAAAACCCTTCAAAATAAATTATTTTGCACATAATAATGTTATTACAACGTTTCATGAGAGAAAATTTTATTAACATTTTTTATTACAATAAACACATTTTGAAGGGGACCTGAGACCCTTTACAGTCAAAGCTGTCACCAAGAAATAGACTAGACTACCTAGAAGCAAACCACATGTTTTAAAAGGACTTGATACTTTCTAGACTTACAGGCATCCAGATCCTAGAACAAAGGCTACAAATTATATAATAAAAAAGATGTAATAGACACAAAACATTAAAACCCTAGCCACACATCAAAATAAGAACATCAAACCAGGTTGGCCAAAACCAACTGTCTAAAACAACAAATAATAGACCTTAGAAAATGTAGATTGAGGGTTTATCAGGCACCCTCAACCAACAACAAGGGTTTTTCCAAGCTCCCATAACCTATAAGAGCATCACTAGGCCACAATAATCCAAACCAAAACCTAGCCAAAAACAACAGTTGGCCCTTGAAAACTGCCAGCATCCAATCTGTCCCTAACAATAACAAGTGAAATAGAGATTTTCCAGGCTCCATCAACTATGATAATGGTTTTTACAAGGCTCCCACAACCTGAAGCATAGTTTTTCCAAGATCCCTCAACCATGAGCATGGTTTTTACAAGGCTTCCACAACATGAAATAATAAGTTTTTGAAAGGATTCCCTAACCTTGATCTTGAGACTAAACAAATTTAAGCACATAATACCCTCCAAAATCCCCACCTCAATAGGGGATAAGTGATGGGAATGGGTATGGGGAAGACTAATCTAGCCTATGCTCTTTGATCCTTTCCTTGGATCACCAGGTGTTCCAACCACACCCTAGGGTCTCTAGGACTTCCCTTGCTTGTGGAATTCCCCTGACCTTGCCCAATCCACCCACCAACAACTTGCAATACTTCTCTTAAGGTCTCACCTACTCAAGAGATTCAAAAGAACCCTTACTTAGGCTCATAAGGGTTTGGCTTATCCTACACCTTCTTAGGTCCTAGCAAGGTTAGGAATGGTTCTAAGCATGATTTTCCAACCATTCATGTACCCCCAAGAGTTCTAGGCCTCCCTATCTATTACCGATCTCACCATTTTGCCTCTATCCTGCAAAATAGGGCTACAAGGATTGAGCCCAATTAGGCCTCCATTCTGGACTTTTAGGGCTCCCTCTTGCAAACGATGACCCAACTTGTGAAACTCCCCAAAAGGACTGTTGTTCAATTGGCAAAAGCTCAAATATTTCCTAGGTTTTAGGCCTCCAAGTGTCCGTACACTGCCCTAGGTGAATTTTGGGGTTTTTACGGGTTTTTAAGAGGGTTTTAGGCCTGCCAGGGTCACAGTGAAGGTTTAGTGTTTCTACCACCTTGTCTGGATTGGTGGAAGCTTCTTCTTATCACCAATGGTGCTCCACACACCCCTCTACAAATCCTCTGCATCCTCCTATGACCTTCCTTGCTCTCACGGACCTCTACAATCTTGACCCTTCCTAGCCGGGCACTGTCCAATCTCGCCTAGGAGTGGGTCTTTGGATGGCTTCCCTGCATCTTCAAGGGACCTGCTTGCTTTGAAGTAATGTACAAGGTCTATACTCCTATTCCCCATGGTTTCATGGTGATTCCACAATGGGGATAGGAGTTATCATTCTATTTCACAAAACAGTGCAAAACTGGACAGTGACAGAGTACTTCACAAAAATAATTACAAACACACAAAAACCTACACAAGAACCTACCCTAAGTGCTCAAAATGAAAGTACAAATATAGTGCAAGTTTCACAACACTGTTTAGTTCATAAAGTAATCCATTATCAAACTGTTAATGCTTCATTTGTGCTGAATGGCAACAAAAACCCAGTCACAATCAAGGTCTTTTCTCTTAGCCGTACAATCTGACATCCAACCCATCATTTTAGGGTTTGAAACATATATAGTATCCTTTCCTCGGTCTGTGTGCCAAAATTAGGGTTGTCCATTCTTAGCTAAGGTATTTGACCTATTAGGTGGAAAAAATGCTTGACAACTTTGAAAAGTTGTCATGCAACTTTTACAACTTTTGAGCAACTTTTCCAAAGTTGCTTTTCTTAACTCCTAGGCCTACATTGGGTTATCCTATGGGCACCACCATGCTAAAAGGACCCCAAACTCATCCATGGCACACATAACCTCTCCTCCATAAGAAATGAGAACCTAGGACATAAATTAGGACCTAATTTTAGACTAATGAGTGCATGGCTCTTATTACATTTACAATGGCTTCTTAAAGAAGCAAAACACCAACAAAAACCAAAAAGAGGAAGACCTTAGAAGGGTGATCTTGCACCATACTCCCCCTCTGCACACAATTTAAGGAACTAAGGGAGAAATGAGAGCCGGGTCAATACCAAGTTTCTTGAACTTTCCCTCTTCAACCCAAGTGGCTTCAAACTCAGGTTGACCTACCCACTTCACCAAGTGTTCCATATAGACCTGTTGTCTGGTAGAATTTTTCACCGTTGACTCCAAGATCTCCTCTACTATGGGCTGCTTCCTTTGAGGTAAATCATTCACATCCAAGTCTTGTGGTACCTTGGCTTGATTCTCAATTTGTCTTGCTATTTCACCCTTGTATAGTATCAGGTCAGCAACATTGAAGACTAGTGATATAGCCAAATCTGAAGGAAGATCAACCTTGTAGGCATTCTCACCATATTTGGATAGAAGTATACAAGGTCCTACCCTCTTCATTTGCAGTTTAGTAGGCTTGCCACTTTGCATTCTAGCTTTGCTCAGATGGACCATCACATAGTCACCCACTTTGAACTGAACCTCTCTCCTTCTTTCATCCACTTTTGCTTTCAATTTTTCAATAGACTCTAGGATGGCTTTCTTGACCTATTCTTGGACTTCCTTGATGGTTTGAGTGAAGTCCTCTTCTTGGCCACTCTTCATCTCCATGGAACTAAGTTCCCTGAGTTCACACACTCCCCTTGGATGTCTACCATAGACAACCTCAAAAGGACTCCTTCCAGTGGTCCTATTTACACTGTCATTGTAGACACTCAAAATTGTCATGTCTAATTAAATAAATATTTTATTTATTTAATTATCTAAGCCTAATTCTTCTATTAATTAAATAAATTTTTATTTATTTAATTAATTCATTTATCCTCTTCTAGCCTTATTTCTCATTTAAATAAATACATTTATTTATTTAAATTATCCCTTTCCTAAATTAAATAAATATCTTATTTATTTAATTGTCCTACTTCTTCTATTAATTAAATAAATCTTTATTTATTTAATTAATTCATTATCCTTTTCTACACATGACACATGTCATTCATCTCTTAATTCCTACACTACCTACCTCTTTCATTATTTTATTATTTCTTTTACCTACCCTCTAATCCTAGCCGACCTCTCTTTTTACACCTCTCAATCTTAACCCTCCATTTCTTATTGTGTCTTCTATTTAAGGAGATGCTTTCTTCATCGTCAAACCCTAATGACTGATTTTGGAGTACTTGGCTACACTACAATACCACTTGCAACCACATTCCGTTCTTTGTTGAGCTCTTGTGCATATAAAAATCTGAGAGCAAATATATCAAGCAAGATCAATGGAGATAGGAAGAATGGAGATCAAAACCCTATTGGACATGTGATGGTATAATCTTTGTGATTTTGAGTTATTTGCATTGTCTTAGGTTATCTTCATATGTTATGGTGGATCTTTGTTCATTGTTAGGCTAGGGTTTAGTGGTTGAATCCATTTTAGCCTTTCAATTTTGTTATTATTGTTATCCATTTTCACCATAAACAGTCATTATAGGCATACTCTTCTTGTGGAATGACTAGATCCCATGTCTACCCATACTCCTTGGTTAGACACCTCAACAAGTTGCCTAACACCCTATTAATGACTTCAGTTTGACCATCAGTTTGTGGATGGTAAGCTGAGCTAAATGATAAATTGGTCCCTAATATTTTCCATAAGGTTTGCCAAAAATGGCCCATGAACTTGTTGTCCCTATCTGAAACAATACTTAGTGGAAGTCCATGAATCCTTACAATCTCCTTAAAGAAGAGATGTGCAACATAGCTAGCATCATGAGCAGTTTTACATGGAATGAAATGGCTCATCTTAGAAAACCTGTCTACTACCACATAGATGCTATCCATACCTATCTTTGTCTCGGGGAGTCCTACTACAAAGTCCATACTCACACACTCCCAAGGCCTATTAGGGATCGGTAATGGTTGATAGAGGCCTTCATTACTTCACCCTCCTTTTGCCCTTTGACACACACCATATTGCTCTACATACTTTCTCACATCTCTTGGCAACTTGGGCCAATAATAGTACCTCTATACTAGATCCAAAGTTTTGTTGACTCCAAAGTGTCCACTTAGACTACCATTGTGTTTTTCTTGGATGAGGTTTTCTCTCATGGATCCTCTACGCACACATAACTGATTACCTTTGAACAAGAGACCATTTTGGAGAGCCTAATCTGCATACTCACCATGAAAATGATTCTCAAACTCCTTGCAAACCTTGTAGGCTGATGAGAAGTCTTCATCTACTTCATAGAGGTCCTTGAAACCTTCTATTCCTATGCTCTGCAATTGTAACTCTTGAACAATCAACAACTTCCTGCTTAAAGCATCTACCACCTTGTTGAGTTGCCCCTTTTTATGCTTGATGGTGAAGGTGAAGGATTGGAGGTATTCCATCCATTTCAAATGTCTATTTCTAAGATTCTCTTGAGTGTTAATGTAACTCAAAGCTTGGTTATCTGTGAACACCACAAATTCCTTTGGGAGTAGGTAATGCCTCCACTTTTTGAGAGACTAAACTAGTGCATACAACTCTAGGTCATAAGCTGAGTACTTCTTCTTGGCCTCATTAAGCTTCTCACTAAAGAATGCCATAGGCCTTCCTTCTTGACTCAAAACACCCCCTACTGCAATGCCACTTGCATCACATTCCAATGTAAATAGCTTGTCAAAAGTAGGTAAGAGTAGGATGGGTTTTGTGGCTACTTCTTGCTTCAATAATTGGAATGATTTATCAGCCTGTTCAATCCACTTGAATTTGGTTTTTAGGCCTCCTTTTATGGTGTCAAGTAGTGGTGCACATATGCCACTAAAGTTCCTCACAAACTTTCTATAGAATTGGGCTAAACCATGGAAACTCCTAACTTCAGTCCTTGTTTTAGGGGTAGGCCAATTCAAGATTGCCTCCACTTTGCTTGGATCCATCTTCAAGGTTCCCTTAGACACCACAAATCCCAAGTAAACCAACTCTTGCTTCAAAAAGTCACACTTCTCTAAGTTGATTGCCAACTTCTCTTCATGCAACCTTTCTAGGGCTAACCTCAAGTGTTCAAGGTGCTCCTATTTGGTTCTCCTATAGATGAGTATGTCATCTAAGTACACCACCACAAACCTACCTGTGAAGTCCTTTAACACCTCATTCATCAACCTCATGAAGATGCTTGGGGAATTAGTAAGTCCAAATGGCATCACAAGCCATTCATACAACCCTTTTGTGGTCTTAAAAGTGGTTTTCCACTCATCCCCCTCCTTAATTCTAATCTGATGATAACCACTTTTAAGGTCCAACTTGGTAAAATACATGGCACCTCCTAAACAGTCCATCAGATCCTCTGTTCCAGGAATAGGAAATCTGTACCTTATGGTGATCCTATTGATTGCCCTTTAATTAGTGTAAAGTCTCCACTTGCCTCCCTTCTTTGATGCTAGCACTATCGGGACTGCACATGGGCTAATGCTCTTCTTGATCAGTCCTTGTTCCAACAACTCCTGCACTTGTCTTGCCACCTCCTTGTTTTGGTCAGGTGTGAGCTTATATGCAGCTTTAATAGGTAGGGATGCATCGGGAACAAAGTCTATTTGATGGCTTATAGACCTTCTTGGTGGAAGTGTTGCAGGTGATCCATCACTCACTATGTCTTTATACTCTTACAATATTTGCTTCACCTCCTTGGGTACCTCTTCCTGCAACTTGTCTTCCTCCTCCTTTGGCTTCACAAAGATGGCACACCTCACTATCTCCTCCTCATGTAGCAAGTGTAAGAACTCTTTACCAGTAGTCAATAAGACACTAGGTGTTCTTGAGGTTCCCTCATCATTCTCTATCAAAGACTGAATCTTAAAGGTTTTGCTATCCTTTTTGAAGGAAATGGAGTTCTCCTCTCCATCATAGATCACCTTCCTATCAAATTTTCAGGGTCTACCTAGCAGTAGGTGATAGGCATCCATGGGTAACACATCACAAAGGATCTTATCCTTGTATCCTCCAATAGACAACTCTACCCAAGCTTGTTCATTGACAAGCACACTCTGCTCTTGGTTCAACCATGTCACCTTGTAAGGGCTAGTGTGGGGCATCCTTGTGAGTTTCAAC
Organism: Cryptomeria japonica; assembly: GCF_030272615.1. Taxonomy (NCBI): domain Eukaryota; kingdom Viridiplantae; phylum Streptophyta; class Pinopsida; order Cupressales; family Cupressaceae; genus Cryptomeria; species Cryptomeria japonica. The sequence goes on along the minus strand of NC_081415.1, from coordinate 48,871,658 downwards.
TTCTTGGCTGCCTCATCTGATATTATGTTATCAGTTGACCCTGAATCAACTATCACCTTGCAAACTTTACCAAGGATCTTGCATCTCACTCTGAACAATGCTCTCCTATGCTTAGGTTCATCCTTCACTGGCTATCTTATCAAGACTCTATTAAACATTAGATTTTCTCCAATCTCTGATTCAATATGGTCCACCTCGGGTGTCTTATTGCTTGATGTGTCTTCATGAGCATAAGCAACCCTCTTTCCACTGTTTGATGAGGTAGGCTTGTCAGAACATCTATAGGTCGGGTGTCCCAATTAACCACAGTTGAAGCATTTCATGGTTGCAAAGTAGGAGTTACCCCTGTCGGTACCTCTACCCCTACTTGGACCCCCTTGTGCACCTCTTCCTCTAGAATGGCCTCCTCTGAGATTGGTTTCACTACTATGTTTAGTCAACTTGGATTCTCCTTGGTTCCTTTGCTCATTTGCCTTGCTTTGGTAACCACCTCAGTGATTCATTTGATCTCTACCTCTGCCTCTACCCCTGTTATTAGAGTCTCCCTTCCTTTTGTTCCTCTCTTCCATGTTAGCAACAAGCTAATGACATTTTTGGATAGTGGTAGGAGTCCATAGGCTTATTTCCTCTTGAATGTTCCACTTTAGGCTACTTAGATACCTAGCCACCTTGATAGATTCCTCTTCTTGGACTTTGGATCTAAGACAAAGCTTTTGAAACTCCTCTATATAGGAGGTCACATCAAGGTCTTTTTGCTTCAATCCTTGTCTCTTCTTATGAAGTTGGACTTCATAATCCTCTGGTAAGTAGTTCTCCTTGATCTTAATCACCATGGCCTTCCAATGTGCAATAGGTAGCTTCCCCATGCTAACTCTCTCTTCTTGCAGGTACTTCTACCATGTCAAGGCTGCTCCCCTTAGTCTTGATTTGGCAACCTTATCCTTTTGAGCTTCTATCACACCTTCACACTCAAAGTGGTTCTCCATACCCTCAATCCATTCCATGACAGTGTCAATGTCCATCCTTCCACTGAAATGTGGCAAACCTTCAAAAGCTTTGGTATTCAAAGCCTTAATGGCCTTTACAAAAGGTTCTTCATTGATCAAGGGGTCTGGTTCAGGTATAATGTCATCTATGTCAATGGTTTTCTTTCCTTTATCCTTGGTGTCCTCACCCCAAGGTCCGTGTGTACTCTGATCCACCACTTCTTGCAGCTTGTCCCTTATCTCACTCATAGCTTCTTCAAGGATTCTATTCTTCTCCTTCTGCTCCTCTACCTCCCTAGCTAGCTTTGCATTAGTGACCATTATTCTCTCCCCTACCGATTCACCAGAATATAGAGACATGCACGGTCCACCAAATCTTTAACCTGCTCTGATACCAATCTGATGGGAATGGATATGGGGTAGACTAATCTAGCCTATGCTCTTTGATCATTTCCTTGGATCACCAGGCGTTCCAAGTACACCCTAGGGTCTCTAGGACTTCTCTTTCTTGTGGAATTCCCCTGATCTTGCCCAATCCTCCCACCAACAACTTGCAATACTTCTCTTAAGGTCTTACCTACTCAAGAGATTCAAAAGAACCCTTACTTAGGCTCATAAGGGTTTGGCTTATCCTAAACCTTCTTAGGTCCTAGCAAGGTTAGGACTGGTTCTAAGCATGATTTTCCAACCATTCATGTACCCCCAAGAGTTTTAGGCCTCCCTATCTATTACCGATCTCACCATTTTGTCTTTGTCCTGCAAAATAGGGCTACAAGGATTGAGCCCAATTAGGCCTCCATTTTGGACTTTTAGGGCTCCCTCTTGCAAATGATGACCCAACTTGTGAAACTCCCCAAAAGGACTACTGTTCAATTGGAAAAAGCTCAAATATTTCCTAGGTTTTAGGCCTTGAAGTGTCCATACACTACCCTAGGTGAATTTTGGGGTTTTTAAGGGTTTTTAAGAGGGTTTTTAGGCTTGCGAGGGTCACAGTGAAGGTTTAGTGTTTCTACCACCTTCTCTGGATTGGTGGAAGCTTCTCCTTCTCACCAATGGTGCTCCACACACCCCTCTACAACTCCTCCAAAGGGTGCATCCTCCTCTGACCTTCCTTGCTCTCATGGACCTCTGCAATCTTGACCCTTCCTAGCCGGGCACTGTATAGTCTCACCTAGGAGTGGGTCTTTGGATGGCTTCCCTACATCTTCAAGGGCCCTATTTGCTTTGAAGTAATGTACAAGGCCTATACTCCTATTCCCCATGGTTTCATGGTGATTTCACAATGGGGATAGGAGTTATCATTCCATTTCACAAAACAGTCCAAAACTAGATAGTGACAGAGTACTTCACAAAAATAATTACAAACACACAAAAACCTGCACAAGAACCTACCCTAAGTGCTCAAAATGAAAGTACAAATACAATGCAAGTTTCACAACACTATTTAGTTCATAAAGAAATCCATTATCAACCTGTTAATGCTTCATTTGTGCCGATTGGCAACAAAAATCCAATCACAATCAAGGTCTTTTCTCTTGGCCGTATAATCTGACATCCAACCCATCATTTTAGGGTTTGAAACATATATAGTATCCTTTCCTTGGTCTATGTGCCAAAATTAGGGTTTTCCATGCTAAGCTAAGGCTTTTGACCTATTAGGTGGAAAAGTTGCTTGACAACTTTGAAAAGTTATCATGCAACTTTTGCAACTTTTGAGCAACTTTTCCAAAGTTGCTTTTCTTAACTCCTAGGCCTACATTGGGTTATCCTATGGGCACCAACATGAGAAAAGGACCCCAAACTGATCCATGGCATACATAACCTCTCCTCCACAAGAAATGAGAACTTAGGACCTAAATTAGGACCTAATTTTAGACTAATGAGCTCATGGCTCTTATTACATTTACAATGGCTTCTTAAAGAAGCAAAACACCAACAAAAACCAAAAAGAGGAAGAGCTTAGAAGGGTGCTCCTGCACCAATAAGGAATGAGAAACAATTAGAAGACCATCCTCTATTCTCCAATAGGAAAAAAATAGGGCATCAACATCCCCGTGCCAATACATCCCAACAACAACAACAACACCCAACTCCACCTCAATAGGAGAAGGGTATATAGTCTAGTAACATCCCCAACCAAAAAATCTACCTTGGCAGGAAAAAATTCATAACCAGAACAATGGGGATAGGTATTTCACCCAAAACTATATCCATGAGACTTAGCTTCAACTTACCAAACGATACTGCCACCTCAATAGGAGATGCATGAAAAAAAACTGCACAAAAACTAGCATTAGCTCCTTTAAAATCAAAAGTTAGAACTTCACTAGTCCCCCAACAATAAACCCAGGAAGATTTGATAGAATCCAACTCCACCTAAAAAGGAGAAGGGTCAATTCCAACCATATGTATCTCCCCCTCAATTGAAGATATGACCAGCTTGTTGGTATTGAGTTGTCATTGATGTCAACCAATAGTGGAGGCTACCGGTAGAGGTATGTCAACCCGGTATGAAGAAGATTGAACTGACATAAGGAAGATTAACATGAAGGCTTGTCAACAGGTATGGTGGAAGAAAAGTAGGTATTGATACTATCAATGACATCACTAGTAAGAGGTGATATGAAGTTGTGTGTCGGCATGACACCAGTAAGAGGTGATATGAAGTTGTGTGTTGGCATGACAAGCTGTAACCGGTATAAAGGCTGGTTGTTTGCTTGTGATAATGTTTGTGATAAAGAGGCAGTGTGAAGAAGAGATCACAAACCACAAGAGGTGAATTTTTTCTATTGATGTAGTGTACACTACTCATTAGCAGTAGGAGAAGGTATCATCGGCAAGAGCTTGTGCCAGTATGAGTTTGTTGAATATTCAATTTTAAACCAACCTTGTGTCGGTGAGATGAGTGTATGCTAATGTGATGCCACATGGAGCTGAGGTGGCGAGCATGCAGAGGTCAATGAAGTTTCCATCAACATGGTTGTTGGAGCAGTTAGTCGACATTAAATGAAACAACCACAAATCAGGGGTCGATAATGTTGGTATTTTGGTATGGTTTTGTCATTGATGTCAACACCTACTAAATTCACCTACTTTGGAGATCCAACAACATTCACCAGCAAACAGTAAACTATGCAAACAGTCACTAGTATATGGTTAACCAGCATGATATAATGTTCACCAGTACCTACATTGACATGGAAGACACCTGGTAATGTCAAAGACATCATGTGGACACTTTACTTTGAAGTAATAATCATTTGTATATTCTTATTTATCTTTTCCAGATCATCATGGCACGCTATGGAGATGATTTATTATTGTTGTAAATGCATTAAGACGACATAATCAATCGGTTATTGCATCAGATATTGTATTATTTGTAAAATGTTTTTATTGTAATATCTTGTAGAGCCGACCTACTAAAATTGGTCTTAGGGTATGATATAAATGTAAGATCTTATTTGTAAGATCAAGTGTGGAATACGAAAAAGATTTAAGGAAGGGTATATGCGAGATCAAGTAGAGATATACATGAAGACATCATTTGAAGGTGAAGTTAGGTTTTTGCAAAAGCATATCAGCATTACCCCAGTACTGAATCCAGCATATGAAGATGCTATTTTGTGCAGTACATTCTCATTGGATTTAACCATCCAACTGTAGTCAGTGTGACTCCCATCTGTGATTGAGCAGTGAGCTCTAGGCTATTGGCCTTTCTGCATGTGTAGAGCCCTCTTTGTACACTTACTATCTACAGTAGTATCATCTGATTGTGGGTAAGGTTTCCCACCGTGGTTTTTCCCCTTACAGGGTTTCCACGTACAAATATTTGTGTCATGTGTTGTGGATGACTTTATGTTTATGTTTCATGCATTAATTCTTACTGGTATAGCAATTTTCTGTTAACACTGTTTACCGGCATACTTAACTGTCTTACCGGTACTAAGTATTAAGTTGGTTAATAAGATTTTGGTTTGAATTTATTAGACAACTGATTCACCCCCCCCTCTCAGTTGTCCCTGAGACCTACAGATAATAGATTGATGCGACTTGAGGAAGACCGAACCACAAAGAAAGATCAGGGAGTTGTTGGCACTTGGATCGATGCAAGGAAATTGGATTGCAAGAGGACCTCAAGAAGGAAACAATTGGATCATAAATGAGTCGATAGATTTCAAGGCCAAAAATAATAGTCGGGTTTGCTATTTTTGGCAAACATACTTTGGATAGATCAAAAACGTGTGCTGTATTATTCCTCCAATACAAGTGTGTGATCCAAGGTTGATCAGATCAGATTGGATGAAGATTTTATCGGAAGAAGGAAATCCTAGCCACTGGTGCAGGAGCACCTTCACAATTTTGGCTTGTTTGATCCTGATGGGATCATGAATTGAATAAAGGACTATTGTAAGAGTCCAAGTGTGTGTTTTAGGTTTCATTATGGTTTAGGTTTATCTTAGAGTTTTTAGATAGTTTTTCTCAAGTTTTCTTTCCATTTTTCACCCATAGTGCCTTGTAAGCCAAAAATGGCATTATAGTGAAAATATGCTCAAAACCTTGTAACAAGACAAGAAAGGACTTGGAGTAGGTGTATTTATTTATTTGACACCTTCTCAAATGGTTAGGTGGAAGATATTTGTCTTGTAGGTCAAAAATGCACTAAGAGTCAAAAATTGTCAATGTTGTCAAGCAACATTTTGACAAAAAGTGAGAAAAGTTGTAAAATCACTCTACAAGGAAGTTATGGACATCATAAGGGTTGAAATGGTTTGAGTGTGCCTATATAAGGACACTTCAAACATTGTAAATAGGTTGGGCTTTGTATTGGCAAGAGGAAGTTATTAAATATGATTGTTTTTCATGCTTTTTAAGCTTAATATGTTATAACAGTCCATACAAAGCACTATTTCTATATTGTTCTTTCATGGGAGTTTGTTTCATGGTTTTATGAAGGTTTTTAATTCTTTGTGTTAGGGTTTTTACTGTGCTTTGGTTTATCAAAAAAAATCTTTTAGTTTTTTCCAGTTCGTTGCCCTGAACTAGGGTTTTGAGGAAAATGGGTTGAAACACTTGGTCTCCATGGGTAACAAGCAAAAATGAACCTTGGAGACCAAGTTGGACCTTTTTACATATAGTATTTTAAGTTTTTTCTGTTAGTTATGATAGAAAGGATGAATGGGACCAAGTTCTAGGTGAGTGCATGATGAAAAATAAGTTAGAAGCAAGCAAGTGAATGGTCTCAGCCAATTTTTAATGAGTTTTAATTGTCAATCTTCCTAGTTGAAGGTTTATTATGCTGTTATGAAGTTGTTTTGAATTGTGAAGGAATAAAACCAGGTTATATTTCCTTCAATGAGCAAATCTAACAGTGTTGTAGCAGTAAACAACGAGTTTGCTGTCAAAATTTGCTTTCTTGGTGTTTGTTTGCCAAGTGTTTGTTGAAATGTTTGTAGGGAAGAAATAGGGGAGAGTTCTAATTGGTGTAGAAGAGTTGTATTGATAGTTTGGGAGCTTGATACAGAATAGAGAAGTGATATCTAATGCATCATGGTTCAAAACCCTCACAAAAAACCTTGTTTTGAGGCTACAAAATAGGAAAGTTATAAATTGACCTTCCCAAGACCTCTCTTGGCACTAATTCATGATTTTGGCCAAAAGGGTACTAAAAAATATTTTCCTTTTTCAAAGATTCCAAGTTGGGAGTGAGTAATGAGAAAAATAGTGTTTTAGGAGGGCTAAAAATGGCTTATTCCTTGTAGCCCTGGTTTGAAGAAAATTAAGAATCCGATTGGAGTAAGGATTGGTGACCTTGTAAAACCTTTTGTAATCAGTCTAAAACAACCTTGGAAACCTTGTGAAGCCCTCATAACTCCAGTTTAAACATTTGGGGTTTAGACCTATAGTAAGGGTTTGAGTAAGTGTTGAGTAAGTGAGCATGGTAGTTTGAGTTTGAGCAAGTGTATGAACAAATGACGGGAAGAACTCAAGGAGGAAGTTTTGGGTTGAGTGAATCTTGTGAACATTGAAAGTGGGCCTTACCTAGAAAACTGAAACCTTTCCTCTCTCATTTGAAGGAGTCTCTTAACAAGAAGATTATACTTAGCTTTAATTGGTCCTCCTTTGGGATTCTCCCTATCAGATTGGTATCAAAGCAAGGAAGTAGACCCTTGCAGTTAGTTGTGAGTTGTGAGAGTTGAATAAAGAAGTTCCTAACAACATGGAGAGTAGATATGATCCAGGACAAGCCATTTTCAGAACCAAGTGCAAATGCAAGGGTAAAGTATGTAAAGTTGTAGTTGACAGTGATTCTCTTGACAACATAGGCTCCATAGAAATGGTGGAAAAGATGAATCTACCAAGGATACCTCATGAGTCACCTTACAGAGCATTTGGTTTGAGTGATGATCATTGGGTTGATGTCTTAGAGAAGTTTGTTGTTTGTTTCAAAATAATGTCCTTACTATGAGATGGTGAAATGTGATATTATGCCCTTGAGAGATTGCCATTTGATTTTGGGAAGAGCATATCAATATGACAATTACACTATGTATGATGCTTATAGGAATGTGTATCAATTTTCTAAGGATGGCACAAATTTTATCTTGGACCCTATGAGGGAGGAAGATGATCCTACATGGCATATAACAAGAAGTCTAGGATTGGTTGAGAGAATAGCTTTCCCTGAGCATAAGAATCACCAGGAGGAAGATGTTGAAGAAGCAGATGGTACAACAGTACACAATGGAAGTTTAGTGGAAGAAGTGACCCCAAGTACCATAGAATGTGAAGTTGAAGAGGTAGATAGTCCATTCAGTGACTTTGAGCAGCAGATGCATGTTGAAGAGAAGAGTGAGCAGCAAAGAGTTGAAGAGGAACCTTATATGGAAAAGGTTCTTGAGGATGAGACAGGGATAGAGACCAATGTGGCTGAAGCATATAGTATTTATCCTAATGATGGAGTTGTTGAGTAGATTGGACAAGAAGAAGACATGGTACAAGGGTCACATGCACTTGAGAAGCCTATTGGCAGGCCGGATACAGAGATAGTTGTTATTGATCCATATGTTGCTATAGAGGTCTACATGCATGAACACTATCATATTGGTATTAGTCTTTATGAAAGTGTCATGACCTTAATGGGAGCAATCCTCTATACTAGGAAAATGCATGACACCAAGCACATCTATTGGTCCCCACAAATGAGCACTTCTCCTCACTTTGAGATGAAGCTCATTGAGATCTCTCATATCTATTCATGGAATTGTTCTTGGACTGAGGGTTTACTAGAATGGCAATTGATGGTGTCCTTTACACCTTGTGAGCAGCTACAACTATGGTGGATGTTGATTTTTGCAGCAAGGCCTAGAGTGAAGATGAAGGAAGGAGATTTTCATTTGGCCATGCATGGTGAAGCCAAAGACAAGTACATGCCAAAGGTCAAAATGAAGCCTATATGATTTGCAGGTATCATTTGTTTTGCAGGTATCATTTCCAAGAGGACTTGGAACTTTTTCAATCTGGGGGAGTATGGTGTAGGAGCACCTTCACAATTTTGGCTTGTTTGATCCTAATGGGATCATAAATTGAATAAAGGAATATTTTAAGAGTCCAAGTGTGTGTTTTAGGTTTCATTATGCTTTAGGTTTATCTTAGAGTGTTTAGATAGTTTTTCTCAAGTTTTCTTTCCACTTTTGGCCCATAGTGCTTTGTAAGCCAAACATAGCATTATAGTGAAAATATGCTCAAAACCTTGTAACAAGCCTAGAAATTACTTGGAGTAGGTGTATTTATTTATTTGACACCTTCTCAAATGGTTAGGTGGAAGATATTTGTCTTGTAGGTCAAAAATGCACTAAGAGTAAAAAATTGCCAATGTTGTCAAGCAACATTTTGACAAAAAGTGAAAAAAGTTGTAAAATCACTCTACAAGGCAGTTATGGATGCCATAAGGGTTGAAATGGTTTGAGTGTACCTATATAAGGACACTTCAAACATTGTAAATAGGTTGGGCTTTGTATTGGCAAGAGGAAGTTATAAAATATGATTGTTTTTCATGCTTTTTAAGCTTAATATGTTGTAACAATCCATACAAAGCACTATTTCCATACTATTCTTTCATGGGAGTTTGTGTCATGGTTTTATAAAGGTTTTTAATTCTTTGTGTCAGGGTTTTTACTATGTTTTGGTTTATCAAAAAAAATGTTTTAGTTTTTGCCAGTTCGCTGCCCTGAACTAGGGTGTTGAGGAAAATGGGTTGAAACACTTGGTCTCCATGGGTAACCAAGCAAAAATGAACCTTGGAGACCAAGTTGGACCTTTTTAAATATTGTATTTTAACTTTTTGTTATCAAACATGATAGAAAGGATGAATGGGACCAAGTTCTAGGCAAGTGCATGATGGAAACTCGGTTAGAAGCAAGCAAGTGAATGGTCTCATTCAATTTTTAATTTGTTTTAATTGTCAATCTTCCTAGTTGAAGGTTTATTATGTTCTTATGAAGTTGTTTTGCATTTTGAAGGAAGAAAACCAGGTTACGTTTCCTTCAATGAGGAAATTTAACAGTGTTGCAGTAGTAAACAGTGAGTTTGCTGTCAAAATTTGCTTTCTTGGTGTTTGTTTGCCAAGTGTTTGTTGAAATGTTTCCAGGGAAGAGATAGGGGAGAGTTCTAATTGGTGTGGCAGAGTTGTATTGATAGTTTGGAAGCTTGATACAAAATAGAGAAGTTATTTCTAATGCATCATGGTTCAAAACCCTCACAAAAAACCTTGTTTTGAGAAAAATAGTGTTTCGGGAGGGCTAAAAAGGGCTTATTCCTTGTAGCCCCGTTTTGAAGAAAATTAAGAATCCGATTGGAGTAAGGATTGGTGCCCTTGTAAAACCTTTTTTAATCAGTCCAAAACAACCTTGGAAACCTTGTGAAGCCCTCATAACTCCAGTTTAAACATTTGGGGTTTAGACCTATAGTAAGGGTTTGAGTAAGTGTTGAGTAAGTGAGCATGGTAGTTTGAGTTTGAGCAAGTGTATGAACAAATGATGGGAAGAACTCAATGAGGAAGTTTTGGGTTGAGTGAAGCTTCTGAACATTGAAAGTGGGCCATACCTAGAAAACTGAAACCTTTCCTCTCTCATTTGAAGGAGTCTCTTAACAAGAAGATTATACTTAGATTTAATTGGTCCTCCTTTGGGATTCTCCCTATCAGCCACCCTCTATTTGAATTAGTTTTTGGTGGGAAAGTTTCAGTTTAAAATATGGTGAGCTAAGGCAAATTAGCTAACAGTTGAAGGAAAAAGAATAGTGTGAAATTGTTCTCTAAGAGCCAAAGAGAAAAACACTTGAAATGTTTGTGAGGGAAGATTGTACCAGTAAGGAGAAGCAGGGTAAACCGGTGTAAGGAACAAACTGGTAAAGTGAGCATAGAATGTAGAGGTGACAAACTTCAAGAAGCAATACCTGATAGAGAGAAACCAAGTGTGATTTGAATTCAACATAATAGAGGAATAGACGATTAAGCACAATTAGAACCAACAAATAAGTTAAGTCGCAGTGTGTGTTGAGCTAATACAAACCAGTGAGTAGAATCTTGTAGGGAAAATCTTTGAAGGGTTGCAAAACTTCATTTTTAGCAAGGATCTCATTTGTATATATGAGTTTTCATATTATTTTCACTAAGTAGGCTTCTTAGTGTAGGGGTTATAGCTCCTTTAGGTTGTAGCCTATAAATTGTGTAGGGGTCGTTGCTCCTTTGAGTTGGTGCTCATAAATCAGTGGTTGGTGCCCTAAAATTTATAATCAGATCTTTTCATTGTGAGGGTGGATTGGAGCAGAAGATCTCCAATAGCTATTCTCACTGAGGTTTTTCCCACATTGGATTTTTCTCATACATCTAGTGTTATGTGTTGCATCTTCATGTGTGTGATGTATTAACCCTTAAGCTATTTATCCTATACACATTGTTTGCCTTTCTTTGGTAGCTGGTCTGCATCTTGTGTATCTCATATTGAACTGATATAGCTCTGATTAAGTAAGAAAAACTTAAATCATTGTTTCACCCCCCTCTCAGTGATCCATTGTGTCCAACAATTGGTATCAAAGCATAGGTACCCTATTTTGTCAAAGCATTCTCTAGCTTGGGTAGATCCTGTCAAGTGTTCACAATGGCAAGAAATGAATCAACCTCCTCAAAACCCCCTATGTTTGATGGTGTCAACTATGCCTTTGGAGCAGAAGAATAGAAACCTATTTTTCCTCTCTAGGTTGTGATGTATGGATGTTGGTTGTGAATGGGTATACTATCCCTAATAATCCTCCGACTGATCCAGATGCTGAGAAGGAATATGAAAACAATGCTAAGGAAAAGAATGCTATTCCTAGTGGGCTATTTGATATTGAGGTTTTTAAGGTCATGCACTGCTCATTTGCCAAAGAAACTTGGGATAAGTTACAAAAAATATTTGAAGGCGATGCTAAAGTCAAGGAAGACAAGTTACAGACATTGAGAGTACAACTTGAGGGTCTGAAGATGAGAGATGAAGAGAAGATTGCTGACTATCTCCAAAGGATTGATGAAACAACAAACACTATTAGAGGGCTTGGAGAAGAAATAAAAGATGAGGTGGTAGTGAAGAAATTACTTAGATCCCTTACACCTAAGCATGATACAAAGCTTTCTACAATAGAAGAAGCAAAATATCTGAAATTATTTACAAAGGATGAGTTGTATGGTTCCCTAACTTCTTATCAAATGAGGACTATTGGTACTGAGGTTGTGTAGAGAGAAGTTGTATTCAAAACATCAAGAAAGGGAAAAGAAGAGTATACTCATGATGGACCTATTCAAGACTCTAATGATAACATGGAAAACTTCGTCTGAAGACTCAAGATGGGTTCAAGAAAATACAAAGGCAAGCTTCCCTTGAAATGTTTCAACTGTGGAAATATTAGACATTTTGCTGCCAAATGTCCCTATGGTGATAGGAATGAAGATGATCAATCAAGTGGTAGCAGATCATATGGTAAAGATAGGAAGAATAATGTCTACTGGTATGGTTGAAGAGGCAACAAGAAGCAGAAAAGTCTCTACACACATGAAAATGATACTACCGATGAGGAAAATGTCTTAGATAACTATTGCAGTGAAGATGATCATGTCAGTGCAACCCTTTTCATGGCCCAAGAGGTTCCGGAACTTGAAGAAGGAGAAGAGAAAGAACAAGAAGGAGAAGTAGATCTTGAAGAAGAGATCATCAGTGCCTTGGAAGAGCTGAAGAAAACAAGAAGATATCTGAAGAAGGTGAAAAAGGTTGTAGCTAAAGAACAAGAGATGTTGGAGTAATCTCTTGAAGAGTCCAAGAAAACAATTGCAGATCTAAAACTTCAATTGGAAGAAGCCAAGAGGATCTGTGAAGTTACTAGCATAGTTTTGAGTAAAAAGGAGACAAAGCATCAGAACTTAGAAGAAGAAATTGTCAAGCTCTAGAAGGAATTAGAGAAAAGAAAGGAAGAAATGAAAGTGAGAAGGAAATATGAAGGCAACAATGAAGCCTTAGACAAGATGTTGAGCAAACAAAAGCAATCTAAGGATAACAGTGGCTTAGGATTTGAAGAGGGTCAAAGTTCAAATAGAAAAGACACATCCAGTAAGGAGATATTGTTTACTTCTTCAAATGAAAATGAAGAGAAGAAGACATTCATGGTAAGAATACATACCGATAAGAAGACATATGCAGATATTGTCAAGAATTGTCACACAAACTAGTATACACAATCAATGAACCAGAGACCATACTCAATGCACTGACATATAGATCCAAGGAGAAATGGAATAGCTGATCATGAAGGATTCACTAGAGTTAGTAGCATGAAAAGAAGAATCTCAGTGAGGCAGTCATCTACAGGACCAAGACAATCTAACCGATATGTTCCAAACTTTCATGGTTATTGTCACCAGTGTAATAAGTTCAGTCATATAATGGTAGACTGTAGGAAAACAAATGTAAATCCCAGTTTGAAGAGTAGAAACTCATTTGTTGCATTATAAGGTACAAATTTCACTTGCTACAATTGAAATGAGTTTGGTCATAAGAGTTATGAGTGTAGGAGAAGTGTGCAGATGTCCTACAAGAATGCTTTGGATACATCTTTCAATACTAATGTAAAATGTTATAAGTGTCAAAAGTTTGGTCACATAGCAACGCATTGTAAGCTAAGAACTGGTGAGAAAAAGAAAACTATACCAAATCAGAAGATAGAGACTAAACCAGAACACAAGATGATAGAAGAGGAGAAGAACGAAGAAAAATGGGTTTGGATAGAGAAGGAGAAGAACAAGACAATGTCAAGTTTGATTGTGCAGAATGCTCTACATGTTGAAAGGAAGAATTTATGGGTAGTCGATAGTGGCTGTTCAAATCACATGACCGAAGATAAGAAAATTTTTATCAAGCTTGATGATTGGAATTGTGGTTCTGTCCGTTTTGGTGACAACTCCTCCATCAAGATTAAATCTCGTGGTACATTGAATATTGATGGAAAAGTTAAGACTCATGATGTGTACTACATGGAAGGACAAAAGCATAATCTATTGAGTATAAGTCAGATGTGTGACAAAGGGTACAAGTTCACATTTGATGCTACCAGTTGTCAGAAAAGAAAGCATAGTACTAATTAGGTTGTGGTAGAAGGAAAGAGAATGGATGGTAATGTCTACAATCTAAGGGAATGCTATGAGTCCAAATGTATGATGGGACAGGTTGATGAAAGTTAGTTGTGATACCAGAGATTATGCCATGTGAACTTTGACAATCTGGTGAAGATTAGCAAGAACTGGTATGTAAGAAACATTACACAAATAACTAAACCAACAAGTACCTTTTGTGATGAATGCATCAGGGGCAAGAAAATCAGAGTGAGTTGCAAAACAAAAGAGTATAATACCTCAAGAACTCTGGAGTTAGTACATGCAGATATGTGTGGGCCTTCAAGGACAAGGGCCCTAACTGGTGAGAGATACTTCATGCTATTCATTGATGACTACTCAAGGATGACTTGGGTGACATTTTTGCATGAAAAATCAAAGGCATTTGAAAGATTCACTATTTTTAGAAAGATGGTTGAAAATGACAGTGGACACCGGTTAAAGTGTTTAAGATTTGACTGGGATGGAGAATATTCTTCAAGTGAGTTTATTGACTACTATGAGAAACATGGAATCCAGAGACAATATTCAGCAGGAAGAACACCACAACAAAATGGTGTGGTAGAAAGGAAGAATAGGATAGTAAAGGAAATGGCTAGAACAATGTTAAATGAGGCTAGCATACTGGATACATACTAGAAGGAAGCAATTCATACTGTTGTCTATACATTAATCTGGGTACATCTAAGAATGAACAGTAGAATGACTCCCTATGAGTTATGGTACAACCAAAAACCATCACTCAAGCATTTTAGAGTGTTTGGAAGTAAGTGATACATCAAGAGAGATGCAAATGGATTAGGAAGTTTTGATTCCAGAAGTGATGAAGGAATCGTTCGGGGTTACTCAACCAAGAGCAAAGCTTACAAATGATACAACAAGAATTTGAGAAAAATGGTTGACAGTATAAATGTGAGAATATATGAAGACCTACATAAGAAAGAATTTGCACCGACACCCTATATTGATGTTTCAGATGATGAGAATGAAGATCAATCTAAAAGTGGACCAGTAGAGGAAGCATGAAGCAAGTACTCCAATTGGTATGTGTAGAAGAACCATATGGAAGAACAAATCATAGGAGATTAAATTGAAGGTGTGCAAACCAGAAGAAGACTAGTCCAAAATGATGAGAAGGTAAATTTCTGCCTCATGACAAAACTTGAAAAAAAAATTGATGAAGCTAGAAAAAGTGAGAAATGGATAGATGCTATGGATGAAGAGTTGACACAAATTGAGAAGAATCAAGCATGGGAAATTTTTCCTAGACTGGAAGACAAGAATGTCATAGGTGCCAAGTGGGTCTACCAGAATAAGATGAATGAAGAAGGAAAGATAATCCAGCATAAAACAAGGTTAGTTTGCAAAGGATATGCTCAAGTGGAAGGTATTGACTTCGAAGAAACCTTTGCACTAGTTGCTAGATTAGAGGCAATAAGAATGTTTTTAGCTTTCTCTGCCTATAAAGGTTACAAGGTCTACCAAATGGATGTCAAATCTATCTTTTTGAATGGTAACCTTGAAGAAGAGGTATATATGGAACAACCAGAGGGTTATCTTTTGCATGATGATGTGAATTGTGTATGCCGGTTGAAGAAAGCCTTGTATGGTCTGAAGCAGGCTCCTAGAGCATGGTATTCCCAGTTGGATAAATACTTGAAGGAGCAAGAATTCCACAAAGAGAATGCAGACAGTAACTTGTATGTCAAGGTAATTGGAGATCACATGATTATAGTGGTTGTATATGTGGATTATATTATCTTTGGTGGAGACAAGGACATCATGTGCAGAGACTTTGTAGATCAGATGAAGACAAAATTTGAGATGTCCATGCTGGGTGAGTTGTCCTATTTTCTTGGTTTGTAGATCTTACAATAGGAGAAAGGAATTTTCATCTCCCAAACCAAGTATGCGAAAGACATGTTGAAGAAATTTCAAATGGAGGACAACAAACCAGTAAGTATTCCCATGGTCACCGGTTGTAAGTTGAGCAAACTATATGAGTCATCATAAGTTGAGAAAACACTGTATAGGTCTATGATTGGTAGTATGCTATATTTAACAACATCTAGACCGAATATTGTACAAGTTGCTTGCATGGTAGAAACATTCCAAGCTGCTCCTAAATAGTCTCACCTAAATGTAGTCAAAAGAATCTTTAGGTATCTACAAGGAACTATTGGCTATGACCTGTAGTATCCACAAAAAGGAGACTCCTCTTTGCAGGCTTATACTGATGCAGATTGGGCAAGAAGTATTGATGATCAGAAAAGTACAAGTGGAGGTGCTTTCTACTTAGGAGACCGGTTAGTATCATGGCACCACAAGAAGCAAGACTCGATGTCATTATCCACTGCTAAGGCTGAATATATAGCTTCTACTACATATTTCTCACAAGTGCTATGGATGAAGCAGACATTGAAGGACATGTAGGTGGAGATACCAGATCCTATTCCAATTTGGTGTGATAGCTCAAGTGAAATCAACATCTCCAAGAATCCATTAATGCACTAAAAAAAAATCACATTGCAATCAAGTATCACTTCTTTAGGGACAAGGTAGCAAACAAGGAGGTCATAGTTGAATATGTTCCAACTGGTAAGAAGATTGTTGACATATTTACCAAGACAATTTATTTAGGTCCATTTGAGTACTTGAGACAAAAGATGGGAGTTGTCCCACCATCCAACAACACTTAATACGAGGGAGGATGTATGATTCAGGGGGAGTCAACCATTGTTACTATCTTATTAATCTTGAATCATGAAGCATGGACACAGGGGGAGATTGTTTCCTAACTGGGTGTAGCCAAGGGAGAGATTATTGGTGTCGGGATAGGGTTCCCTTTGCCATTGCTATCAAAGGGGGAGAGAAACTGGAACAGACAATGTTGACATCAATGCCAAAGGGGGAGATTGTTACCCTTGATTATCATTGATGTCAACTGGTATTGCAGGCTACTGGTAGAGGTATGTCAACCTAGCATGAAGAAGATTAATATGAAGGATTGTCAACCGATATGGTGGAAGACAAGTAGGTATTGAGATTGTCAGTGACATCACTGGTAAGAGGTGATATGAAGTTGTGTGTTGGCATGAAAAGCTGTAACCGGTATAAAGGCTAGTTGTTTTCTTGTGATAATGTTTGTGATAAAGAGGCGGAGTGACAAAGAGATCACAAACCACGAGAGGTGAAGTTGTGCTATTGGTGTAGTGTACACTACCGGTTAGCAGCAGGAGAAGGTCTCACCAATAAGGGCTTGTGCCAATATGAGTTTGTTGAATTTTCAAGTTTAAACCAACCTTTTGTCAGTGAGATGAGTGTATATCGATGTGATGCCACATGGAGCTAAGGTGGCAGGCATGCAGAGGTCGGTGAAGTTTCCATCGAATGGTTGTTGGAGTAGTTAGTCGACATTAAATGAAATAGCCATAAATCATGAATCGATAACAGATTGATGTGGCTTGAGGAAGAATGAACGATAGAGAATGATAAGGGAGTTGTTGGCACCTAGATCAAAGAAAATAAATCAGATTACAAGAGGACCTCAAGAAGGAAACAACTGGGTCATAGATGAGTCGACAGATTTCAAGGCCATAAATCATGGTCGGGTTTGCTATTTTTGGCAAACATACTTTGGATAGATGGAAAACACATGATGAATTATTCCTCCAATGTAGGTTTGTGATCCAAGGTGGATCATATCAAATTGGATGCAGATTTGATCGGGAGAAGGAGACCCTAGCTAGACTTTGTTTGAATTGGTTTTTGGTAGGAAAGATTCAGTTTAAAATATGGCAACCTAAGGCAGATTAGGAAGCTTAAGGAAAAATAATAGTGTGAAATTTCTTGTCTGAGAGATGAAGAGAAAAACACTTGAAGTGTTTGTGAGATAATATTGTATGAGTAAGGAGAAGCAGGGTAAACTAGTGTAAGGAACAAATTGGTAAAGTGAGCATAGAATGCAGAGGTGACAAATTGAAAGAAGCAATACCCAATAGAGAGCAACCAAGTGTGTTTTGAATTCAGAAGAATAGAGGGAGAGAAGATTAAGCAAAATTAGAACCAACAGATAAGTTAAGTCACAATGTGTGTTGAGATGATACAAACCGGTAAGATAGAATCCGATAGGGAAAATCTTTGAAGGTTTGTAACACTTCATTTGTAGCAAGGATCTCATTTGTATATCTGACATTTCATATTATTTTCACTGAGTAGGTGCTTAGTGTAGGGGTTGTAGCTCCTTTAGGTTGTAGCCTATAAATTATGCAGGGGTCGCTGCTCCTTTGAGTTGATGCTCATAAATCAAGGGTTGGTGCCCTAAAATTTATAATTAGATCTTTTCATTATGAGGCTGGATTGCAACACAAGATCTCCAACATCTATTTTCACTGAGTTTTTTCCCACATTAGGTTTTCCTCGTACATATGGTGTTAGGTGTTGCATCTTCATGTGTGTGATGTATTAACCCTTTAGCTATTTCTCCTACACATGTTGTTTGTATTGCTTTGGTAACCGGTTTGCATCTCATGTATCTCATATTAAACTAGTATAGCTTTGATTAAGTAAAAATTATTTAAATCATTGATTTACCCCCCTCTCAATGATCCATTGTGTCCAACACACCTCCACATGAAAGACTAGAGAGGCCCAAAGATGCATAACATGAAGCACAAAAAACACCACCAAGGAAGCAAATTGAGAGGGGACAAGAAAATCCTCATCACAGAGGAAGGGGGAAGACAAGAGATAAAAATAGTAGAAAATAAACCCCCTCCACCAAATCCTTCTCAAAAATAGAGGGCAGCGGAAAGCATTAGAAAACATACCCTGCAAAGCCACCATGGAGAAACAAGAGGGGATCTTGGCAAGAAGAATCCAAGAGGAAAGGAAAGAACAACCAAAGGTACACCACTGAGCCAAAACCCAAGATGGAAAAACAATAGAATTTAAACCATCTGAGACACCAATAAGGGAAATCCTTTCCTTAAATAAAAACTCACTCACCCCATCACACCCCTCAAAACGCCCATCAAGTGACCCCAAATAGTCTCTCCAGTCGTCGTAGAAGCCACACACAATGCACATACCAACATTCACACTTGAGCCCGAGGCAAAATAGAACCCAAAAATAACACCAGAGATGAACCTTTCAGACACCAAACATGGTAGCTCCCACCTCTCCAAAAAAAACCCAAGTTGCCCCCATTCTAAGGAGAAAACACATAGACTACAAAGGAAGCAACAATGACACCCACAAGACAAAAACTCAAGTAGAACAAAAATGACAACATTGAGAATAGAAATGCAGAAATAAATGGGCCCTCCTCTTTGTCATCTGATAACTCAATGATGAACCAATAGTACCAAACCGGTACTGAGAGGGGGGGGCTGAATCAGTACCAACAAAAATACAGTCCAAAACCGGTTTGACAACAAATACTCCAAATGACTGGCAAGCAGTGATACTAGCTGAAAAAGAGTGCAACTGGTAAGACCTAGAATAACTAAAACAATCATAAACTGGTCACTCACTGAGCTTTCCTCTTAGCTCAATACTATAGTACCATTACACCCTCATGCATGAATAGGTAAACTATCATCTAATCTTCACAATAGTTAGTTCAGTATGTTTTATAGACAGACATAAAACAAAGAACCATCATATGCTCAACAGTTAATAACAAAGCATCACACATGACACACATATTTTTCATGTGGAAACCCAACTGGGAAAAACCACAGTGGGGATGAATACCCACAAGCTATTTTTTGAACTCTTTAGAAGTCCGCTCTATTAGGAGCCTTGTCCGGTTAAAGACATTACAATAGGTTCTGCTAAGAACCGATCCTGTTAGGGATCACCCGGTTAAGGGATGGCTACAATACCCAGTTAAGGGTTAAACCTGGTTGGGGTTACCTTGTTAGAGGATTTCAAGAACTCAATAGCTAAAGGATCTCCAGAGCTCTATAGCTTCTTAGACCTCATTAACTTCAAGTTACCCGGTTAAGGGATTTGAATCAAGCCGGTTAAAGCTACCCTATTAAGGGATTTGTATCAAGCCAGTTAAGGCTACCCTGTTAAGGGATTTCACAACTATTGAAGTGGTTAGAGATCAACAGGAATTACAATGATCTAGTAACAACGCTCAATGCTAATGCAGATCTGTTTTGGCTCCTTTTCACCTTCTACACATTCACTTTGCAGGTATCTCTTCTCTCCTTTGATCTGGCAAGAATCAAGTGTCACTTCCCTTGGATACACACTCACAAATTTTGCCAAAAACCTTAGAAAGAAACACCACATCGACCTTATAGGAAATAGACAGGTCAGTAGCAAAAACCCTAAACACTAAACCTATTAGGTTAAGCAATTCAAGCAGTTCAATCCTGACCGTTGAATCATACTGCATTAAATGCAACAACCTTGAATCAATCTCAAGACATTCTCCATCATCCATTATCCACCAATTTCATGGTGACTGATAACCCATCACGCGTTATCACCGTTTGACAAACTTCGCACATTCTCAAGGTAGATAGGAATAGTCTTCTTCATGCAAGATCCTTCACATGCACAGAGCTTACATGGCAACATGACCTATTCTCTGTTATACTATTAACTCATTACATAAAGATCACTGATTGAGTCACACAAGCTTGAGGTACTCCAACTGGAAATCCTGAAGTGGAAACTACCTACCAACTAGTAGTCACACAATGCTTCCATATGCCGGTTCATCTTGAACAAATATACCGCTTCACTTTGGCATATATACCTGTTCACACATATGTCGGTTCTCTCTTCTCACATATCACATATGCCGGTTCACTTCATATCACATATTGACATCAATGACAACATACAATATCATTATGTCCTTATACTGGTTCACATAATGCAAACAATCTCCCCCTTTGGCATTGATGGCAATATACAAAGATATCTCTTCGCTTCACATCTTCACCCCCATTTGCTATAGATATCTTTTCTGCTTCACTCCTTCTCCCCCTTTGACAAAAATGCCAAAGTGGAGGCACAAGCAACCCTGTTACATTATGCTGCTCCCCCTAAGGAGTAGCATCCTTCAACACATCAATCAACAAAAAATTGACTATACAATACCTGACTGATGTGGAACAAATACTTTTAGTTCACTTCCTGAAGGGGCAGTACCCCCAATTCACCTCTTAAATGCACAAATGTAGTCTTTGGAAGAGGCTTGGTGAATATGTCTGCTAACTGCTCCTTACTGGAAACATGTTCCAGTGCAATCTCTTTATTCTGAACCTTTTCCCTCAAGAAATGATACTTAAGCTCAAAATGCTTGGTTCTAGAATGTAAAACCGGATTCTTTGAAATATTGATAGCACTTGTGTTATCACAAAATATACTTACCGGTTCAAATACAGGGATTTTGAAGCCTTCTAGTACATGCTTCATCCAAATTGTCTAAGTGCAGTTCATGAAAGCTACAACATACTCCACTTCTGCTATAGACTGAGAGATACAACTCTTCTTTTTACTCATCCATGAGACTAGTCTACCACTGAGAAATAATGCACCACCAGTTTTGCTTTTCTGGTCATCCACATTACCTGCCCAATCAGCATCTGTGAACACTTTCAGATTGAAATCATTGTTGTATGGGTACCACAATCCATAGTCAATTGTTCCCTTCAGATACCTAAGAATCTGCTTGACTGCATTCAAGTGGGATTCTCTTGGACTTTTCTGGAATCTTGCAGTAATGCCAACTGCATGTGTAACATCTGATCTACTGTGCACTACATAATGCAACTTAGCAATCATTGATCGGTATTCCTTCTCATCAACTAGTGCGGAATCATCCTCTTTTGTTAATTTGCAACCAGTCACCATCGGTGTACCTCTTCAACACCTCTTTGACATATTTGGACTGAGTGATAAAGATTCCATCCTTCATCTACTGGATTTGTAGTCCAATAAAGAACTTAATCTCCCCTATGAGTGACATCTCAAACTCTTTCTTCATCTCATCAACAAACTCATGACTCATCTTGTCATCTCCACCAAAGATAATGTCATCAACAAAAACCTCACAGATCAGGATTTGATCTCCTTCAGACTTCAAGTAGATATTGCTATCTTCACTTGTTCTCTAAAATACAATCTTCACAAGATGGGAATGTAGGCGCTCATACCATGCCCTAGGTGCTTGCTTTAGACCATATAAGGCTTTATGTAGCCTGCACACCATATTACTATCTTCAGATAGGGAAAACCCATATGGTTGCTCTATATATACCTCCTCTTCAAGTACACCATTTAAGAATGCAGATTTTACATCCATTTGATATACTTTGAACCTTTTAAAAGCTACATATGCAAGAAGCATACGAACTCCTTCCAATCTAGCTATAGGAGCAAAGGTTTCTCCATAGTCTTCTCCTTCTTCTTGAGCATATCCTTTGCACACCTGTAGATAGGAAATGTGGAAATCATCAAAGCAATGTTAACATTAGCCTAGTTCAATCATGAAAACTGAAATGTAGTGATAACAATCCTAATTACACTCAATGAAAACATGAAAACAAGACATTCAAGATTGCAAACTAAGCAAACCAAATGCAGATGTCTCCTTCATGTGGCTCCATTGTCCTTCTTTCTCCTTCAAATAGCTTTGTTTGTGGATCTCACCTACTAGTGCATAAGCATGATGTGAAAGCAAGTAGACAAGACAAGATGACAACGTAAGGGTACTAGAAGCGTGATTGATTCGACCAGGGATTAAGGGCTTTGATTGAAGAAATTCATCCAATTTATAGACAAATTGGAGAAAAGATTAGATTAGCATGAAAGTGATTCAAATGGAAATTCAAATCAAGAATAGCAAAATTATGACAAGTGTATGACAAATTGCTATGCAAGGATTTATGACAATTTATGACAATTTATGACAAATTGCTATGCAAGGATTTATGACAAGAATTTGAAATAGAAATAGACATTTAGGAATTAGAAAATTAGGTTAGAAATGATGACTTGGAATTTAGGAAATTGATGAAAATTAGGTAAATTAATTAATAATTTCTCATTCATTAATTAATTTACAAAAATAGGAGGAATTAATTAGCCAATTAAATAAATATTTAATTGTGACAAGAAGACTTAGGATAAATAAATAAATCATTTATCCTAAAGAGAAAATGGAGAGAAAATGACAAACAAGGTTAAATGAATAAATCATGAAACCCTAGAAGATAAATTAGAAATGCAAGGATGACAATTAGGTCTTGATGTAAGATTGATTTGATGTCAATTCGATCATGATTTTGAATTGATAAATGATTTGATTGATAAACAATTGAAATTGGTTGACAAATTGACCAATATTGATAAAGAGACCAAATTGATATGCACCAATTGACATGATTGAAGAGGACAAGAATCGATGACAAATCGATCGCAAAATTGATGAGATTGACAAGGACAAGGATCGATGACAAATCGATCTCAAAATGACAAGATTGATAAGAGGACAAAACCCTAATTCAAAAGCAATAAAAATGAGGAATGCAGAAGAAGGACTCGATGCTCGCAAATGATAAAGACCAAGTACGCAACATAGAAGAAATGTTAATGCGACGCAAAAACCTAAAATAAGGCAATGCACCAATGTTAGAGTATGACTCCACAAGTGTTGACCAATGTTGAGAGAGTTCACATGGAGGCCATATCTTGATTGCCCTAGATGGTCAGATGATAGTGATGAGCTATCATATTGTAGACAAGAGAGGTACCTAATTGGGTGACCAATGAATTGCTAGAGAGTGATTGAGATGTACTTGCCAGAGAGAGTCAGACGACAGTTTGGAGAGAGGCAGGATATACCTAGAGGGATAGCACACTTTACTCGATCTCACAGAGAGATGAGTCAGTGGGGGAGAATGATTCAGCCACACATAGCATATGTCAACTTCACATAGCTACAGTGGAGATAGTGGGATTGGAGATCTGATGTGGTGGACACCGAGATGACAGAAGAGTATGAGTGATGGTTTGCACGACGATGGCCAGTGCCATTGACAGATCCTGATATTCCAGTACTGAGGAGACAGGAGGACTTCCCACTTGCTGGAGAGGAGGAGGGAGATGATGAGGATGGGAAGGATGAGGGTGGTGATGAGGATGAGGGGGATAATAAGGATGGAGATGATGAGGGGGATGATGATTATGAGCTAGACTCAGCCGATCTGGAGTCATTGCAGGATATACCCATAGAGCCGGAGATAGCTAGGATAGAGGAGATGGAGATGTGTAGGGCTACCATAGCGAGTTAGCATGATCACATTATGACATTAGAGAGACAAAATGCCATCTTGAGGATAGAGTAGGATCAGTTTAGAGTGGAGATAGCTAGACTTACAACGGCTCGAGATACATCAATAGCTCAGGCACAATGAGAAGAACAGAGGGTCACTGAGTATATTGGGTCGATTAGGGACGCCAGTGCACATGAGATGGCACAGATGTTGGTAGAGATCAGAGAGGAGATATGCCATTGGAGGACACTAAATGAGAGTGCAGTTCCACCAGAGCAGAGAGTAGCATCATATCGGGCATGATCAAGGACAGAGAGCAGGGCACGCTCTCAGAGGTCAGTGAGCAGCATGGGGGTGAGTGGACCTATGAGACCACCACTGCCAGGACCTGGGGTAGGAGGGACATCATTCTTGAGACATGGCAGGGATGAGGAGGATAGAGGGAGCACCCAGTGACAAAAGCACGTGCTCCTTAGGACAGAGACAAATGTAGTTTGACATTATGTAGTCAACCTGCGGGCCATACTTAGGACAGACAGTCCAATTTTGTACTCTGATATTATTTTGATATATGATATGATATGCATCGATATGATGGGATGCAATGTGTTATGACTTATAGTTGTTTTCCATGTATGAATATCTTATGCACTGTTTATTATGGAACATGTATGGATATATATTTTTTATGTGTTTTTGATGCATTTATAATATGAAATGGATAAAATGCTTGATGTGATGTTTGATGTAATGCAAATGTACTAACCAAATGGATGTAGGATGCAACATAGGTGTTTTTGTGTGGAGATCGGAGAACTAGACTGAACTGACGGAAGAAATGTTAGTAAGAAGAAAGGAAACAGAGGACAGTTAGAGATGAAGAAAAACTTGCTTTTAGTAATGCACTTTGTAGGTGAGAACCTTTATTTTAATGTAGCAAAATGGATGCGTAGCATCATGGCATTGAAGGCCAGAGCTGAAATGCAACCCTTTTTGCAAAAGATAGACACATCGCAGACAAACAACAATCACAACAAAAAAGAAAGGGACCATGAACCATCCCGGTCACTCTAAATCACTCAGTGACATCATCGAGCAACATAGGAACATGATCGAGGATAAATCAATAAATGATAAGACTTGCTAATTCCAACAAGTCAAACAAACATCTTGATCTTCATTGTCAAAAGTTGAAAGTGTTGATAGGACGATTATGCTGTCTGGTTTCAGGACATGCGGTACCCCGTCTAAGACAGGACATAGTCTGGTTTCGAGCATACCACACCCTGTATAAGACCCATGATAGTAGCAACAAGGATAAATGATATTGATGTTAACGTTTGATTGATATGACAATTGTGATCAGTTTGAATGTCTGGTTTGATTGAAAAAGTTCATATGTTAAGACATGATTTGCAGTAAAGTGTAGTGTGTGATTGCGTGTCGTTGGAGGTATGCTCAGCGATCTATCTATGCACAAAGGGGATCATTTATTGACAAAATGCAAAATGCCAAAGAAATTGTTTTTTTGGATTTTGATGTTTTGAAATTTTTTTGTTCATTTTTTCAGGACTTTATTTGACTTTTTAGGGAGTTTTTTTCAGGACATTATATGATTTTTATGATTTTTTCAGGACATTTTCAATTTTTTATGATTTTGCCCCTAGTGTCTAGCAAGGCAAGGAATATGACAAGTGAATAAATAGGCTTGCTGAAATGATGGTGGATAGAGGGAAGACAAAGGCCTTTTATTATGGAGACAATGTAAATGCAATTTTCAAGGGCTATGGCGTGATGGGACAAAATATTGGATATGACAATGTAAAGCAGTGACATGGCATGAGGGACATGTCAAGAGGTTTTTGAAACCATGTTTAAATTTTGCGTCCTTATGTCAGATCAAGATCAAGGGATAGAAAAGGTGTATGGATAGTGATAAGATATGGATAGGATAAGCAAGATCAAGAATGGATAAGGGACATGGACTGAAAGTCAAGATTGGCTAAGGGATAGTGGTAGAAAGTTGCAATAAGACAGGGAATATGGATGAAAGGTTATAATAAGCAAATGGATAAATGACTAAAAGCTATGATGGACTAAAAGCTATAAACAAGATGCGTGATGCTCATGAAGATCCTTAGCCTTGTCAAGATCAAAGGTGGAAAGAGAAAACTGGACATGAGGGACAATAGGATATGAAGGGTAATGATAGGGGTTCGATAGGATAATGGAACAATGAAGCATAAAAGGATATGATAGAATAAAACCTGCCCCCAAGTACGGTGTGCAAGAAGTTCATAGATTACGCATGATGCCTGTTTGCCAAGTTTTCATCACGGTACTTTCCCAAGGCACCTGTTTGCCAGGTTTTCACCAGTGGACGAATTATTTTTTCTCTACTTTGTTTTCTTTTGTCTTTTTTTTTTTCTCACTTTTTTTTTAAAATTTTTTTTTGTATTTTGACATTTTAGTCGAAAATGGACACATGATAGGGGATGAAAGAAGGACTCAAACAACTTTTTGTTTGGATAGTATCCTTGAAAAAAATGGACCATGACCTTTAAAAGCATGCTCAAAGACGTTGGTAAGATAAGGACATGGAAAATAAGATGAAACTAAGGCAAAAATTTATGCAAAGGATTGGATCAAAGGGATGGAAGGATGGAAAATATGCATTGGATAATAGGTAGGGTATTGGAAGAATTGGGCTTCAGTGGATGGAAATGAAGGCAAGATCAACATTGGCACACACCTTGAGGGGTGATGGACTGATGGAGGAAAGACGTATTTTGGATATTGAGATTTTGACGAAGGAAAGGCTATGGATTTTGGGACATAAGGGCCCAAAATGGATAAATAAGGTGATGGAGGAATAGAATTGGAATGTTTGGATGGAGGAATAGAAATTTTGGATGCCAAGTTGGATGTTTCTTTAGGCTTTTGTGCTTCAAGGAGCCGCTTAGGGATCCACATGGTTTTTGATTTTTCATGCTTTTGTGGTTCCTTGGAGTGCATTGCTTAAACAAGGGATTTAGGAACCCATATATATTTTGACTTTGCTTGATTTTTCTTAGTGGGCCTTTGTGACCTTTTGGATATTTCTTTTTCTTTATAGATCAATTTGTTCTTTGTTTTGACATGTCAATTATATTGGACATGTTGATCCTTGAATACATGTGGATTTCTAGACTTATGACGTTTATACTTGGCATCCAAATTGCTTGGAGGGGGAAAGGAATGCATGGATGGATATGAATGAAATGGAGTTCTTTTGGATGGATGAAATTTACTCAAGGATGTGTGCCTTTGCTGACCTGGCATAAAGGATGAAGGGATATAAGGACCTAAGATGGATGGAAAGTATGAGGGGGAAGGAATATGTTTGGATTTTGAAGGGATGTTGGATTTAGTAGGGGTACCCACGTCTTGAGGAATTTCACTGAGGCCATGACCCTTAATATTTTCTTTCATATTGAGGAGTTCTTTCTTGTGAAGGTCTACTCCTTTGCCTTTATGAATATCTTGACTTGTAGGATACTCTTTTCTTTGGGAAGAAGACGTGAGTCCATTATGAGGTGGATATGATATGAGAGAAATAATGAGATCTTGAAGTGGATTGGATTGCACCAAAGTGGAAGAACCCATTATGCATGTTGAGGGTTCATGAACATCTTGCACTGACACATTAGAATCATGAAGAGGATTAGGATCATGAGGGCGATTAGGATTGTGTAGTGGACATGGTTCAATGACAGGCTCTTCAAGAGATGGAATGGGAGAAATAATGGGATCATCAAAAGAAATGCGATCTTGGAGTGTATATGGAGCATTAAGACAAGGAGATGGAGGAACAAGTGGATCTTGTGGAGGATTTAAAGGAATAATTTGATCTTGACAAGGAGGAAGATCATTGGAATCCCCTTCAAAGGTGTTTTTCTCTTGAATTTCAATGGGATCATCGGAAAGGATGGAAGGGATATCTAGAATGTCAATGGGATTTAAAAGGACATTTTTTTCATGAAATGGAATGGGATCATTTGGGATTGGATGGACTGGGATATCTTGATCTTGCTCGGGGAATGGAGTGTCAATAGGACTTTGGATAGGATGGACAAGAATAGGGGAATCATCATGAGTTTCTAGGAAGATGAGATCCTGGTCAACAATTGGATGGGATGATAAGGTTTCGGGATCTTGATCTTGATCTATTTCAAGACACGTTTCTTCATGCTCTAAATTATCCTCTTGACATGGGGTTGGACTTTGGATATGCATGGGGGATTCTGACAAGGGATTAATGATTTGGCATGAAGGAGATGCACTTTGAACATTTGTGATGGATTCTGGCAAGGAATCAATGCTTGAACATGAGGAAGAGGGACTTCGAATGGAGTCCTCTAAAATAGGTAACAACAATAAAGTGCATGGTTGCATTGGGTCTTGTATTTCTAAAACATGACAAGGATGTGCATCATGAATTGGATTATCTTGGCAATCAATTATGGATAGCCCTTGGATAATTTCATCCTTGGGTGTATTGTTTGATGAGGACAATATGGAAGGTTCTTGTGAAACTTCTAGAGGTGTAGGGATAGATGCCACTGGAGAGTCAATTTGTTTGCGAGGGGATGAGGCATTGCTAGACATAAGTGTATTATTTTGATCTTCCTCAAAGAACTCACTTGGTAATTTCCTTAAGATCATTGCAATAAAGCCACCTTTCTTTCAAGGTTTTGACATAGTTGTATCTGGAATTTGAACTTGTTTGGCAAGGAGTTGGTTCTGATCTAATGTCATGTTTTGATATTGGACTTGGTTCAATTGTTCCAACATGTTTGAAACTTGGCTTGGTGTGTGCTGCAACTTTTGTTTTTGAATGTTTGGTTGTGGTTGTTGACATTGATATGTTGATTGAACTTGTTGATATTCCACCATTGGTTGAACTATTTATTGACATTGTATAGTTGGTTGGACATATTGTTGAAATTGGACCATTGGTTGTATTGGTTGTATATGTTGAACAATTGGTTGAACCATTGGTTGTACTGGTTGAAAATCTGATTGATAGTAAACACCTTCTTGTTCTTGTTGTGGAGGCACATAATGTTGAAATTGTTGTTGTCTCTTTTCTTGAAACTGTTTCATCATCTCTATTTGTGAGAGGAGAGCTGGTATGTCTGATCATTCAATAAGAGATCTTATATCAATTGGCTCAATCTTTGGATTTTGACCTGGAAACTTTTTAAACATTTTAGACATTTGTGACCTATTCTTCTGAATGTTTTTCACTCTTTGTTCCAATATCTCATTTTCTTGAGCTAGTGTATCCTCTAGTTTTTGTATTTGGAGACTTGTTTCATCATAAAAAGTTTGATCAATGTTGCCTTGTTGTTGGGTCGGATATAATTGTGATTGCCTCGGATTAAAATTTAATTGCATTGTCGGTTGATACGTCAAACTTTGTTGCATCATTGGTGCTTGAAACCTTGTTTCAATAGACATGTCACTATGCAATGCAATATTTTTTTGGAATTTTTCAAGGATGATATATGATATGCAACTAAATGCAAACTAAATAAATGAAAATGTAATCTATGGCAAGAATGCAACCTATGTTTTTGGTTGTTTTTCAAGATTTTGACAAACTTTTTGGAATGCAAATCTAAAAAAGAGACCCTTAGGAAATTGAAATGATGTCTAGACCTCAAAGGACAAAAGGACCAAGTGACAAAAGGACAAAATGACATTTTCTCCCCTATATGCTTGGATACTAAGCTAGGTTTGACCAAATGACAATAATGACAAAAAGAGAAAAGGTTTGATAAGGTCTAGACTTCCTAACAATGACTTAGGGTTTATCAAAGATTTGGATTAGTCAAGTATAACAAAACCTAGTTTTGACACTATATGCAAAGGGACAATTACTATGCAAATGACCCTAATATGATATGATAATGACTTAATCTTAATGAAGGGACCTAGGGTATGCAATTGTAAATGTATGAAAATGGTATTATTATAATGCAAGAGGACACATGCAAACGGATGACCCTTATTGATATGCAAAGGAGTATGACTTAGGTGAAACCTAACCTTGGTACTTGACAATGAACTTTGCAAAAAGAAAACCTAGGATGAACCTAAATCTAAGTGACATGAATGTTGAGACAAGATTTTGAACAATGTTTGACAACCATGTTTGAAGGTGTTTTGAACTTTGTTGGATGAAATGTTCTTGGGTTTAACCTTGTTTTGAATCAATTTGTCTTGCTTTTGAAATGAGACACAACTCAACTTTTGACAAGCAAAGAAGACAAGATATTTTAACTTAGACTCAAGACAATCATGCTCATTCATACATTTTTTATGGTAGGTAAGGATAGTAGGTACTTGAGAGGTAGACTCATTATGAGATTCAAGGAGAATACATAGATGCTTGACCCCATGGGCTCCCCTCCACGGCACTCACTTCTCAGGGCAGCCAAGCATCAGTCCCCATGGAAATCTCCCCATGGCAAACTTAGTATCTCTTCCAAGTATCCAAACTTGTCCTTCTCAAGCAACTAGAAGGATTTTTGGCCTCTAAATACAAGGTGTTTAATAAGGATTTTTGTTAAGCGTTACTCCTTGGTGTCACGCAAGCGTGATTGAGACATTAAGCCCACCAAGATACCAAACAAATGTAGTTGCGCAAGAATGATTTAGACCATGAGGCCCTACTTAGATGTTGATATGAGAAAGAGTCCAAGGGTCATCACTTCCCAAGTAACTACAATTCCCACGTAACCCTTCCTTCAAAGCTTTCGCTCGTTCGGTATTTATTTATAGTGAGTTAGAATGCCAAGGTATTCTATTTGTACTCACTTTGGGTCGTTCCCTTCTCATGATTATCACTTGCTTGCAAAAGCAAATGGTCGGGAAGGCAGGCCCTCTAAAGGTAACACACAATCAAGACATGAGAATGGTATTGAAGATCTGGATTTCTGATCACCCTAAGAAGGATGAGAGCATACTCTCCTACTCCAATGTCAAACTCAACAATCAAAGAAAACATACATTCATTCCAACCTATTTAGAAATCATACTAGGTGCCTAAATATGAATTTCAAACACAAAGTTTAGTTGTAACCCAAGGCAACCTGCAAAACCATCAAGTTAGAAGTTTGATATGTTTGATCTTTGACTATCGAACCTGCATAAAATTCGTTAGTAGTTTCATCTTTGTCTTTGCCATGCATAATGCCAAGGTGCTGCACAAAGAATCAGTACCATAAAACCAAAAAGTAGAAATAGAATGCAAAACAAACCAATTTGCAAGTAAAAACACTACTTTTTTACCTCTGTTTCTGGACTTACACAGGCGCAGAATGCTTGACATAAGCACAGAATGATGTAACATAGGCACAAAATGATGCAACATAGGCGCAGATCCCTTTGACACAGGCACAAAAGTCTTTGACACAGGTGCAGAATGCTTGACACAGGCACAGATTGCTCCTACACAGGCGCAAAAGTGCCCAGAAAGGCCTGCATTACCCTATTTCTTGGGGTTTTCACCTGCAAATCATCTCAAAAGCACTCAAAAGCATGGTTAGGGGGTTAGTTCATGTCGGGTTCACCAATTAATGTAATTAGGAAATGTGGAAATCATCAAAGCAATGTTAACATTAGCCTAGTTCAATCACGAAAACTGAAATGCAGTGATAACAATCCTAATCACACTCAATGAAAACATGAAAACATGAAAACAAGACATTCAAGATTGCAAACTAAGCAAACCAAATGCAGATGTCTCCTTCATGTGGCTCCATTGTCCTTCTTTCTCCTTCAAATAGCTTTGTTTGTGGATCTCACCTACTAGTGCATAAGCATGATGTGAAAGCAAGTAGACAAGACGAGATGACAGCATAAGGGTACTAGAAGCGTGATTGATTTGACCAGGGATCAGGGGCTTTGATTGAAGAAATTCATCCAATTTATAGATAAATTGGAGAAAAGATCAGATTAGCATGAAAGTGATTCGAATGGAAATTCAAATCAAGAATAGCAAAATTATGACAAGTGTATGACAAATTGCTATGCAAGGATTTATGACAATTTATGACAATTTATGACAAATTGCTATGCAAGGATTTATGACAATTTATGACAATTTATGACAAATTGCTATGCAAGGATTTATGACAAGAATTTGAAATAGAAATAGACATTTAGGAATTAGAAAATTAGGTTAGAAATGATGACTTGGAATTTAGGAAATTGATGAAAATTAGGTAAATTAATTAATAATTTCTCATTCATTAATTAATTTACAAAAATAGGAGGAATTAATTAGCCAATTAAATAAATATTTAATTGTGACAAGAAGACTTAGGATAAATAAATAAATCATTTATCCTAAAGAGAAAATGGAGAGAAAATGACAAACAAGGTTAAATGAATAAATCATGAAACCCTAGAAGATAAATTAGAAATGCAAGGACGACAATTAGGTCTTGATGTAAGATTGATTTGATGTCAATTCGATCATGATTTTGAATTGATAAATGATTTGATTGATAAACAATTGAAATTGGTTGACAAATTGACCAATATTGATAAAGAGACCAAATTGATATGCACCAATTGACATGATTGAAGAGGACAAGAATCGATGACAAATCGATCGCAAAATTGACGAGATTGACAAGGACGAGGATCGATGACAAATCGATCTCAAAATGACAAGATTGATAAGAGGACAAAACCCTAATTCAAAAGCAATAAAAATGAGGAATGCAGAAGAAGGACTCGATGCTCGCAAATGATAAAGACCAAGTACGCAACATAGAAGAAATGTTAATGCGACGCAAAAACCTAAAATAAGGCAATGCACCAATGTTAAAGTATGACTCCACAAGCATTGACCATTTTTAGGTGTCTACAACACCAATCTGGCTTTATTCCTAATGATTGTGCCATCCTCATTCAGCTTATTTCTGAACACCCATTTGGTACCAATGACATTTTTATGCCCCGGTCTGGGTACTAAGGACCATGTACCATTTTTGTCTATCTGATCAAGTTCCTCTTCCATTGCCTTGATCTAGTCTTCATCTTTATGAGCCTCTTTGAATGATTTAGGCTCAAATTCAGAGATCATACATGAGTTTTCTCTAACCTTTCTTCTCGTAAGGATTCCTACATCCTTATCTCCTATGATCTGCTTAGGATCATGATTTAACTTGACATACCGATGAATGGTCTTGACAGGTTCTTCTTGCTTTTCCTCTTCATCCTCATCTTCATCAGTATCAGCATTCATCGGTTCAGGAACACTGTTACTGAACTTGGTTGAGTAACAACCAGTTCATTCATAGCTTTCTCACTACCGGTTTCCTCAGTTTTCTCAGAGGATTCATCAATTCTTACATTGATACTTTCCATAATTCTCTGAGTCCTATTGTTGTAACACTTGAAAGCTTTACTCTTGGTGGAATATCCTAGGAATATTCCCTCATCACATTTAGCTTCAAATTTTCCCTGATGTTCACTCCTCTTGATGTAACATTTGCTACCAAATACCCTAAGGTAGCTGACCATAGGTGTCTTACTGGTCCAATACTCATAAGGAGTTTTGTCCTTACCTTTCTTGATGAGTACCCGGTTCATAGTGTAGACTGCAGTGCTCACCGCTTCTCTCCAAAAGGTGTGAGCAACCTTTCCTTGAATCAACATGGTTCTAGCTGCTTCAACCACAATCTGGTTATTCCTCTCTGCTAGGCCATTCTGCTATGGAGTTTAGGGGGCAGACAGTTTCCTTTTGATGCCAAATTCTTCACAGTACTTATTGAATTCACCGGAAGTGAATTCCCCTCCTTGATCGGTTTTGAGACACTTGATTCTTTTACCGCTTTCCTTCTCCACTAATGCTCTGAAAGCCTTGAATTTCACAAAGGATTCAGACTTGTCCTTCAAGAATGTGATCCACATCATTCTTGAGTAGTCATAAGTGAGAATCATGAAGTACCTATCACCCTGCACACTTCTAGTTTTCATAGGACCACACAAATCAGTATGCACAAGATCAAGCAAGTTGTCAGCAGTGAAATATTTACCTTTAAAGGTTGAGGAAGACATTTTCCCCAGTTGACACTCTCTGCACAAGGTATTATCTGGTTTTCTTAACACCGGCAACCCTCTAACTTCTTTGGTCTTACTAGCCTTCACAATGTTATCAAAGTTTACATGGCAGAGTCTCCTATGCCATATCCAGCTATCATCAAGCTTAGCCATAAGACATGTACTTATATTTTCATTTAGATGAAATAGGTTACCTTTGGTCTACATGCTGGTGGCCACCAATTTACCATCTTTTCCTTTGATTCTACAAACTCCATTCTTGAATTCCAGAGTGAGGCCACTGTCATTTAGCTAGGCAACACTTAGAAGGTTGTGTCTGAGACCATCAACCCAGTACACATTGTCAGCACTGTCTTTCCATTCAGAGAGATGGACCCTCTGCCTTTGACCACGCATGGTGCATCATTTCCAAATGAACCACACCACCATCATACTCCTCCAAGGATAGAACTTGCTTCGGTCACCTGTCATATGGTGAGAACAACCATTGTCAATGATCCACTCATTGAAATTATCAAACTGGGAGACAAGAGCCTTCTTGTCTGCCACATCTTCCTTTATAGCAACAAACACAATATCTTCATTCTCTTCATCTTCTGATTCCTCATCTGTGACACCTTCATCAATTGCAATAAAATAGTTTCTTTGGTTTCCTCCTTTGAATTTCCTGAACCTTTCTGGTTTGTCCTTGTTATCGCCATTAGGATAGTTTATAGCAATATGTCCTATCTGGTTACAAGAAAAGCATTTCAAAGGTAGCTTACCTTTGTATTTACCGATTCCTTTAGGAAGCTTCCTAGCAAGGAGAGCTTCAAATGCCATCAGAGTCTCCTCATCATTCATTTCTCTACTCTGACTAGGTTCACCACTAGTGCTAGCTTCTTTTCCTTTTCTGGATGGTATAGTAGAAGCTTTAAATGTTGATTCAGTCTTTTGAACACTATCATCAAAGCTATTTAGCTCATAGGCTGTTAACTTGGCTATGATGGAGTCCAAGGATACCTTAGACTTGTCTATTGATCTCAGCTCCTAGATAGTAGCAACCCTTATTGCACAGACTAACAACAGGGATCTCAGGACTTTGCTTACCACAGTGGAATCTTCTATTTTACCACCTGCACTCTTGATTTCTCCAACAACTATTTTGATTCTTATTCCATACTGCTGAATGGTCTCACCTTCAACCATCCACATATCTTCAATCTTCCCTCTCAGGCTTTCTTCCTTAGCCTGTTTCACATGTTCATCACCACCATAGATATTTTCAAGAGCATCCCATACCTCTTTGGGATTTACCTTGTCCTGAACATCAATAAACTCAATGTCGGATAGACTACTAATGAGGGCTTCCATGACTTGCCCATTTTCTTGTATCTCTCTCTTTTGGTCATTGGTGAGAGTACCGGTAGGGACAATATAGACATTCTCAACATAACTCCAGTGTTGAGCACCCATGCTTCTGATGAATATCTTCATCCTATCTTTCCATATACCAAAATTTTCCCTGTTAAACTTTGGACCTTCCCTCTTCATCATTTGACTGGGATCTTTACCTCAAGCAATTAAGCTTACAACATAGAGGACCTAGAGTGCTCTGATACCAATTGATAACTCAATGGTGAACCAATAGTACCAAACCAGTACTGAGAGCGGGGGGTGAATCAGTACCAACAAAAATACAGTCCAAAACTGGTTTGACAACAAATACTCCAAAAGACTGGCAAACAGTGATACTAGCTGAAATAGAGTGCAACCGGTAAGACCCAGAATAACTAAAACAATCATAAACCAATCACTCAGTGAGCTTTCCTCTTAGCTCAATACTATAGTACCATTACACCCTCATGCATGAACAGGTAAACTATCATCTAATCTTTACAATAGTTAGTTCAGTATGTTTTATAGACAGGCATAAAACATAGAACCATCATATGCTCAACAGGTAATAACAAAGCATCACAAGACAAAAGCATCACACATGACACACATATTTTTCACATGGAAACCCAACTAGGAAAAACCATGGTGGGGATAAATACCCACATGCTACTTTTTGAACTCTTTATAAGTCCGCTCTATTAGGAGCCTTGTCTGGTTAAAGACATTACAATAGGTTCTGTTAAGAATCGATCCTGTTAGGGATCACCCGGTTAAGGGATGGCTACAATACCCGGTTAGGGTTACCTTGTTAGAGGACTTCAAGAACTCAATAGCTAAAGGATCTCTAGAGCTCTATAGCTTCTTAGAACTCATTAACTTTGAGTTACCCGGTAAAGGGATTTGAATCAAGCCGGTTAAAGCTACACTATTAAGGGATTTGTATCAAGCCAGTTAAGGCTACCCTATTAAGGGATTTCACAACTATTGAAGTGGTTAGAGATCAACAAGAATTACAATGATCTGGTAATAGCACTCAATGCTAATGCAAATCCATTTTGGCTCCTCTTCACCTTCTGCACATTCACTTTGCAGGTATCTCTTCTCTCCTTTGGTTTGGCAAGAATCACATATCACTTCCCTTGGATACAAACTCACAACTTTTGCCAACAACCTTAGAAAGAAACACCACATCGACCTTATAGGAAATAGATAGGTCAGTAGCAAAAACCCTAAACCCTAAACCTGTTAGGTTAAGCAATTCAAGCGGTTCAATCCTGACCATTGAATCATACTGCATTAAATGCAATAGTCTTGAATCGATCTCAAGACATTCTCCATCATCCATTATCCATCGATTTCATGGCGGTTGATAACCCATCACGCGTTATCACCGTTTGACAAACTTCGCACATTCCCGAGGTAGGTAGGAATAGTCTTCTTCATGCAAGATCCTTCACGCACATAGAGCTTATGTGGCAACATGACCTATTCTCCGTTATACTATTAACTTATTACACAAAGATCACTGATTGAGTCACACAGGCTTGAGGTACTCCAACCAGAAATCCTGAAGTGGAAACTACCTACCAACTGGTAGTCACACAATGCTTCCATGTGCTAGTTCATCTTGAACAAATATACTACTTCACTTTGGCATATATACCGGTTCACACATATGCTGGTTCTCTCTTCTCACATATCACATATGCCGGTTCACTTCATATCACATATTGACATCAATGACAACATACAATATCATTATGTCCTTATACCCGTTCACATAATGCCAACATCATCACCATCCGGATCTGACTCCCCTGCATCATCCCCATCGCTAGCAACCCTAACCCCTCCACTCCCGCTCTCGCCCATTTAAAAATTTGAGTTTTAAAATTTTGTTAATGTTTAATATCAATTAATAATTTAATTTAATATAGTTTTCTTCCACATTAAACAATTTATTTTAATTTTCTTCCACATTAAAAAAATGTCATCCAAGGCACTTGCAATGCTAATTCAACATAAAGTTATGAGAACTAACATTATTTTTAAAACCCAAATGTTAGAAAGTTAGAAATTATTAGTATTTGAGAATTTGGAAGGTAAGAGAGTTATGATTTTTGAGAACTTAAACATTTGAGAGGTTAGAAAGTTTAAATTTTTTATAAATTGAGAGTTTGAGAGGTAAAAAAGTTAGGATTCTTTAGTATTTAAGCATTTAAGAGGTTAGAAAATTTGGATTTTTATCCTATAAGGATTTCAGATATTCTAGAAAAATACATTTTTTGAGTATTTAACAATGAGGAAAAGAATGTGCAACAAAAATCAGAATTCTAACCTAGTTTTGGCTTACAAACATTTTATCTTCCTTAGAAAAATATCAATTAAACAAAAATAACTATGCTTTTGAAATGATTTCAATTCTATTCATATACTTGTGAACAAACTTTTTGATAAACCTCTAAAGCTACAAGAGAGAAAATATTCATAACTTTTAACTAGAAAAATGTTTCATCACAAAATTTTGCCATGGAAAAAATTACATTATGAGCAAAACTCGAAATTTATTTTTTTATATTGAATAAGTAAAACACTTAACTTAATAGTTTCCTTGATTTGGCTAATAAAAATAAAAATATTAATATCTCTAAATTTGGAAGGTGGTTAATGTGGAAACTAGTAAAATATAGTAAAATAACATCAAGAAAATACACATAAACTAGATTTTATTGGGAAAATGGTGTATCAACATTGGATTTACATGAGGTTACTATTTATAGTAGGTTTTCATTTGAGCACGAAATGGTGCAAAATTCTCCCCGAAACTTTTGGTTGGCTAGATAAGCATTCTGGTAAAGTTACATCACAAGATCATAGCTAGTTTTGAAGATATTAAATTTTTCATTTTGGAGGGGTTCAATGAGCACAAATGACATAGTTGTTTATTAGGCAATAGAGCACTTCACGAGATTTCTGACACTTCAAATGATTCGTCAATTAGATATACAGTTCACAAGTTATGTCTTCCAAAATTTTGTACTCCTGAAATAGGAAATATAAAATACATCAAACAAATAAATGAGCTGTAAAAAAGGGAGGGACATGTCATAGGGCTTCTAGAAGGTAGATAAGGTCAACTACACCTTAGTGGGTGGTTTTGGCCCATGGTTTTGTAATACTGTTTGACGGTTTCTTGTATTGTATCTCTCATATATGAGGTGCATGAGGTAGAGGTTGTGTAAGAGTCTTATGGCTATTAAGTTACCTCTGAATCTTTGATTAGTGGTACTCCTACAAAGAGCTTTCTCTGCAAGTATATTGTAATCTATTTTTATTTTTGAATAATATATTGGATGACTTTTGGAGTGTGGATTTTTTCTCCTGAAAGGGTTTTCCCCACGTAAATCACAGTGTTATGGTTTGAATGTTATTATATATATTTCTATTTTCTATAACTACTGTGATGATCTGTAAAAGTTTTTGCATTAACCTCCTCTCAAAGTTAGTGTAGGAAGTTGTTCGCTACTTAACTTCCTTACAAGTGGTATCAAAGCTTGATCACCTTTGGTTTCTATTGTGGGTTGTTGGGTTTTTTGAACTAATCCATATTTGAGTGGGAGCTTGCACAAAAGACACGTTTTGATCTTGTTGCAAAACTTTTTAGATGGAAAGTTCATAAGGGAAAATAGAGGTGGAGAAATTTAATGGAACAAATTTTGAGATGTGGAAGTTGAAGATGGAAAATCTGCTAATAGATCAAGATATATGGGATGTTGTTGATGTGAGTGTCCAAAGGCCCTTAGTTCCTATTGCAGTGCTCAATATGATGTTATGGACCAAAAATCCAAGGGTTGAATCAAATTGTTCTTGGAAGACTCTGTTTTGATCAATGTCTATGAAGAAAATACTGTAAAAAAGCTATGGGCTAAGGTTGGTTAAATGTATCAAGCGAAATATTTATTAAATCATATTTTATTGAGGAAGAAATTGTATTCCTTGAAGATGGAAGAGGGTGGACAAGTTGCAGATAATTTGAAATCATTCAATATGTTGGTGGCTCAATTAGAATGTGTTGGTGTTAAGATGAATGAAGAGGAGAAATGCAAGATCTTTCTTTGTTCTTTGCCTGATTTGTGGGATTCTCTTGTTATGGCTATCTGTATTACTTCTGTTGTTTTGATGTCTGATGATGTAGTGGGTACCCTACTTGGTGCAGAGATGCGAAGAAAGGTATCCCATAGTTTGAAGGAATCCCTAATTATTTGAGGAAGACCTAAGGAGAAAGGAAAGAAGAATGAGAAGTGCGATAAGTCCAAATCGAGAAGGAGATCGAAATCTCTTGGAAAGTCCAAAGTCATTTGCTATAATTGTGGTAAAACAAGTCACATCCGTAAGGACTGCAAAGAAGAAAAGAAGAAGAAAAAGAAGAAGATTGATTCTGATTCTGAGTTTGAGAAGGAAGATGGTGATGCATTTATTGCAGCTTTGGTGACTCATGTAGGTAATGATGCCTGGTTAATTGACTCAGATTCATCTTTTCATATGACTACCAATAGAGATTGGTTTTCTTAATATGAAGAATTTAATGGAGGTAAGGTGTACTTGGGTGATGATTCCCATTTAGACATTGTTGGTCAAGGTAAAGTTAGAATCAAGTTTTTTGATGGTAGAATACAAAAGATTAATGGTGTGTTGCATATCCCTGGTTTAAAATGAAATGTGTTATATGTGAGAAAACTGATAGATGCGGGTGTGCATATAGTCTTTTCTGAAGCATGATGTAAGATTATTAAGTGTACTATGGTAATTGATAAAGGTGTCAAGCTCAACACTTTGTATAAGATAGATGCCTACACTTGACTATAATAGCACTTCTATAAAAAGTAAATTTGTGGAAGATTTAAGGGTTTCACCTTCAGCAGATGGAAATGGCTTTTGGGTACTTAAGAGTGTTCTTTCTTCTAAATAAAATTTATCTACAAAGAAGTGAAAGGAAGTTAAGTAGCGGAAACAACTTCCTACACTAACCTTGAGAGGAGGGTAATGCAAAACTTTTTCAGATCATTACAACAGTTACAGAAAATAGAAATAGATATAATAGCATTCATACCACAACACAATGATTTACGTGGGGAAAACCCTTTCGGGAGAAAAACCCCACCCTCCAAAAGCAGCTCAATATTTTATTCAGCAATCAAAAACAGATTACAAAATACTTGCAGAGAAAGCTCTTCGTAGGAGTAGCACTAATCAGAGATTCAGAGGCAACTCAATAGCCATAAGACTCTTACACACAACCTCTATCTCACACACCTCATAAATAGGAGATACAATACAAGAAACCGTCAAACGGTATTACAAAACCATGGGCTAAAAACCACCCAATAAGGTGTAGCCGACCTTATCTCCCTTCTATGACATGTTAAAGCACACATCAACACGTGTCGCTCCCTTTTACAGCTCATTTATGTATTCGATACAAATTATTTTTCCTATTTCAGGAGTACAAACTTCCGGAGGCCATAACTTGAGAACCGGGTGTCCGATTGACGAACCGTTTGAAGCGCCGGAAAGCTCGCGAAGTGCTCTATCACCTCGTAACCAGCTTCGCCAGTTACGGCCACTTTTCAGGGTGTTTCAGAGCCTCTAAAGTCCCCAAAATTAAGTTTAAACATTTTATTGCACCCCTCCAAGACGAAAACTTTAATATCTTCAAAACTAGCTGTGACCTTGCGACGCAACTTTACCGGAATGCTTATCTAGCCAACCAGAAGCTTCAGGGAGAGTTTCGCACCATTTCGTGCTCAAATAAAAACTTACTATAAATAGTAACCTCACATAAATGTAAGGTTGAGACACCATTTTTCCCAACAAATCTCCCACTTGTCGAACACCTTGCATGAGCGAAAGGGAATGTCAACACAATGAATCAATTGCTAGGGGCCATAAGGCCCATAGACTCTGAACACCATCTGAACTTCTCTGTGCTCACAGCCTTAGTTAAAGCATCTGCAACATTCATCAAAGTGTCCACCTTAACCAGC
Organism: Cryptomeria japonica; assembly: GCF_030272615.1. Lineage (NCBI taxonomy): Eukaryota > Viridiplantae > Streptophyta > Pinopsida > Cupressales > Cupressaceae > Cryptomeria > Cryptomeria japonica. Next base: position 48,830,121 of record NC_081415.1, on the reverse strand, counting down.
TTCACCCTACCATCTTCGACCATATCTCTAACAAAATGATACTGAACATCAATATGTTTGGTCCGGGCATGAAATGTCGGGTTCTTAGCTAGGCTAATTGCACTCTGACTGTCACAGTAAACTGTCACTGTACCTTGTTTTATTCCAATATCCGAACACAGTCTCTTAAGACAAATGGCCTCTTTACAAGCATGAGTAGCTGCCATATACTCTGCTTCAGTAGTGGATAAAGCAACCACAGCCTGTCGCTTACTCATCCAACTAATTGCACCACCAAACAAAGTAAACACATAAGCACTGGTGGATCTTCTGCTATCAATATCACCTGCCCAATTTGAATCTACATAACCATGGATATCAAGGGAAGTCATGTCTCCAACTGAATTACCATGATAACACAAAGAATACTCTGAAGTACCCTTCAAATATCTGAAGACTCTTTTGACTGCATCCCAATGAACTCTACCAGGATTAGACATATATCTAGAAAGTACTCCCACTGCTTGGGCAATATCTGGTCTAGTACAAACCATAGCATACATCAAGCTTCCAACTGCACTCTGGTAAGGCACTCTGCTCATGTCTTCCATCTCCAATGGGGATGTAGGACAATCTGAAACAGATAGTTTCATTCCAACTGTAAAAGGAACACTCAATGGTCTACAATTCTGCATGTTGAACCTCTGTAACACTGAATTCACATACTTACTCTGGCCTAGCCATAGCTTTCTGTTTACCCTATCTCTTCTAATTTCCATCCCAAGAATGTGCTTTGCTGCACCAAGATCTTTCATTTCAAATTTAGCAGCGAGCTGAGACTTCAGTTCTGAAATCATACCTTTCCCTTTGCCAATGAATAACATATCATCAACATATAATGCAATGAATAAGAAATGATCACCATAAGATTTATAATAAACACAGTGATCTGATTTAGAACGTTCAAATCCCAAACTCAACACATATGTATCAAATTTCTGGTACCACATCCTAGGACTTTGTTTGAGGCCATACAAAGATTTCTTCAATTTACAGACCAAATTACTTTTGCCTTTCACCACATAGTGCTCTGGCTGTGTCATATAAATATCTTCCTCCAAATCACCATGAAGAAAAGCAGTTTTCACATCCATTTGTTCAACCTCTAAATCATAAGCAGTAGCAATAGAAAGCAAAAATCTAATGGACGTCATTTTTGCAACAGGAGAAAATATCTCACCGTAATCAACACCCTCAACCTGAGAGTAGCCTTTTGCAACCAACCTTGCTTTATACTTCTCAATGCTTCCATCTGAACCAATCTTTTTCTTGAACACCCATTTACAACCAATAGGTTTTCATCCTTCAGGCAATGGTACAAGATCCCATGTATCATTCTTTTTCAAAGCTGCCATTTCTTCCTCCATAGCAATCTTCCAGGATTCTGCATCATTCATACCTAATGCCTCTTCTACAGATTTCGGTTCATCCACACTAGTATTCAAAGCAAAAATACATCTCCAATCATCAGGTGAATACCTTTCAGGTGGTTGTCTATGTCTTGTAGACCTTCGAACAAGCTGAGTTGGAGGTTCTTCCTCCTCTTCTGAAGATTCAGAGCTAGATGAGCTCTCCTCAAATTCTTGCCTATCTAGGGGTCTCGATTCAACTCTTTCAGGTGTAGAAGGAAGTTGAATCACATCTTCTTTTTTAGTCTATTCTGGCTGCAATGTAACAGAAGGAGACTTAATTTCTCTAAAAATAACACTTCTACTATGAATTACCTTTTGTGCAATAGGGTCCCAAAGCTTGTATCCTTTCACACCATAACTATACCCGATGAAGATACATTTCACAGCCTTGTTCTCTAACTTTGTTCGCTTCTCCTTTGGCACATGTGCATATGCCTCGCAACCAAAAACTCTAAGATGTCTCAATGAAGGCTTGTGACCTGACCATGCTTCCATAGGCGTTTTATCAACAAGAGCTGATGTAGGAGACCTGTTAATCAGGTAGCAAGTAGTGGCAACAGCTTCAGCCCAAAACTTTTGTTCAAGACCAGCACCACTCAACATACTCCTAGCCTTCTCCATCAGTGTCCTGTTCATTCTTTCTGCAACTCCATTCTGCTGTGGAGAATACGGAGTTGTCTTCTGCCTGTTAATTCCACAGTCTTTACAGAATCTATCAAAATCATTAGAGCAAAACTCACCGCCATTATCAGTTCTCAAACATTTTATTTTCTTTCCAGTCTGCAACTCAACCATTGCTTTAAATTCTTTAAAACGACTAAAAACTTCAGATTTACTCTTTAGAAAATAAACCCATGTCCTTCTACTAAAATCATCAATAAATGAAACATAATATGTGGATTTTCCAATCGAAGAGACATCTACTGGACCAAACACATCAAAATGGATAAGATCCAAAACACCACAAGTTTTATGAGAACTCGAGTAAAACTGAACACGGTTTTGTTTTCCATAAATGCAATGCTCACAGAAATCAAAGTCAAGGTTACAGTCATTCAAACCTTCAACAAGGTTTTTATTTTTCAAGGTCCTTAGACCCTTTTCTCCAATGTGGCCAAGTCTTTGGTGCCATAACATAGTCTTCTCTGCAGGTAACTTTGCTTCAGACGAAAGAGCACCCTTAGGTACCCAAAAACTATTTCCATCTGTTGAAGGTGAAACCTTCAAATCTTCCAGTGAAGTATCCGCAGATTTACTTTTTACAGAAGTGCTATTACACTCAACAGTGTATGCTTCAAGTTTATACAAAGTGCCAAACCTGACACCTCTAGCAACTACCATAGCACCCTTAATCATCTTACATCCTGCTTCAGAAAAGACTACCTGCACACCTGCATCTATTAGTTTGCTCACAGATAACAGGTTTCGTTTTAATCCAGGGATATGCAGCACACCATTAATCCCTTTAATTCTACCATCAGAAAACCTGATTCTAACCTTACCTCGACCAACAATGTCTAGAGGTGAATCATCACCCAAGTACACCTTACCTCCATTAAATCCTTCATATTCAGAAAACCAATCTCTATTGGAAGTCATATGAAAAGATGCACCTGAGTCAATTAGCCAGGCATCATTACCTGCATGAGTCACCAAAGCCGCAATAAATGCATCGCCATCTTCCTTGTCGGACTCAGAATCAGAATCGAACTTTTTCTTTTTCTTCTTCTTTTCTTCTTTGCAGTCCTTACGGATGTGACCCGGTTTACCGCAATTCCAGCAAATGACTTTGGACTTTCCAGGAGATTTCGATCTCCCTTTGGATTTGGACTTGCCGCGCTTCTCATTCTTCTTACCTTTCTCCTTAGGTCTTCCACGAACGGTTAGGGCTTCCTTTGAACTGATGGATACCTTCCTTCGCATCTCTTCACCGAGTAGGGCACCCACCACGTCTTCAGATTTCAAAACAACAGAAGTACTACCGATAGCCATAACAAGAGAATCCCACGAATCAGGCAAAGAACAAAGCAAGATCTGACATTTCTCCTCCTCGTCCATCTTAACACCGACGGATACTAATTGAGCCACAATCATATTGAATGCTTCTAGGTGGTCTGCAATTCATCCACCCTCTTCCATCTTCAAGGAATACAATTTCTTTCTTAAGAAAATTTGATTTAATAAAGATTTCACTTGATACATCTCACCAAGCTTAGTCCATAGCTTCTTTGCAGAGTTCTCTTCATGGACATTGATTAGAACAGAGTCTGCCAGGCACAGTCTGATTAGACCCTTGGCTTTTCGGTCCATAACATCATACTGAGCTGCCGCAGTAGGATCTGAGGGCCTTTGGACATTCGCATCAACAGCATCCCAAAGATCTCGATCTATTAACAGATCTTCCATCTTCAACTTCCACATCTCAAAATTACTTCCACTAAATTTCTCCACCTCTATTCTCCCTGACGAACTCGCCATCTGAATATTCCTGCAACAGGATCAAAAAGTGTCTTCTGCACAAGCTCCCACTCAAATCTGGATTAGTTCAAAAAACCCAACTGCCCACAATTGAAACCAAAGGTGATCAGGCTCTGATACCACTTGTAAGGAAGTAAAGTAGCGGAAACAACTTCCTACACTAACCTTGAGAGGAGGGTAATGCAAAAATTTTTCAGATCATTACAACAGTTACAGAAAATAGAAATAGATATAATAGCATTCATACCACAACACAATGATTTACGTGGGGAAAACCCTTTCGGGAGAAAAACCCCACCCTCCAAAAGCAGCTCAATATTTTATTCAGCAATCAAAAACAGATTACAAAATACTTGCAGAGCAAGCTCTTCGTAGGAGTAGCACTAATCAGAGATTCAGAGGCAACTCAATAGCCATAAGACTCTTACACACAACCTCTATCTCACACACCTCATAAATAGGAGATACAATACAAGAAACCGTCAAACGGTATTACAAAACCATGGGCTAAAAACCACCCAATAAGGTGTAGCCGACCTTATCTCCCTTCTATGACATGTTAAAGCACACATCAACACGTGTCGCTCCCTTTTACAGCTCATTTATGTATTCGATACAAATTATTTTTCCTATTTCAGGAGTACAAACTTCCGAAGGCCATAACTTGAGAACCGGGTGTCCGATTGACGAACCGTTTGAAGCGCCGGAAAGCTCGCGAAGTGCTCTATCACCTCGTAACCAGCTTCGCCAGTTACGGCCACTTTTCAGGGTGTTTCGGAGCCTATAAAGTCCCCAAAATTAAGTTTAAACATTTTATTGCACCCCTCCAAGACGAAAACTTTAATATCTTCAAAACTAGCTGTGACCTTGCGACGCAACTTTATCGGAATGCTTATCTAGCCAACCAGAAGCTTCAGGGAGAGTTTCGCACCATTTCGTGCTCAAATAAAAACTTACTATAAATAGTAACCTCACATAAATGTAAGGTTGAGACACCATTTTTCCCAACAAGAAGAAAATTTTATGGCGCCAAAATCTTGGCCACATTGGAGAAAAACATCTAAGGACCTTGAAAAATAAAAAACCTTGTTGAAGGTTTGAATGATTGTAATCTTGAATTTGATTTTTGTGAGAATTGCATTTATGGAAAACAAAACACGTTCAGTTTTACTTGAGTTCTCATAAAAGTTGTGATGTTTTGGATTTTATTAATTTTGATGTGTTTGTGGTGTAGGAGAACCCTTCTAAGGGCTTCCACCATTTGATTTTGTTGGGATTTTGCTTCTTTAAGAAGCCATGTACATGTAATAAGAGCCAAGAGCTCATTGGTTTTGTTTAGGTCCTAGTTTAGGTCCTAGGTTCACAAGTCTAGGTTGATTTTTCTCTTGGAGTTGAGGGTATGTGTGCCTATTGGTGAGTTTGGGGTCCTTTTAGCATGGTTGTGTCCATAAGATAGCCTAATGTAGGCCTAAAAGTCAAAAAAAGAAACATTGCAAAAGTTGCAAAAAGTTGCATGACAACTTTTTAAAGTTGTCATGCAACTTTTTCACCAAATAGGTCATAACCTTAGCTTGGAATTGGGAACCCTAACCCTAGCACACAAACCAAAGAAAAGACATTATAAATTGGTGCAAACCCTAAAATGAGGGGTTGGATGTCAGAGTGTACAGAAAAAGGAAAAACTCCTTGACTGTGACTGTGTTTTGTTGCCAGTCGGCACAAATGGAGCAATGAAGGATTGTTAATGGATTGTTATAGAGCCTAAACCATATTGGGAGTATTTTTGAGTGTTGACACATTCATTTTGATCATTTATATTAAGTTTTTTTTGCAATTTTTGGTGTGTTTGTAAATATTTTGTAAATTTCTTCCTTCCTGTCCAGTTTTGGACTGTTTTGTGCAAATGGGTTGACAACTCCTATCCCCATTATGGAAACATCACAAAACCATGGGGAATAGGAGTGCAGACCCTATATAGTATCTTAGAGGAATTAGGTCCCTTGAAGATTCAGTAAAGCCTTTCAAAGACCCACTCCTAGGCGAGACTGGACTGCGCCCGACTAGGAAGGGTTAAGGTTGGAGAGGTCCATGAGAGAAAGGAAGGACAAGGAAGGAGGAACCCTATGGAGGAGTTGTAGAGGGGTGTGTGGAGAATCATTGGTGAGAAGGAGGAGCTTACACCAATCCATACAAGGTGGTGAAGATAGCCAATCATCACTATAACCCTGGCAGGCCTAAGAACCCTTAAAAACCCTCAAAAACCCTTAAATCCACCTAGGGCAGTGTATAGACACTTGGGGTCCCAAAACCAAGAAAATCCTTGAGCCTTGGGCAAATGAATAGTAGTCCCTTTGGGGAGTTTCACAATTTTTGGCATTGTTTGCAAGAGGAAGCCCTAAAAGTCTGGAATGAAGGCCTAATAGGGGCTCATTCCTTGTAGCCCTATTTTGTAGGAAAAAAGGAAAATTGTGAAATCGGTAACAAGAAGGAATGTCAAAACCTCTTGGGGGAACATGAGTGGATGGAGAAACATGTCAAAGACCTATCCTATCCTTGCTAGGACCTGAGAAGGTGTAGGAAGAGTTAAACCCTTATTAGCATATGTAAGGGTTTTTGAAGCTTGTGAGTAGGTGAGAGCTTAGGAGAAGAATCACATGTTGTTGGTGGGTGGATTGGGCAAGGTCAGGGGATTTCACATGCAAGGGAAGTCCTAGAGACCCTAGGGTGTGGTTGGAACACCTGGTGATCCAAGGAGAGGATCAAAGAGCATAGACTAGGCTAGTCTATCCCAAGCCCATTCCCATCAGATTGGTATCAGAGCAAGTTAAAGATTTGGTGGACCATGCATATCTCTATATTTTGGTGAATCAGTAGGGGAGAACATAATGGTCACTAATGCAGAGTCGGCTAGGGAGGTAGAAGAACAAAAGGAGAAAAATAGACTCCTTGAAGATGCTATGAGTGAGATAAGGAACAAGTTGCAAGAAGTGGTTGATCAGAGAGCACAAGAACTCTGGGGTGTGGACACCAATGATAGAGGAAAGAAAGCTATTGATATAGATGACATCATACTTGAACCAGACCCCTTAATCAATGAAGAACCTTTTGTAAAGGCCATTAAGGCTTTGAATACAAAATCTTTTGAAGGATTGCCACTTTTCAGTGGAACAATGAATATTGACACCGTCATGGAATGGATTGAGGGTAGGGAGAACCATTTTGAGTGTGAAGGGGTGACAGAAGCACAAAAGGTTAAGGTTACAAAATCAAGACTAAGGGGAGCTACCTTGATATGGTGGAAGTACTTACAAGAGGAGAGAATTAGAATGGGGAAGGTACCTATAGCAAACTCGAAGGCCATGGTGAGTAAGATCAAGGAGAACTACTTGCCAAAGGATTATGAAGTCCAACTTCATAAGAAGAGATAGGGATTGAAGTAGAAAGATCTTGATGTGGCCTCTTACACAGAGGGGTTTCAGAAGATTTGTCTTAGATCCAAAGTCCAAGAACAGGAATCTATCAAGGTGGCTAGGTATCTAAGTGGCCTAAAGTGGAACATCCAAGAGGAGATAAGCCTATGTACTCCTACCACTATCCAAAAATGTCATCAGCTTGCTGCTAAGGTGGAAGAGAGGAACAAAAGGAAGGGAGACTCCAACAACAAGGGTAGAGGCAAAGGTATAGATCAAATGAGTCACCAAGGTGGTTACCAAAGGAAGGCAAGTGAGAAAAGGAATCAAGGAGAGTCCATGTTGACTGAGCATAATAGTGAAACCACTCTTGGAGGAGGCCATTCTAGAGGAAGAGGTGCACAAGGAGGTCCAAATAGGGGTAGAGGTACTAGCAAGGGTAATTCCTACTTTGCAACCATGTAATGCTACAATTGTGGTCAATTGGGACACCTGGTCTATAGATCCCTTGACAAGCCTACCTCATCAAACAGTGGAAAGAGGGTTGCTTATGCCCATGAAGACACATCAAGAAACAAAACACCTGAGGTGTACCATATTGAATCAGAAATTGGAGAAAATCTGATGTTCAATAGGGTCTTGATAAGACAGCTAGTTAAGGATGAACCTAAGCATAGGAGAGCATTGTTTAGGGTGAGATGCAAAATCCTTGGTAAGGTCTGCAAGGTGATAGTTGATTCAGGGTCAACTGATAACATCATATCAGATGAGGCAGCCAAGAAGTTGAAACTCACAAGGATACCCCACACTAGTCCTTACAAGGTGACATGGTTGAATCAAGAGCAAAGTGTGCTTGTCAATGAATAGACTTGGGTAGAGTTTTCTATTGAAGGGTACAAGGACAAGATCCTTTGTGATGTGCTACCTATGGATGCTTGTCATTTGCTTCTAGGTAGATCCTAGAAATTTGATAGGAAGGTGATCTATGATGGAGAGGAGAACTCCATTTCCTTCAAGAAGGACAACAGAACCTTTAAGATTCAGTCTTTGACAGCGAATGATGAGGGAACCTCAAGAACACCTAGTGTCTTACTTAACACTGGTAAAGAGTTCTTACACCTACTGCATGAAGAGGAGACAGTGGGATGTGCCATCTTTGTTAAGCCAAAGGAAGAGGAAGGTAAGTTGTAGACAGAAGTACCTAAGGAGGTAAAGCAATACTCATCTACAGCAGAACCAAAGAGGAGCACCTTGAACATTTGAGGTTAGTCCTAGAGAGGTTGCATGAAGAGAAGTTGGCAATCAACTTAGAGAAGTGTGACTTCTTGAAGCAAGAGTTAGTCTACTTGGGATTTGTGGTGTCTAAGGGAACCTTGAAGACAGATCCAAGCAAAGTGGAGGCAATCTTGAATAGGCCTACCCATAAAATAGGGACTGAAGTTAGGAGTTTCCATGGTTTAGCCCAATTTTATAGAAAGTTTGTGAGGAATTTTAGTGGCATATGTGCACCAGTACTTGACACTATAAAAGGAGGCCTATAAAATAAGTTCAAATGGACTGAACAAGATGATGAAGCATTCCAATTATTGAAGCAAGAAGTAGCCACAAAACCCATCCTACTCTTACCTACTTTTGACAAGCTATTCACATTAGAGTGTGATGCAAGTGGAATTGTAGTATGGGGTGTATTGAGTCAAGAAGGAAGGCCTATGACATTTTTCAGTGAGAATCTTAATGAGGCAAAGAAGAGGTATTCAACATATGATCTAGAGTTGTATGCATTAGTTTAGTCTCTCAAGAAGTGGAGGCATTACCTACTACCAAAAGAATTTGTGGTGTTCACTGATAACCAGGCTTTGAGTTACATTAACAGTCAAGAGAAGCTTAGCAACAGACATTTGAAGTGGATGGAGTACCTCCAATCCTTTACCTTTACCATCAAGCATAAAAAGGGGTAGCTCAACAAGGTGGCAGATGCTTTAAGCTAGACGTTATTGACTATCCAAGGATTACAATTGCAGAGCATAGGGATAGAAGGTTTCAAGGATCTCTATGAAGAAGATGAAGACTTCTCATCAGCCTACAAGGTCTGCAAGGAGTTTGAGAATCATTTTCATGGTGAGTATGCAGATTACACTCTTCAAAATGGTCTCTTGTTCAAAGGCAATCAGTTATGTGTGCCTAGAGGATCCATGAGAGAAAATATCATACAAGAGAAACACAATGGAAGCCTAAGTGGATAGTTTGGAATCAATAAAACTTTGGATCTAGTACAGAGATACTACCATTGGCCTAGGTTGCCAAGGGATGTGAGAAGGTATGTGGAGCAATGTGGTGTGTACCAAAGGGCAAAAGGAGGATCAAGCAATGCAGGCCTCTATCAGCCATTACCGGTCCCAAATAGGCCTTGGGAGTGTGTGAGCATGGACTTTATGGTAGGACTCCCTAAGACAAAGACAAGTATGGATAACATCTATGTGGTGGTAGACAGATTTTCTAAGATGAACCATTTCATTCCATGTAGAACTACTCATGATGCTAGCTACATTGCACATCTTTTTTGTAAGGAGATTGTAAGGATTCATGGAATCCCATTAAGTATTGTTTCAAATAGGGATAGCAAGTTCATGGCCCATTTTTGGCAAACCTTATGGAGTAGACTAGGAACTAATCTATCATTTAGCTCAGCTTACCATCCACAAACTGATTGTCAAACTGAAGTCATTAACAGGGTGTTAGGCAACTTGCAAAGGTGTCTAACCAAGGAGTATGGGCAGACCTGGGATATAGTTATTCCACAAGCTGAGTATGCCTACAATGACAATGTAAATAGGACCACTGGAAGGAGTCCTTTTGAGGTTGTCTATGGCAGACATCCTAGAGGGTTGTGTGAACTAAGAGAACTTGGTTCCATGGAGATGAAGAGTGGGAAAGCAAAGGACTTCACTCAAACCATCAAAGAAGTCCAAGAACAGGTCAAGAGAGCTATCCTAGAGTCTACTCAAAAACTGAAAGCTAAAGTGGATGAAAAAAGGAGAGAGGTTCAGTTCAAAGTGGGTGACTATGTGATGGTCCATTTAAGTAAAGCTAGAATGCAAAGTGGAAAGCCTACTAAGTTACAAATGAAGAGGGTAGGACCTTGTAAAATTCTATCCAAATATGGTGAGAACACCTACAAGGTGGATCTTCCTTCAAGTTTAGCTATATCACTAGTCTTCAATGTTGTTGATCTGATATTGTACAAGGGTGAAACAACAAAGCAAACTAAGAATCAAGCCAAGGTGCTACAGGACTTTGATGTGAATGCCTTGCCTCAAGTGAAGTAGCCCATAGTAGAGGAGATCTTGGAGTCAAGGGTGAAGAAGTCTACTAGACACCAGGTCTACATGGAACACTTGGTGAAGTGGGCAGATCAACTTGAGTCTGAAGTCATTTGGGTTGAAGAGGGCAGGTTCAAGAAACTTGGTATTGACCCGACTCTCATCTCTCCCCTAGTTCCTTAATTTTGTGCAGAGGGGGAGTATGGTGCAAGAGCATAATTCTAAGGGCTTCCACCATTTGATTTTGTTGGTATTTTTCTTCTTTAAGAAGCCATGTAAATGTAATAAGAGCCAAGAGCTCATTGGTTTTGTTTAGGTCCTAGTTTAGGTCCTAGGTTCACAAGTCTAGGTTGAGTTTTCTCTTGGAGTTGAGGGTATGTGTTCCTATTGGTGATTTTGGGGTCCTTTTAGCATGGTTGTGTCCATAGGATAGCCTAATGTAGGCCTAAAAGTCAAGAAAAGAAACATTGCAAAAGTTGCTCAAAAGTTGCAAAAAGTTGCATGACAACTTTTCAAAGTTGTCATGCAACTTTTCCACCAAATAGGTCATAACATTAGCTTGGTGTTGGGAACCCTAACCCTAGCACAAAAAATAAGGAAAAGACATTATAAATTGGTGAAAACCCTAAAATATGGGGTTGGATGTCAGAGTGTACAGAAAAAGGAAAAACTCCTTGACTGTGACTATGTTTTGTTGCCAGTCGGCACAAATGGAGCAATGCAGGATTGTTAATGGATTATTATGGAACTTAAACCATATTGGGAGTCTTTTTGAGTGTTGACACATTCATTTTGAGCATTTAGATTATGTTTTTTTTGCAAGTTTTGGTGTGTTTGTCAGTATTTTGTAAATTTCTTCCTTACTGTCTAGTTTTGGACTGTTTTGTGCAAATGGGTTGACAACTCCTATCCCCATTGTGGAAACACCATAAAACCATGGGGAATAGGAGTACAGACCCTGTACAGTATCTCAAAGGAAGCAGGGCCCTTGAAGATGCAGGAAAGCCTTTCAAAGACCCACTCCTAGGCGAGACTGGACTGTGCCCGACTAGGAAGGGTTAAGGTTGCAAAGGTTCGTGAGAGCAAGGAAGGACAAGGAAGGAGGCACCCTATGGAGGAATTGTAGAGGGGTGTGTGGAGCATAATTTGTGAGAAGGAGGAGCTTCTACCAATCTAGACAAGGTGGTGAAGACAGCAAATCATCACTGTGACCCTGGCAGGCCTAAAAACCCTTAAAAACCCTCAAAAACCCTTAAATTCACCTAGGGTAGTGTACAGACACTTGGGGTCCCAAAAATAGGAAAATATTTGAGCCTTGGAAAAATGAATAGTAGTCCCTTTGGGGAGTTTCATAGGTTTTGGCATTGTTTGCAAGAGGAAGCCCTAAAAGTTCGGAATGGAGGTCTAATAGGGGCTCATTCCTTGTAGCCCTATTTTGTAGGAAAAAAGCAAAATTGTGAAATTGGTAACAAGAAGGAATGTAAAAACCTCTTGGGGGAACATGAGTGGATGGAGAAACATGTCAAAGACTTATCCTATCCTTGCTAGGACCTGAGAAGGTGTAGGAAGAGTTAAACCCTTATTAGCCTATGTAAGGGTTTTTGAAGCTTTTGAGTAGGTGAGAGCTTAGGAGAAGAATCACATGTTGTTGGTGGGTGGATTGGACAAGGTCAGGGGATTCCACATGCAAGGGAATTCCTAGAGACCCTATGGTGTGGTTGGAACACATAGTGATCTAAGGAGAGGATCAAAGAGCATAGACTAGGCTAGTCTATCCCAAGCCCATTCCCATCAGTTTGGTCCTGTAGATTTTCTTTTGATTGGAAAATCCACATATTATGTTTCATTTATTGATGATTTTAGTAGAAGGATATGGGTATATTTTCTAAAGAGTAAATATGAAGGTTTTAGTCGATTTAAAGAATTTAAAGCAATGGTTGAGTTGCAAACTGGAAAGAAAATTAAATATTTGAGGACTGATAATGGTGGTGAATTTTGCTCTAATGATTTTGATAGATTTTGTAAAGACTATGGCATTAACAAACATAAGACAACTCTATATTCTCCACATAAGAATGGAGTTGTTGAAAGAATGAATAGGAGACTGATGGAGAAGGCTAGGAGTATGCTGAGTGGTGCTGGTCTAGAACAAAAGTTTTGGGCTGAAGCTGTTGCCACTGCTTGCTACCTGATTAATAAGTCTCCTACATCAGCTCTTGTTGATAAAATTCCTATGGAAGCATGTTTGGGTCATAGGCCTTCATTGAGACATCTTGGAGTTTTTGTTTGCAAGGCATATGCACATGTACCAAAGGAGAAGCAGACAAAGTTGGAGAACAAGGTTGTGAAATGTATCTTCATCGAGTATAGTTATGATGTGAAAGGATACAAGCTTTGAGACTCTATTCCAAAAAAGGTAATTCATAGTAGAAGTGTTATTTTTAGATAAATTAAGTCTCCTTTTATTACTTTTCAGCACAAACAGACTAAAAAAGAAGATGTGATTCAATTCCCTTCTACATCTGAAAGAGTTGAGGCGAGACCCCTAGATAGGCAAGAAGTTGAGGAGAGCTCCTCTAGCTCTGAATCTTCAAAAGAGGAGGAAGAACCTCCAACTCAACTTGTTTGAAGGTCTACAAGACATAGACAACCACCTAAAAGGTAATCGCCTAATGATTGGAGATGTATTTTTACTTTGAATCCTAATGTGGATGAACCAAAATCTATAGAAGAGGCATTAGGTATGAATGATGTAGAATCATTGAAGATTTCTATGGAAGAATAAATGGCAATTTTGAAAAATAATGTTACATGAGATCTTGTTTCAATGCCTGAAGGATGAAAGCCTCTTGGTTGCAAATGGGTGTTCAAGAAAAATATTGGTCTAGATGGGAGCATTGATAAGTATAAAGTGAGGTTGGTTGCAAAAGGCTACTCTTAGGTTGAGGGGGTTGATTATATTGGTGAGATATTTTCTCTTGTTGCACAAATGACATCCATTAGATTCTTCCTTTCTATTGTTGTTGCTTATGATTTACAAGTCGAGCAAATGGATGTGAAAAATGTTTTCCTTCATGGAGATTTGGAGGAGGATATTTATATGACATAGCTGGAGCACTATGTGGTGAAAGGTAAAAGTAATTTGGTTTGTAAATTAAGGAAATCCTTGTATGCCCTCAAACAGAGTCCTAGGATATTGTTCCAAAAATTTGATACATATGTGTTGAGTTTGAGATTTGAGTGTTCTAAATTAGATCACTGTGTTTATTATAAAATGGATGATGATCATTTCCTATACATTGCATTGTATGTTGATGATATGTTATTCATTGGTAAAGGGAAATGTATGAATTCAAAACTAATGTCTTAGCTCGCTGCTAAATTTGAAATGAAAGATCTTGGTGAAACAAAACACATTCTTGGGATGGAAATTAGAAGAGACTAGAGTGAATAGAAAGCTATGGCTAGGCTAGAGTAAGTATGTGAATTTAGTGTTACAGAAGCTCAATATGTAGAATTGTAGACCATTGTGTGTTCCTTTTATATTTGGAACAAAATTATCTGTTGCAGATTGTCCTACATCCCCATCAAAGATGGAAGATGTATGAGAAGAGTGCCTTACTAGAGTGCAATTGGAAGTCTGATGTATATTATGGTTTGTACTAGACCAGACATTACCCAAGCATTGGAAGTTTTGTCCAGATATATGTCTAATCTTGGTAGAGTTCATTGGGATCCAGTCAAAAAAGTCTTCAGATATTTAAAGGGTACCTCAGAGTATTCTTTGTGTTATCATGGTAATTCAGTTGGAGATGTGATTTCCCTTGATATTCATGGTTACATGGATTCAAAATGGGTAGGTGATATTTATACTAGAAGATCCACTAGTACTTATGTGTTTACTTTATTTGGTGGTGCAATTAGTTGGATGAGTAAGCGACAAGTTGTGGTTGATTTTTCCACTACTAAAGTAGAGTATATGGCAGCTACTCATACTTGTACATAAGCCATTTGATTTAATAGATTGTGTTCAAACATTGGAATAAAACAAGGAGCACTGACAATATATTGTGACAATCAGGGTGTGATCTACCTAGGTAAGAATCCGACATTTCATGCCCGAACCAAGCATATTGATGCTCAGTATCATTTTGTTAGAGACTGATGAATAATGATGAACAACAAATACCCTAACTAGTACTGAGAGGCAGGGGGGGTGAATCAGTATAGATGAAACTTCTCAACAAATTATCAAGTTAAAACAATGATAATTGGTTGTATTCATTACTCGACTTAACCATGGCAATATCGGTTAAACATAGTAAGACTTTAGATAACATAAAATGGTAAAACTGAACACTTCAAATACATTAAATACTTGATAACTATTTCACTCATAAACATATGCATGTGGTGTATCAGCAATACCATAACCATTAGCTCTGCATGTATAATCACTCAAACAAAGAAATACTAAATCATCACATGAAAAATGCACAACTCATGACACACAGATTTTTCATGTGGAAACCCAAATGGGAAAAACCACATTGGGGATGAATATCCACAAGCTTTTTTTTAAACTCTTTTGAAGCTCGCCCTGTTAGGAGCCTAGTCTGGTTAAAGACTTTACAATAAGGTTCTGCTAGGAACCGATCCTATTAAAGATCACTCAGTTAAATGATGGCTATATACCCTATTAAAGGTTACCTTGCTAGAGGATTTAAAGAACTCAATGAACTTAAGTCACCTGGTTAGAGAATTTATAGTAAGCCTGTTAAAGCTACCTGACTAAGGGATTTTCCTTCAGTTGAAATGGTTAGAAGACAACAGGTAAAACTCTAATCTGATAACAACACTATATGCTAAGGAAGATCCTTTTCAGTTCCTCTACTTTGTAATCACACTTTGCAATTTTCACTCACTGGTCTGGCAAGTATCTCATTACTCGGATACATACACAACTTTTTCCAACACTTATAATAACAAACATCATCCACCTTATAGACAATAATTAGGTCGGTAACATAAACCCTAAATCCTAAGCATCTTAGGTTTACAATTACAAGCAGTCCAATCCTGATCGTCCAAACACATTTCATAGAATGAAACAATCTCAAATAGATCAGAAGTCATTCTGCATCATCCATTCTTCACTGCAGATAGAAATCAGTAACCCATCACACTTTCTTCTCATACCGCTAAGAAGAATGTTCATTCCTGAGGTAGACATTAAATGCAGTCGATCTTCACATGCAATATCCTCAAGGAAATCCTTCACATGCACAAAAATGACGTGGAATCTTGATCTCATCCTTATCTCTTAGCTAACTCATCACATAATATCATCGGTTGCATCGCACAAGCTAGATTGCCAAACCGGAAACCCTAAAACTGAGACTACCAACAGGTAGTCACACTTAATGAAACCCTAACACCGGTTCACTACATCTCTTCATATCGGTTCTCCAACTTGATCACCAATAAAAAATTCTTCCAATATTCATATCGGTTGACTTGAACTTATTGACATCAATGACAACATACATTATTATCATATCATCATATGCCAACATACCGGTTCATCAAATGCCAACAATATCCCCCTTTGGCATTGATGGTAATACTCAGTATAACATTGCAACTAAAAGAATCATAGACTAGTGCAACTATAATATATATCTTCTCCCATATCATATATCTTCAACAACATATATCTTCTCCCCTATCATCATATATTGTCTCCCCCTTTGACAACAATGCCAACGTGGAGGCATAAGCTTCCATACTCCACTATGCTGCCCCCCCTATGGAGTAGCATCCTTCAACACATCAATCCTAAAAGATTTGTCACTGTAATACCTAACTGATGTGGAGCACACATCTTTAGTTTACTTCATGAAGGGGCAAAACCCCCAATTCACCTCTCAAATAGGTAAATGTAGTCTTCGGTAAGGGCTTAGTGAATATGTCTGCTAGCTACTCCTTACTGGAAACATGTTGTAATATGACCTCTTTGTTTTGAACCTTCTCTCTCAAGAAATGATACTTGAGCTCAATGTGCTTAGTTCTAGCATGCAATACCAGATTGTTGGAAATATTGATTGCACTAGTATTGTCACAAAATATACTCACTGGTTCAGATATAGGTACTTTAAAACCATCTAATATATGTTTCATCAAGATTGCCTAAGTGCAATTCATAAATGCTACCACATATTTTTCTTCAGCTGTAGACTGAGAAATATAACTCTTCTTTTTACTTGTCTAGGAGACTAGTCTTCCACCAAGAAAGAACGGTCCACCAGTTGTGCTCTTTCGGTCATCCACATTACCTACCCAATCTGCATCGGTAAAAAATTTGAGATTAAAATCACCATTGTATAGATACCACAATCCATAGTCAACAATCCCTTTCAGGTATCTAAGAATCCTCTTTACCGCTACCAAGTGGGATTCTCTCAGATTTTTCTGAAAACAAGCAACTATGCCCACTACATGAGCAATATCTGGTTTGTTGTGCACCATATAGTGCAGCTTATCGATCATTGACCGGTACTCCTTCTCATTCACCAACGTTGAATCATCTTACTTAGTCAATTTATAGCCAGTCACCATTGGTGTACCAACCAGTTTGCTCTCCTCCATGCCAAAGGTCTTCAATACCTCTTTGACATACTTGAACTAGGTAATAAAGATACCCTCTTTCATTTGTTGAATTTGTAAACCAACAAAGAACTTTATCTCTCCAATCAAAGAAATCTCAAACTCTTTCTTCATTTCATCTACAAATGCATAACTCATTTCATCATCTCCTCCAAAGATTATGTCATCAACAAACACTTCACAGATCAGAATCTAATCACCTTCATATTTCAGGTATATGTTATTGTCCTCACTTGTTCTCTAAAATCCTATTTTCACAAGATGGGGGTGTAACCAATCATACCATGCCCTTGGTGCTTGTTTCAATCCATACAGAGCCTTGTGTAATCTACATACCATGTTACTATCTTCTGATAAGGCAAACCCATCCAACTGCTCAATATACACTTCATGTTCGAGGATTCCATTCAAGAACGTAGACTTTACATCCATCTAGTATACCTCAAATCACTTGAATGCTACAAATGAAAGTAGCATTCAGACACATTCCAGTCTAGCCATAGGTGAAAATGTTTCTCCATAGTCTTCTCCCTCTTCCTGAGCATATCCCTTGCATACAAGCCTTGTTCCTCACAACTGCGCCTTCTTCATTTAGCTTATTCCTAAAGACCCATTTGGTACCTATGACATTTTTGTGTTCTAGTTTGGGTACCAAGGACCATGTTGCATTCTTTTCTATTTGGTCTAGCTCCTCTTCCATTTCCTTAATCTAGCCTTCATTTGTAAATGCTTCTCTGGAAGTCTTGGGCTCCAATTCAGAAATCATGCAAGAGTTTTCTTTCACCTTTCTTCTTGTGAGTATCCCTACATCTTTATCTCCTATGATTTGTTTTGGATCATGATGTAGTTTTGCATATCAAGGAATGGTTCTAGCTGGTTCTGCTTTCTTTTCCTCTTCTTCTTCACTTACTTCTTGTTCTTCACCTACTGCAGCTTATACTGGTACAAGAACATTGAGGTCTTTACTTGTTTCTTTCTTAATTGGTTCCCAAAAGGCTATACCTTGTTCATCTTCCACTTTCTCACTGTAGGTTTCCTTAGGCTCCTCAGAGGATTCATCAACCCTGACATTGATACTCTCAACAATTTTTTGTGTTCTATTATTGTAGCACTTGAGAGCTTTACTCTTAGTAGAATATCCCAAAAATATTCCTTCATCACATTTAGCATCAAACTTGGGCAGATGCTCACTTCTCTTGATGTAACACTTACTACCAAATACATTAAAATAACTCACAGTGGGTGTCTTCCTAGTCCACTACTCATAAGGGGTTTTATTTTTACCTTTCTTGATGAGTAGCCGGTTCATAGTATAGACTGCAGTGCTCACCACTTCTCTCCAAAAAGTGTGAGCAACCTTTCCTTGGATCAACATTGTTCTGGCCGCTTCAAATACAGTCTTGTTATTTCTTTCTGCTATGCCATTCTTTTGTGGTGTCCTTGGAGAAGACAACTTCTCTTGATACTGCTATCTTCACAGTACTTGTTGAATTCATCAAAAGTGAATTCACTATTCACATTTTATCTTTTGACAACTTCCCTTCTCTACTAATGCTCTGAAGGCTTTGAATTTTCCAAATGCCTTAGACTTGTCTTTCAAGAATGTGACCCACATCATTCTTGAGAAGTCATCAGTAAGAATAATGAAATACCTATCTCCCTGAAATCTTCTAGTTTTCATAGGACCACACAAATCAGTATGCACAAGATCAAGTAAGTTTTCTGCTGAAAAAGACACCTTTGAAAGTTGACGAAGACATTTTCCCAAGTTGACATTCTCTGCATAAAGCATTCTCTGGTTTGTTCAGTAAAGGCAATCCTCTTACTGCCTTGATATTACTATCCTTTACAATATAATCAAAGTTCATATGACAAAGTCTCCTATACCATATCTAACTATCATCAAACTTTTCCATCAGACACCGACTAATCTTGGCATTCAGTTGAAACAAGTTACCTTTGGTCTGCTTACCAGTGGCAATAAGTTCACCACTCTTTCCAATTATATTGCAGACTCCACCTTTGAACTCCAAAATGAGTCCTTTATCATTTAGTTGAGTAACACTCAACAGATTATGCTTAAGACCTTCTAGCTAGTAGATGTAATCCGCACTGCTCTTTTCATTCAGTGAAATGAATCCTTTTCCTTTTACCAAGCATGGTGCATCATTGCCAAATCTGACAACACCTCCATCATATTCTTCTAGAGATAGAAACTTTCCCCGGTCACTAATCATGTGGTGAGAACAACCACTATCAATAATCCACTCATTAGAGTTGTCAATGCGAGAGACAAGTTCTTTCTTGTCGAATACTTCTTCCTTTACAATTGCAAACACTATGTCCTCACTCTCTTCATCCCCAGACTCTTCATCAGTAACACCTTCATCCACTGCAACAAGGCAATTTCTTCTATTTCCTCCTTTATACTTTTTAAACCTTTCTGGTTTATCCTTATTGTCATTGTTATTACAGTTAATAGCTATATGTCCTATCTTATTGCAGGAAAAGTATTTTAAAGGAAGCTTACCTCTGTATTTTCTAGTACCTTTTGGAAGTCTCTTGGCAAGGAGATCTTCAAACTCCATCATAATCTCTTCATCATCCATACCACTACTTTGAATGGATTCATAACTAGTACTTACTTCTTTTCCTTTTTAGGTTGGTAAAACAGCTGCTCTAAAAGATGACTCAGTCTTCTGAACACTGCCATCATAGCTATTCAACTCATATGTAGTCAATTTTGCAATGGCAGAGTCTAAGGATACCTTGGTTTTGTCAACAGACCTTATCTCTTGAATGGAAATAAATCTAATTGGATATACCGGTAACAATGATCTCAAAACTTTACTAACAACGGTGGCAACTTCAATTGTTCCACCAGTGCTCTTGATATCTCCAACAATAGTCTTGATCCTTATGCCATATAATTGTTGAATGGTTTCACCTTCAACCATCCTCATGTCTTCAAATTTTCCTCTAAGGCTCTCTTCTTTAGCTTGCTTGACATGATCATCACCACCATAAATAGTTTCCAGTGTGTCCCATACATCTTTAGGAGTGTCCTTATCTTGTAAATCAATGAACTCAATATCAGACAAACTGCTAATAAGGGTTTCCATGACTTGCCCATTTTCTTGAATCTCTCTTTTCTGATCATCGATTAAAGTGCTAGTGGGAATTACATAGGTATTCTCAACATAGCTCCAGTGTTGAGTACCCAAACTCTTGATATAGATCTTCATTATGTCCTTCCATATTTTGAAGTTATCACTATTGAACTTAGGACCTTCCCTCTTCATCATTAAGATAGGATCTTTTACCTCAAGCGGTTAAGCTTATATCACAGAGGACCTGGAGTTGCTCTGATACCAATTGATGAATAATGATGAACAACAAATACCCTAACTGGTATTGAGAGAGGGGGGGGGGGTGAATCAGTACAGACAAAACTTCTTAACAACTTATCAAGTTAAAATAATGATAATCGGTTGTCTTCATTATTGGACTTAACCATGGCAATACCGGTTAAACACAGTAGGACTTCAGACAACATAAATTGGTAAAACTAAACACTTCAAATAAATTCAATACTTAATAACTACTTCACCCATAAACATATGCATGTGGTGTATTAGCAATACCATAACCATTAGCTCTGCATGCATAATCACTCAAACAAAGAATACTAAATCATCACATGAAAAATGCACAACTCATGACACACAGATTTTTCATGTGGAAACCCAAATGGGAAAAACCACAGTGGGGATAAATAGTCACAAGCTTGTTTTTGAGCTCTTTTGAAGCTCTCTCTATTAGGAGCCTAGTTTGGTTAAAGACTTTACAATAAGGTTCTGCTAGGAACTGATCCTGTTAAAGATCACCTGATTAAGGGGTGGCTATATACCCTATTAAAGGTTGAAACCTTGTTAAAGGTTACCTTGCTAGAGGATTTAAAGAACTCAATGAACTTGAGTCACCTAGTTAGAGGATTTACAGTAAGCCTGTTAAAGCTACCCGACTAAGGGATTTTCCTTCTATTGAAATGGTTAGAAGACAACAGGTAAAACTCTAATCTGATAACAACACTATATGCTAAGGCAAATCCTTTTCAGTTCCTCTACTTTGTAATCACACTTTGCAATTTTCACTCACTGGTCTGGCAAGTATCTCATCACTCGGATACATACACAACTTTTGCCAACACTTACAATAACAAACATCATCGACCTTATAGACAACTATGAGGTTGGTAACATAAACCCTAAACCCTAAGCATCTTAGGTTTACAATTACAAGCGGTCCAATCCTGACTGTCCAAACACA
Organism: Cryptomeria japonica; assembly: GCF_030272615.1. NCBI lineage: Eukaryota > Viridiplantae > Streptophyta > Pinopsida > Cupressales > Cupressaceae > Cryptomeria > Cryptomeria japonica. The sequence continues at coordinate 48,808,467 of NC_081415.1, read as the reverse complement.
TTTCATTGAATGAAACAATCTCAAATAGATCACAAGTCATTCTGCATCATTTATTCTTCAGCACACATAGAAATTAGTAACCCATCACACTTTCTTCTCATACCGCTAAGAAGAATGTTCATTCCCTGGGTAGACAGTAAATGTAGTCGATCTTCACATGCAAGATCCTCAAGGAAATCCTTCACATGCACAAAACTGACGTGACATCTCAATCTCATCCTTATTTCTTAGCTAACTCATCATAGAATATCATCGGTTGCATCACATAAGCTATATTTCCAAATCAAAAACCCTAAAACTGAGACTACCAACCGGTAGTCACACTTAGTGAAACCCCAACACTGGTTCACTACATATTTTCATACCGGTTCTCCAACTTGATCACCAATAACAACTTCTTCCAATATTCATACCAGTTGACCTAAACTTATTAACATCAATGACAACATACATTATTATCATATCATCATATCCCAACATACTTGTTCATCAAATACCAATAGAGACATGGTCGAAGATGATAGGGTGATGCTAGTTAAGGTAGAAACTTTGATGAATTATGTATATTCTTTAACCAAGGTTGTGAGCACATAGATGTTCAGATGGTTTTTGGATTCTATGGGTTTCATGGCCCCTAGCAATTGATTCATTGTGTTGATACTCCCTTTTCTCTTGTAAGGTGTTCGACAAGTGGGAGATTTGTTGGGAAGTTGGTGTACCAACCTTGCATTTACATGAAGTTACTATTTATTGTAAGTTTTCATTTGACAAGGAAAAGGTGTGAAATTCTCCTTGAAGCTTCTAGTTGGCTAGATAAGCATTCTGGTAAAGATGCATTGCAAGATCACAACTAGTTTTGAATCTATTGAATTTTTTATTTTGGAGGGGTCTAATGAAAGGTTTGCATTTGATTTTGAGGAATTTAGAGGCTCCAAAATTCCTTTAAAAGTGGGTGAAAATTGCTTAGCTATTTATGAGGCAATAGAGCACTTTGTGATCTTTCTGACGCTTCAAACAGTTCATCAATCGGACTCACGGTTCACAAGCTATGACCTCTAAAAGTTTGTACTTCTGAAACAGGAAATATAAAATACATCAGACACATAAATGAGCTATAAAAAGGGGAGGGATACATCATAGGGCATCTAGAAGGGGGATAAGGTTAGGTACACCTTATTGGGTGCTTTTAGCCCATGGTTTTGTAATATCATTTGATGGTTTCTTGTATTTATAGTGTCATAAAATTGCAACCCTAGCAATTTTAACTACATTTGAAGTCCTCACCTTGGTGGTGACATTTTCCTTCCTAACCAAAACCCCTTTCTTGCATTATCACCCTTGAAACCCTCCTTTTCTAGGCTCTATTTTTTCCTTGGACCTTGTCTATGCCCCAAAATAGGGTAGGATAGGGTCGTGGTGCCCCTGTCCCCACTCCTTAGGGTGGCCCTAAGATGGGTCTGCCTGGTACCCTATACATAATTTGACCTTCCGGTTTTGCACTCTTCTTTGTCAGCCTTCAGTGAATGAATATTAATCCTCTAGGCATGTATAAAAGGGAGCTAGTTTTCTCATTTGCATATAAGGACAGCTTTCATGAAATACACCATAGGTGAGGTTCAAGCTAGGCAACCTCCATCATCATTATCAAGCATTCAAGCATTCAAGTCTTCTTGATTCATCCATTGGAGGAAAATTACAATATTCATTTGCAAGCATATGTGTGTTAGGGTTTTGCTATGTTACATGCCATTTCATGTAACACTTGTGATTACATTCAAGAAGCCAAGCAACCGTAATCAACAAATTGCAGATCTGCAAGGTATACATTTCAATTATTTACATTCAAGAATTTGCAATTACTTTCTTTCAAGGTTGATTCTTCAATCATGGTTTGACTGAGGCAAAACCCTATCCACAACCCTCCTCCCCTTCTTTTCTTTGTGTAGGTTGGAGGTGTGCAACTATATTTTCAAATTTGGACTCCACTCAAAGAGGTGGAAAAACTCTTTTCATTTTGCAGACTTTTCAGAGGACCATGTACACTTTTGCCATGGTCCCGAAAACTTTTCTCCAAATTTGTAGGATAGGTCCATATCAGTCTAATTATCTTAGATCCGAAGTTACAATGCGATCTTGAACTGGTAGGTCCTCATTTCACTCATTTTCTCTCTTTTTTCCACATAGTCAACAAGTCAACTTTCCTATTTACAAAAGAGGGCAAAACACACTTCAACCCTTGCAATCTACTTGGAATTCACATCCTTGTCTCTCTTGGATTTGGATCTAGTAGATTCAAGCCCCTCTTTTGAATGTAAAGTTCTCCCAAGTGAAAATCATCCTAGTGACTTCCTTTCTCTCTCTTAGGTGGGGAGTCACTAGGGCTCAATTTTCCACTTTACAATATTGTATCTCCTATTTATGAGGTGTGTGAGGTAGAGGTTGTTTGTAAGAGTCTTATGCCTATTAAGTTACCTCTGAATCTGTGATTAGTGGTACTCACACAAAGAGATTTCTCTACAAGTATATTGTAGTCTATTTTGATTGTTGAATAATATATTGGGTGGCTTTTGGAGTGTGGGGTTTTTCTCCCGAAAGGGTTTTTTCCACGTAAATTAACGTGTTATGGTTTGAATGTTATTATATCTATTTATGTTTTCTATAACTATTGTGATGATCTGTATAAATTTTTACATTACCCTTCTCTAAAGGTTAGTGTAGGAAGTTGTTTTGCTACTTGACTTCCTTACAAATTTTCCATAAAATTTATATTTTTTTAATATTTAGTTGTTTTCATAATATATACCAATGCACATGGTTGATCTTGGGTATAAATTGAACAATACATAGGAATTTTTTATTTTGGTACATAACATGTGATTTGACATCACCAAACAACTCCAATAATATAGAATCTAATGCTTCATAGTAAATTTGACAATTTACAATGGTAGGACACAACTCAACTAAATCATAATTGATATGATGACTTTTATTATGCACACGGGACCATCAACCTAAAGAAACTTTAATAATATGCATTATTATTGAGACCTAAATAATAGACATATTTCATGTTCTTTTGGATTAAACTTGACTTTGGGATAGTCAAGCTATGCATAATGATATAAAGAACACCTAAACTAGAATCAAAGATGGAAAGAGATATTCTATGATTCCATTGTAGGATAGGCAAGAGGATGTAATAAAAAATGTAGTATCAAATGAGAATATCGAAGAGGAAAAACAAAGATTGGCAAAGAAGCAAACAAAAATAAGAATTTTTTTTGTAGAGTTCTAGCTCTTTGATGGAAGGGAAATGGAAAGAAAAGCATGTCAGCACAACCCACAAAGTTATTGAGGAAAGAAAAAATGTAAAGGAAAGAAAGGATTGGAGAAGAAAAGAGACAAGGGAAGAGAAATTTCACTATGAGAGTCCTAAGTTTGATAAATAGATGAAGATTAAAAAGATCTCCTATTGAGAGAGGATTTTGTTAGCTTTGGGATGTTTGTCATTGATGTCAATGAGTGTGCTTGACCAAGGTATGTAACTGACAAGATAAGCTTCAAGGCATGACAATATGGGTTTGTTGTTGATATTACTAGGTGATACTACACAACCATGAATACTTGCTGATAGCACTTCATTTTGGTTCAGTTTTGATTGTATTAATCATGTATGACAACTTGATCATATTTCTTGGTGTACATTGTGGTTGTGTATTATGGTTATCATATTTTGGTTGTCATCTTTAGAAAGTATTAATTCTCAATCATTGGTAAAACACATAAGCATGTAGACTTGTTTTTGAATGTTGTTTAGAATCTGCAATAATGTTTTCTATGCTCTTCTTTCACCATGATAGTAGCTTTAATCTGCATTCATTTATGATTTTGTTGCAAAATGATGAGTCAAGGAATGCAAATGGACAATTATCATACACATCATACCTTTATGACAGATGTTTGTGTGCTGAAATAATGAATTTTTGATCTTCTATAGTGTGGGTGATAAGATAAATAGAGATACGTGACAACAAAATAAATAAAAAAACTCAATTCATATTATTGAAAATGTTTAATGTCTTGACAAATAACAATCATTTGTTATCAAAATACATGATGACCATTGTTAAAGTCAAATGCTTAGTTAATATCAAGGCTTAGTTTTTAGAATGATAGTAAAAAATGTTTTTTAACTGCTAAGTTTTCCGATCAACATTTTGATAACTGTTTCCTACACAATACAAATAAAAAATCTAAAGTTGTGGGAGGATGAATTCAAGTGTAATGATTGAAAAGCGGATTGATTAAAAATACATGGAAGCACAAAATCTAATGAGCGACAATCATTAAAAAAAAGAACATTTTTTTTATATTTGTCATAGCAGTTGATTAAAAAGAGGGAACAATGTTGATTATGGTATGATCATCTAGTTTTATGATGAAGTGCTTTTTATACAATGAGTGTTTTGATAGTGAGGATTCAATAATGAGGGTTTCAGAGTGGGGATTTTTGTTAATAACAGTATGTTAATGTTTATTCTGTAATAGTCAAGCATTGTAGATTTCATTGTTGTTGGATTGGTTGTAGCATTATTTATGAAGAGGTGATTTATAACAGAACAATGACTGTGAGAGCTTCCTGAAGTGTAGTTAATTAAAAGAGAAGAAATGTACCAGTTTGCTTTGTATTCAAATAGAGTAACCCTTTGAATTTGAATTTATATTGTTCTAAGTTCTTATTTTTCTAAGGGATTGGTGTTCCTTGGAGTGGGTACTCCTAAAACTTGTAATGGGTTTGTGCTCCTAGAGTTAGTGTTTTGATTTTTTGCTAGTGAGGCCTAATATAAAACATGTTCATAGTAGTTTTTCACGTTTAGAGGTTTTCCACTCAAATATTGGTGTCAAGGTGTTAAATCTTTGTTTTCAATCTCTTGACAGTTTTATTAAATGTTATTAATATTGTTCTATGATCTATTGCAAAGGTTAATCTCATTGTATAAAATTTTGTTTTGGTTAAAAGTTTGTTTATTTTATTGATCACTGATTCACCCCCCTCTTAGTGATCCTAGTATTCCAACAAGTGGTGTCAAGCATAGGTTCCTTGTAAGAGATTTAATAGCCCAAGTTTGATCCTAATAGTGGAATACTAGTAGTCATGGCACATGAAGTGTCCTTAGTTTTTAAAGCCCCTTATTTGATGAAAATGATTATGCCTTTTGGAAAGTACGAATGCAAACCTATTTCGTCTCCCTACAAGTAGATTTTTAGTGTTAAGTTGTAAATGGTTATAGTTTTCTTGACACTATTCCTACTGATGCTGATGGGAAAAGACACTGATGCAAGAACAAAGCATGCCATACTCTATGGTTTATCAAAATATATTTTTGATAAATTTATGAATAAAAAATCCTCCAAAGAAGTATGAGACAAACCAAATAGTATTTATCATGGAAATGATAGGGTAAAGGAAGCCAAGATACAAACTCTTAGAGGAAAGTTTGAGGAATTAAAGATGAGTGAAAAAGAAAAAGTTTCATATTATGTTCTCAAAATTGATGAAATAGTGAATTCCATGTGTGGGCTTGGAGAATAAATGGAAGACAAGGTCATAGTAAAGAAGGCTTTAAGATCTTTTCCAACTAGATTTGATTCTAAAATATCTACCATAGAAGAAGCTAGGGATATAGATAGGTATTCTATGGATGATTTGCATGGAGCACTTATAGCATATGAAATGAGAACTTGTAAATAAGAATCTTCCAGTAGAGAGGTTGCATTCAAGGTAAATAAAAAGAGTAAGGTATCTTCAGACTTTGAGGATTTTGAAGTCATAGAATATCATCTCGTAAGAAAGCTAAAGAACGGCTCAGGTAAGTATAGGGGCAAACTTCCTTTCAAATGCTTCAATTATGGGAGGATTGGTCACTTTGTAGCAAAATGCCCTTATAGTGATGCTAAAGATGATAAAGAAACCAATGATAAACAAGGTAAAAAGAAGCTCTTTAACAATAGGAGAAATAATTTTTTCAAAAAGAAGAAGAGTTTATTTGTAGATGTTTCTGATAGTGATTCTGAAAATTCAACAAATGAAGAAGGTGAGGTTTTATTTATGGCAATTGAAATTACTAATATGTATCAAGATGTTGTATATGGAATGTATAGTGAATCAGAGATGGTGATATTGAACTTGAGGGTGAGATGTGTTGGTGTAAATAATTATTCGTCATGAATATTATTACACTTTACTTAAGTTTACTTAGGAAATGCATTTCATAGTAGTTTGGGTATGAGACACTTGGGTGTTTGTGCCACATTGGGATAGTGTGTGTAGGAGAAATTCCACCTTTTATGGTGTTGATCTTGTTGTTACACTCCACATTCAGTGGGTGATCCACCTCATGTGGACTATTATATTATTTCTCCTACCTACCCACACCTATTTCCTACCTACCCTTGTTTCTTATTGAGCCACATGTCATGTTTGTGTGCTCACATATCCCTAGCCTTGCCTATATAAGCAAGCTCATCTACATTGTATGTAATTTGATATTATTGATCATTTTCTATTGATGAGAATACAGTTTATTCTTGTCCTATATTGTGTCTCTATTTTGTACATTTCATTGAGCTCTTGATCTTGGCAAAATCTCACATGGTATCAGAGCCATTGGGGCTTCATTGATTCCTATTGAAGAGACATTATTGCGACGTCAAGAGGTAGATATGAGGAGCAACATCTTTTGGAGGCATCCTAGACCAGATCCGACCCCGCCATTGCATCCAGAAGGCCATTTCCATGAATTTTGGTTATAAAGTCGGCCTATTTTGGTGAGAAAATTTTTTTCGCCAATTTTGCTATTATTGTATGGATTTCCAAATTTTTATTAATTTTTTGAAAAAAAAAAAAAAATTATTTTCTGAAAATTTTAGAAAAAAAAAATCAAAAATTTCGAAAAAAAAAAAAAAAAAGTTTTTTTTTTTGGTTTTTGGGGGGTCCGCAGACCCCCCTCTTACTTCGTACTTGCGTGTCACAGGTGTTGCAGGCGTCGTCGGTCTTCGCCCTCCATGTCGGCCGCTACCTCTCCGCTCAGCGACTGCTCGCCCGCGCCGGTACCTGTCGCCACCCGAGCGCCCAAGCTTCCCCGCCGCAGCTGCAACCCGTAGTCCACAGCCGCAGCTCCTCTCGCGCATTTCGATGGCCCTGCATTGCCACCACCACACAGGTGGACCCACCACCTCCTCCGCCACGCGGACAACCAACCCTGTCAGCAGCACACCCGACGAACCCGCGTCTACCACGTGGCAGGCGGCCACTGGCCCGCGGGCTAAACCGTACACACAGTCAAAGCACCACGTCATTCGTACGACCTGCACAGTCATCTGCCACATCAGCCTGTCCGTACAGTATGGACGCCCAGTCAGCAGGGAGGCGAAGTTTTTGCGATGGTCATACGACCATCAAATTTAACACAGTGAATTGCTGATGTCAGTGCCACATCAGCATTTTTCAAAAATTTTGTAGGCCCCTCTCATTGAGCTTTTTGATTTTGCAGTTCAACTTCAAATGGCCATAACTTGGTCATTTTTGCTCCTTTTTGGGTGCAATGTTTTTTTAAATGGGCTAGAATTTCGTGTACTTTTACGTGGTGGAATTATTTTTTGATTTTGATGGACAGATTTTTCAGAATTCTCAGTTTTTGGTGACTGTACCTGTCCAATCCCCGTTTCTGCAACTTCCAGGTCTCCGTTCGGGCTCATACGAACTCCTTTTCAGGTGCCATTTTTTTTGAAAGTGCGTTATTTTTTGTCTACTCTTAGAATATGCTATCAGTTTGAAGCAATTATGGGTAGAAATTCTACTTTCATCATATGGTCTTATTTGGCCAATTTGGCATTTGTATTGCATAGATCTATCTTCTGATCTTTTTCTTTGCAGTTCTCAACCTATTGGGGCAGTTGTAAAACAAAATCGGAAGTCCACCTTGCCATTGTTTGCAAGTGGCCTATTGTACACGCACTACATATAAAGTGCCAAAATCATCATTTTGGGGGGGTACTTTGATTGATTGAATTTGGGGGGGTGTCTCTTGTGCTTTTGTGCTCTTGTGTTCCTTCCTTTTTTCTACTATGGGTTCTTCTAAGTTTCCTCTCTTAACTCCTCATAATTATGCTACTTGGAAAATTGATGCATGGAGTAAACTTATGGAAAAAGGACTCACTCATTACATTGATGGAACTATTGTTGCTCCCGCTGATCCTAAGGTTGATCCAGTTGGTCACTTGGATTGGCTCACTAAAAATATCATGACAATTGGTACCTTAAGAAAGTATGTATCAAAGGATCTCATTTTTCATATTGAGAAGTGTACTCTAATCAAGGATGCTTGGCAAAAGTTTCAAGACTTGTATGGTGAAGTTGATGAGATTAGGGGATATCAAATTGATAGTGATCTCACCATGTTAGATCCCAAGAACTTTAATACTATACAAGATTATGTCACTAAGGCAAATGAGTTGAGGGCACAACTTAAAGATTGTGGCATTGATAAGAAGGATACTCAATTGATATTCAACTTGATAGGCGAGCTTCCACAAGAATATGCAACATTTGTTTCTAGTTTCCAAACCCATAGGATGACAATGGGTTCAAGCTACAAAATGCCTACATTTGATGCTTTCAATGAAATTTTGATGATGGAACAAACTAATTTGATAAGCATGGGCATTCTTAAGGCTTCTAAGTCTCAAGCATTAGTGGCAAATCAAGGGAACAAAGGAAATCAAGAAAAGGACAACTCAAACAAGAAGAAATGGCAATCAAAGCCTAAAGAAAAAGAACCATCTTCTCCACAACAAGGAGATTCATCATCTTCCAAGAGAGATAATTCACCAAAGAGGGAGAGACCTACTTGTGCTTATTGTAAAAAGATTAGTCATGAGGAGCATCGTTGCAATTCTAAGAAGATTGATGAGCTCACACATATCATCAAAAAGCATAACATTGATTTGCCTAAAGTCTACAAGAAGGATGATTCATCAACTTCTACTTCCTCACATTCAAAAGGAAAAGGGCAAGCATTCATGGCTTCTACAAGTGGGAAGACTCACTTTTTTGGAACAAGAAAAGGAAAAGCTCTATGTGCTACTATTAGTCATAATTCAGAGAGATGGCTTCTAGATTCAGGGGCTTCTCATCATATGGCATCTTCGCAGTCTATGTTCTCTACATTTGAGCCTTGCACCATGCCATAGATTTTGATGGGCAATCATACATACATGGATGTGATTGGGAAAGGATCTATTGACATTGGGGATAACTCCTTCAATGATGTGTTGTGTGTACCCCACTTGACAAACAATCTCCTTTCTATCTATCAAATCACACATGGCGCAACTAAGAGAGTTGTGGAGTTCACACCTAACTCAGTTTTCATTAGAGATTTGGAGACTAGAGCTATCATTGCGACTGGGGTAGTTGATCATGCATCTCGGTTATACTCCTTTTTAGATTTTGTTGATGATGATGATTTCACATTTGATGATTCTACACATGATGATCACACTTCTTGTGATAGTTCAGATTTTGAGGAGAACTTTGGGCACTTGAACATGGGGATTCTCACATGTGACTCCATTCTTGAGCCTTGTATTTCATCTCCTCATATTGATATCACATCACCTATTGTACCTGATGATGTGGATAGTGCGACAGTTTTGCCTTCATGTGATTCAGTGCAGCAGGATATTCATTGTCTTCGAGCTTCAACACCTTGGGATGACTACTTGACAAACATTGCAGCTTTGTTTGTGGAGTCCTACATTGCAGATTTGGGAGACATCATTGATGAAATTCATCTTCTCTTTGATGAAGATGATCCTTCTTCGAGTGTTGCGAGGGCACACTCTGACCCTCTTGTTCATTCTCTACATGATCATTCTTTAGAGGTTGACATGATTATGGATACTTATGTACAACAGTTGGAGGAGGTCTCTTTATGTTTTGAGGAGACATGTGAGTCTTTGGGAAATGTTCTACATCCATCTCCACTAGATCTTGGAGTGCCTTTTTCAGCAGTGTGGCACAGTTTACCACCTTTGGAGGGGGTATCTTTCAGCATCGACATGGGGACACTTGAGTAGTTTTCAGAGATTCCTTTCATCATGAGTTTTGTTCATACATCTTCCCTTCATGATTGGGAAGACTTCATGGATACACCTTTGGTTTTGTTTCTTCCTAAGGGGAGGAATGTTGTTCGATGTTCATGGAGCAGTTTCTTCATACATCGAGCTTCTATCACTAGTGCAGATTCCACATTGAGGGGGGGCTTCCTAGCTTCTCTTCTTCTCTCACATGGGGGGGACTTTTTCCTCACATGGGGTTTTGTCCTTCACATTCTTCTATGAGAGTTCTCTTGTATAGCTTTCATCTCTCTTTTGGGGGAGGATTTTTTCCCATTGGGTTTTTCTCTCTTTCCCCACTTTGTGAGAGATTTCATTGCATTGGTTTTCATGCATTTGCATTTGTACATGGGTACCTAACATGGCCTCGTAGCCGGGACCCATCTTGCATTGTAGACTTAAGTGCAATCCCCTAAGTTGCACTTAAGGGGGGGTGTTGGTGTAAATAATTATTCATCATGAATATTATTACACTTTACTTAAGTTTACTTAGGAAATGCATTTCATAGTAGTTTGGGTATGAGACACTTGGGTGTTTGTGCCACATTGGGATAGTGTGTGTAGGAGAAATTCCATCTTTTATGGTGTGATCTTGTTGTTACACTCCACATTCAGTGGGTGATCCACCTCATGTGGACTATTATATTATTTCTCCTACCTACCCACACCTATTTCCTACCTACCCTTGTTTCTTATTGAGCCACATGTCATGTTTGTGTGCTCACATATCCCTAGCCTTGCCTATATAAGCAAGCTCATCTACATTGTATGTAATTTGATATTATTGATCATTTTCTATTGATGAGAATACAGTTTATTCTTGTCCTATATTGTGTCTCTATTTTGTACATTTCATTGAGCTCTTGATCTTGGCAAAATCTCATAAGATGTTGTGTGCAATAAAAAAGATTAAGAGATTAAAGGAGGTAAATATTCAAAATGATCAAGCCTTGAAAGACAAGGAAAGATTGGTTAACACAACCAAAACTATGGAACAATTGAATGTTGATTTGACACTGCAATTGGAAGAAAAAAAGAAAATAGTAGAAGTAACAAAGTCTATTTGGTCCATTCAAGAATGAGGAGTGTAAAAAATTTGAGCCTGAAATCATAAAGCTATAAAAGAAACTTGAAAAATATGAGAACACCATATTAGAAGACATGTTGAGAAAACAGAGAAAATCCAATAATGGTACTGGTCTAGGTTTCAAAGTTGGGCAGAGTTAAAATTATAGTGATGATAAATCACTACATGATATATTCAAACCTAAAAACATAGGTGTAGATTTGAACAACTAAGTAAAAGACAACAAAACTTTTCCAAATTCTTCAAAATCTGATAAGAAATCTTCTTTCAAGAGGATAGATCCAAATATGCATGTAATAGGTCAAATGAACCTGTTCAAAGGTCCATCATTTGCTGGTAAAAGTTTTCCTTCCAGATTTAATTCACATTTTGTTGGTCATTTCTTCTATTGTAATCAATTTGGACATATGATGAATGACAACAAAATTGCTTTGAGAAGGTATTCTAGATTTGGTTTTGGAATTATTTTTATAGACTGAATAGTCTAAGATGTTTTAACTGCCACAACATTGGTCATGTGAGAAAAGATTGTAGGCATATGACTAGAAACAAAAATGAGAAGCATATTGCTAATCTTGAGAAAGGTGTATAGTTTAAAAAATTTGTTCTAAATGTAAACAAGATTTGGAAACCAAAGGTGATAAAAAAAAATGGCGAGCCTTTGTTGGTTCAAGCTGCCTTTCATACTAAAGAGAAAGATCTATGGGTTATAGATAGTGGTTGTTCAAACCACAAAACTGTTGATAGGAAGAAATTTACTAAATTGGATAATTATGAAGGTGGTTATGTGAGTTTCAGTGATGATTCCTCTAGACAAATTAAAGGTGTAGGATCTCTATTGTTGAGTGAAAATATACCTATTCATGATGTATACTTTTGTGAAGGTCTAAAGCATAGCTTGATAAGTATGATAATGGCTATAATGTGTTGTTTAATGATCAAGGCTGTGAAATAAAAGGAAAAATGAGAAAGGTGGTTGCAACAAGTAAAAGAACCAAGGGAAATGTTTATAATCTAAAGGTTGTCATAAGTACTAATGGATATGACAATATTTGTCTTATGGGATGGTTATGGCACAAAAGACTTGGGAACTTGAACATTGAAAATATAGTCAAGGTGAGAAAGCATCACAATGTAAGAGGTATGCCACTCATTCATAAACCTACAAATAGTGTTTGTGAGGGATTTCAACATGGAAAAAAGACAAAGATAAGTTGTGCTTCATAAGAACATTCATCTACTAGACCTTTACAACTTGTTCATAGTAATCTATGTGGTCCAACTAGAACAAGATTGATCAATGGAGAAAAGTATTTTATGTTTTTGTAGATGATTATACTAGAATGACCTGTGTAATATTTTTGAGATATAAATCTCAAGATTTTGATAAGTTTAAGGTGTTTAGAAAAATGGTGGAGAAAGAATCAAATTTGAAGATAAAGTGTATGATGTTAGATAAGGGTGGAGAATATACCTCAAAATAATTTGAGGATTATTGTGAATAGCATGGAATCAAGAGACAATATGTTGCTACAAAAATTGTTACAATTAGGGATCACTGAGAGGGGGAGGGGGTGAATCAATGATCTGTCGGAAATTAAATTCACAAATTTATTCTTTATCCACCGGTTATCAATGTATAATAGTAAAGAACATAAACATACAATAAATAAACCACAGATCCACAACACCAAAATTTTTACATGGAAACCCAGAAAGGGAAATACTATAGTGGGGCTAGAACCTACAATATTCATATACTATGGCCAGGAGTACATAAATATTACATATATGGGGAATTCACTTGCATTCATGGTCACCACCTAGAGCTCATTCCTCAGCTACAATGACCTGGAAGTCTACAAACTTCAGGGAAGTCACACTGACTTACAATTTGATTACAATAATGAAATACAATGAAATAAACTCTAAAATGGAATCTAATAATACAAGAATGAGTTCCGGTTAAGCACAAGATCTCCGACTGTACTCGCTTTACAAATACTCTATTTCTATCTTAGTGAGCTACCAAATTGTCTGTGAACCAAATGTGCACGTGAAACTATGCTCAATCACACCAAAATAGATTACCACACCTATTTCACACCAAAAACCAATCTCCAATTCAATCTTATATATCTGGTCTTATAAAAAATAATCTCCTCCAAGTCAGCTTCAATAAGTGTAACGTGTAGCTTTAAGTCGGCTTCAATCTCTAACAAAACATAGCACCAAATCAAAAGAGTATAATCACACACTTCCTAAGGATCTTTCCATTCACTGAGATCACAAAATAAATCACCAAAATCATCGCAACCACCAAAAATATTTCTGGACCAAAACATCACTGAGATAGCCCTAATTTACCAGTTGACTAGCTACCAGTTAAGTCTTGCTTTCGGATAAGAGGAATCACGACCACCGGATTGAATCTCCAATAAGATTTTCCATTAATGACAAACCTAAACAATAAATCAAGCATCAAAAATCACCAGATGATTGTCAATTGCCAACAATCTCCCCCTTTGGCATTGATGGGAACACTTGTGAAAAATAGCTAAGTATTGAAACCTGTGAAGCATGTACACTAGATCAAGAATAAATGAATTCTAAAGCTCCCCCTTAGATCAACATTCCAAAAATCTGCATCACTAAACTGTACACTCCATACACAATCAACCTGTACATTTTTCACCTTATCTCTCCCCCTTTGACAACAATGCCAAAGATAGAGTGTGAAGCAAAATATTTTGTGTATATATATATACACATACCAGATGATCAGATCTATACATACTTAAGTACATTTGCATATGCAACCTTAAGGAACCCAAAATAGGTGTTCCACCCTGCCCGTAATTTGTCTAAAATTGAAACAAAATGTTTTAAAATATAAGCACAAAATTCTATTGTTGTCAACGCAGTTGGTGTCTCCCGAGTCATATTCTACATATAGTCCATCTTTTGGGACACCCAGGTGTCTAATCGGGGACCAATTAGGTTCTGGAGTTCACCTACCCATCTTACCATTATCTCCTTCTCCTTCTCAGAATTCATAATATGTTCCATAATTGTCAAAATTTGACCTTCAATACTATCGGTTAAGTGAGATGTAGGGTCATCACCATGGGAAATATGAGCTAACTGACCTCTGCAGTTATCTACCTACTTGTCTATTTTAGCAGAAAAATTTGTCAAAATTAGACAAGACTTATAAATCTTACCACCTTCCTGTAAGGCCTCATCAATTAGTTTCAATTCTTTGTCAAGTTGAGCCTTATTATTTCCAATTATTTGCAAAAATGTTTGCATTTTAGCATCTTTGAATTTAATTGCTTGTCATGATGATACCTTGGTCAAAGAATCAAACTGAGTAGATATGTGATCTACCAAGTGATGAATCTTATCAGATGACTTGGTATCAACATCTGGTTGCAGTTTCAGTACCACTTGCTCTAAAAATTTAACTATTTTATCAATAATATTCTTCTCTTCAGACTCAGATTGTGCTAACTCCTGACCAAATTGATCTTGCAGAGAAGCAACAACAATCATCCTTTCAGCCGGAGACATTTGATTGAAAGTCTTGTCACAACTCATGTTAAATTAAGGAAAATTCCCTTGGATTTGTATTTTTGATTTGTCAATTGCCATGAGGATTGAAGTTTCTTTTACTTTAGCTTTCCCTTTGATTTGTTCCTCTTGTTTTTCCTCTTCCTTTTTCTCTACCTCCTTCCCTGCATTACTTGTATCCTTTATGGGTGCCTCCTGTGCACCGGTGTCACCACTTGGTGCACCAACCTCTATCTCAGCTGATTTGACCTGTGCCTTATCTGCCTCTACCTCTGTTAAATCCAAAATTTGTTTCTCTGCTATAGACACCTAAAAATGGTCAACGCTTGCGGAATCGTACTTTAACATTTGCGCATTGCCTTATTTTAGGGTTTTTGCGTCGCATTAACATTTCTCCTATGTCAAGCACTTGGTCTTTATCATTTGCGAACATCGAGTCCTTCTGCATTCTTCATTTATCTCGCTCTCGAATTTGGTCTTGTTGATAATAATCTTCAGTCATGATTTTGGTCAATCTTATCCTGTCGCATCTATGTGTGTATTCATTTGTCATCATTTTGGAAATTGTCAATCCTAATTAGGGTTTTGTCCTCTTATCAATCTTGTCATCATGCGATCGATTTGTCATCGATTCTTGTCTTTTGATCAATTTGTCATCAATCTTGTCATCTTGTGATCTATTTTGTCATCGATCCTTGTCTTCTTGTCAATCTTGTCGTTTTGCGATCGATTTGTCATCAATTCTTGTCTTTTGATCAATCTGTCATCAATCTTATCGTCTTGTGATCTATTTTGTCATCAATCCTTGTCTTCTTGTCAATCTTGTCATTTTGTGATCAATTTGTCATCGATCATCATCCTTCTCAATCATGTCAATTTGGATCAATTAGTCATTGTTCCTAGTCAATTGGCGCATTTATCAATCACATCATTTATCAGCATTGGTCTTTTATCAAGTCAAAATCATGATCAAATCGAATTGATATCAATTATCCTTTGTCAAGACCTAATTGTCATCTTTGCATTTCTAATTCATCTTTTAGGGTTTCATGATTTTATTCATTTAACCCTGTTTGTCATTTCCCCTCTAGGTTAAATAATTTATTTATTTATCCTAGGTCTTCGTGTCGCAATTAAATGTTTAATTTAATTGGCTAGCTAATTATTCCTCTTTTTATGAATTAATTAATAAAAGACAAATTATTAATTGATTTACCTAATTCTTCATCAATTTCTAAATTCCCTCTTTGTGAATTAATTAATAAATGACAAATTATTAATTGATGTACCTAATTTTTCATCAATTTCTAAATTCCCTCTTTGTTAATTAATTAATAAATGAAAAATTATTAATTAATTTCACTAAATTCCTAATTTCCTCTTTTTCTAATTTCCTATTTCCTATTTTTCCAATTTTCTAATTTTCCTAATTTCTAATTCAATTTCCTCCTATTTCTCTCCTAATTTCATGGGAATGACATTTCAATTTGTCATAATTTGTCATAATTTGTCATAATTGACAATCAATCAATTTTTGACATAGAAATTTGTCATAATCTTGTCATAAATTATCAATCAATCAATTTTGCATAGAAAGTGCAAATTTGTCATAAATTTGTCATAATTGACATTCTTGATTTGCAATTTCCATTTGAATCTCTTCATGCTAATTTGATCATCTCTCCAATTTGTCTATAAATTCGATGATTTTCTTCAATCCCGATCTAATAATCACTTTTTTAAATTGCTACCTAGTCGAATCAATCACGCTTCGAGTATTCTTGAGCAATCATCTTGTCTACTTGCTTTCATATCATGATCATGCACTTGTAGGTGAGATCCACAACAAAGCTATTTGAAGAAGAAAGAAGGACAATGGAGCCACATGAAGGAGATATTCAGATCTGCATTTGGTTTGCTTAGTTTTTAATCTTGAATGTTTTGCTTTCATGTCTCTCTTGGATGTAATTAGGATTGTTGTCATTGCATTTGAGCTTTCATGATTGAGCTAGACTAATATTGAATTTCTTGTGATGATTTCCGATTTCCTAGCTACATTAATTGGTGAACCCGATTTCCTAGCTACATTAATATTGAAAGGGCATGCTTAGCAGTGGTATTTGCAACACAAAAGCTTCGACATTATATGTTAAATCACCAAACATTATTGGTTGCAAAAATTGATCCCCTAAAATACTTGTTTAGCAGAGCAGCTTTGACGAGTCACCTAGCAAAGTGGGTTATGATTCTCAGTGAATTTGACATTGAGTATATGGAGTGAAAGGTGATAAAAGGACAAGTCATAGCAGATCAACTTGCAGAGGCTCCTATTTATGATGATCATCCCATGTTGACCAATTTTCCAGATGAATCAGTCTTTTCTCTCACATCTTCTAATGAATGGAAGTTATACTTTGATGGATCCCATACCAAGTTCGGGTCTGGAGCAGGCATCTTGTTTGTCACCCCTCAAGGTGATGCTATTCCCAGGTCCTATAGGATAACTTTTCATTGTACCAATAACATTGTCGAGTATGAAGCATTGGTCATAGGACTTCGAGTAGCGGTTCACTGAAATATCATGCATTTGCAAGTCTATGGAGATTCTCAATTAGTCATCCGACAAGTGAATGATGACTATGAAAAAAAAGATGAAAAGCTTATTCCCTATAAGCATATGGTAGATTTCTTCAAGACAAAATTCACGGCTATCCATTTCAGTCAAGTTCCAAGAATGTAAATCAAGTCGGCAGATGCAATGGCTATGATTGCTTCCATGTTGAATATGCCCCACAATATGGACAAATGTGAATTTTTAGTTGAACAATTGTTGGTTCCTTCTTTTGACATTCTGACAGCAGATGTGATGTGCGTTCTTGTTGGTCCCAACTCCTCATGGTACAATGACGTATATCAATATTTGAAATCCCAAACCTTACCACCTAACCTTTCTGCTAACCAACGTCGAGCCTTCATCCGACAGACAGCCAAATATGTCATCATTGCCGACACCCTTTACCGTCATTCCTTTGACCATACCCTCCTCAGGTGTTTGGATTTTGACGAAGCACAAATAACTTTACACGAGGTTCACGATGGTATATGTGGGGGCCATTTCAATGGTCTGAGCTTAGCCAAAAAGTTGATTCGTGCTGGGTATTATTGGCCCACTCTGGAAAAAGATGTTCATGATTTTGTTAAGAAGTGCTACAAATGTCAGATCCATGGAAACTACATTCATGCACCAACCCAAGAGCTTCATTCTGTCATATCTCCATGGCCCTTTTCTCAATGGGGATTGGATCTTATTGGCAAGATTCACCCGACATCTGCAAATGGACACAAGTTTATAATTACAGCCACAAAGTATTTTACAAAATGGATCGAGGCTATCCCCATGACCTATATCACTGGTGTACAAATTTCAAAATTCCTATTGAATTATATCATATGCCAGTATGGGGTTCCCCTTTCCATCGTCACAGATAATGGTCATCCCTTCAAGAATAAAGATGTCAAGGAACTATGTGAAAAGTTTCATATCCAACACCGTTTCTCCAGTCCATACTATCCACAGGGGAATGGTCAAGCCGAAGCATCAAATAAAACCATTATCAAGATCCTGAAAAAGGTTGTCAATGATGCCAGTCGAGATTGGCATGTACAGTTGAATCTAGCACTATGGGCCTATCACATTTCTATCCGCACACCTATTGGCGCAATACCTTATTCCTTGGTGTATGGTGCGGAAGCCATTTTACCCTTGGAAGTGGAGATTCCTTCCTTCCATGTTTCCTTGCAACATCTGATTGATGATGAGACACACAGAGTCTCTCGGTTGCATCAGCTTGAGATGTTAGATGAGAAATGTCAAACAACCCTGACACATTTGCAAGCATATCAAAATTGTCTTCGTCGCTCTTATAATAAGAAGGTCAAAGGGAGACACTTTGAAGTGGGAGATCTAGTTTTAAAGGCAAACCCTAAGAATGCACAATCTACTAACATCATCAAAGGCAAGTTTGAACCTAATTGGGTTGGGCCTTTCATAGTGACTGCAGCATATGGCTTAGGGGCATATCAGCTTGCCACCCCAGAAGGTGAACCTTTGTCCAATCCTGTCAATAGCATGCACCTTCGCAAGTACTGGGCATAATTTTCTATCAGCACTTCTTCAAGTATGATCCTAAAAAAATTCAAAAAAAAGTGAAAAAAGAAAAAAAAATACAAAAAAAAGTGAAAAAAGCAAAAAAAATACAAAAAAAAAAAAGTGAAAAAAAGAAAGCAAAAGAGAAAAAGAGCAAAAAAAGTAAAGAAAAATGATTCACCCTCTAGTGAAGCCTGGCAAACAGGCGCTTTGGGCAAGTACCATGGTGAAAACCTGGCAATCAGGTGCCATGTGTAACGAGATCATTGCTCTGTCATCTGTCATGACCTCTAGCTATGCTTTTTCTCGGCCGGTTTATCATGTCTACCCTTGTCCTGACCCAATGTTCTGTTTCAAACCTGTGATTGGTCAACATCATTGTCTTGCATACTCCGGTTTCTTGTACATATGTCTTTCAAATGTGCATTAGGTGTGTTCCCCTTGTCATGATCAATCATTGGAACTTTTGCACCTAAAAATGTCCTGAAATAATTCAAAAAAAATTGAAAAATGTCTTGAAATAATTCAAAAAAATTGAAAAATATCCTGAAATAATTGAAAAATGTCCTGAAATAATTCAAAAAAATTGAAAAATGTCCTGAAAAAGATCATAAAAAATTGAAAAATGTCCTGAAAAAAATCTCTAAAAAACTGGAAAAATGTCCTGAAAAAAGCCCTAAAAAGTCAAATAAAGTCCTAAAAAAAATAAATGAACCAATAAATAAATAAATAAATAAAAATCGACAAAAACAAAACAAGCATTTTGCAATAAATAACCCCTTTGTGCATAGACAGCTCACTGAGTATACATCCAACGACTCGCAATCACACATTATGCTTTAATGAAATCATGCGTAAATAGATGAACTCTTTCAATCAAACCAGACATTCAAACTCATCAGAATTGTCATATCAATCAACCTCAAAATCATTCATCCTTGGCACACTATCATGGGTCTTATATAGGGTGTGGTACACTCGAAACCAGACTGTGTCCTGTCTTAGACGGGGTACCTCATTCCCTGAAACCAGACAGTATGATCATCCTATCAACACTTTCAACTTTTGACAATGAAGATCAAGATGTTTGTTTAATTTGTTGGAATTTGTGCATCTTATCTTTTTAATTGATTTATCTTTGGCTTCGGTCATATTCCTATGTTGCTCGATGATGTCACTGAGTGATTTAGAGTGACCAGGATGGTTCATGGTCCTTTTCTTTTTTGTTGTGGTTGCTGTTTGTTTGTGATGTGTCTGTCTTTTGCAAAAAGGGTTGCATTTCAGCTCTGGCCTTCAATGCCATGATGCTACGCATCCATTTTGCTACATTAAAATAAAGGTTCTCACCTACAAAGTGCATTACTGAAAGCAAGTTATTCTTCGTCTCTAACTATCCTCTATTTCATTTTCTTCTTACTAACATTTCTTCCATCCATTTGGATAGTCAGTCTGGTCTAGTGCTCCGATTTCCCCAAAAACATATGTTGCACCCTGCATCCATTTGGTTAGTACATTTGCATTACATCAAACATTATATCAAGCATTTTATCCATTTCATTTATAAATGCATCAAAAACACATAAAAATACATCCATACATGTTCCATAATAAAATAGTGCATAAGTCATCCATACATGGAAAATAACATCAGTCATAACATATTGCATCCCATCATATCAATGCATATCATATCATATGTCACAATAATATCGGAGTACAAAATTGGACTGTCTGTCCTAAGTATGGCCCGCAGGCTGACTACAAAATGTCAGCTACATATAAGGAGCACATGCCTCTGTCACTGGGTGCTCCCTCTGTCCTCCTCATCCCTGCCATGTCTCATGGATGATGTCCCTCCTAGTCCTGGCTGTGGTGGTCTCATAGGTCCACTCACCCCCATGCTGCTCACTGACCTCCGAGAGCATGCCCTGCTCTTTGTCCTCGATCATGCTTGATATGAAGCTGCTCTCTGCTCTAGTGGAACTGCACTCTCATATAGTGTTCTCCAATGGCGTATCTCCTCTCTGGTCTCTACCAACATCTGTGCCATCTCCCATGCACTAGCATCCCTAATCGACCCAATATACTCAGTGACTCTCTGTTCTTCTTGTTGTGCCTGAGCTATCGTTGTATCTCGAGCTGCTGTAAGTCTGGCTATCTTCGCTCTAAACTACTCATGCTTTGTCCTCAAGATGGCATTCTGTCTCTCTAAAGTTGCAATGTGATCATGCTGACTCGCTATGGTAGCCCTGCACATCTCCATCTCCTCTATCCTAGTTGTCTCTGGCTCTATGGGTATATCTTGTAATGCCTCATGCTTGCCTGAATCTGGCTCCTCCTCGTCATCCCCCTCCTCATCTCCATCCTCATCATCCCCCTCATCCTCATCACCATCCTCATCCTCCTCGTCCTCATCATCTCCCTCCTCCTCTCCTGTGAGTGGGGACTCCTCCTGTCTCCTCGGTATTGGAATGTCCAGATCTGTCAATGGCACTGGTCGTCGTCGTGCAAACCATCTCTCATACTCCTGTATCGTCCCGACGTCCTCCACATTTGATCTCCAATCCCACTATCTCTGCTGTAGCTGTGTGAAGTCAACATATGCTATGTGTGGCTGAATCATACTCCCCCACTGACTCATCTCTCTGTGAGATCGAGCAAAGTGTGCAGTCCTCCTAGGTACATCCTACCTCTCTCCAAACTGTCATCTGACTCTCTCTGGCAGGTACATCTTAATCACTCTCTGCTGATTCACTAGTCGCTCGATCAAGTACCTCTCCTGTCTACAATACGGTAGCTCATCACTATCATCTGACCATCCAGGGAAATCATGATATGGCCTCCATGTGAACTCTCTCAGTCTGTCTAGCTCATGTCGCCAATATAATATGTATCCAAACGGACCCTGTCTCAGTGCTCCCCCATAGCAGTACACATATGGTTGATGTGGTAATACCTGTCTCTCTGCAATCGGTCGACATATGGCTATGTGCTCAAATGCCCATACCTGTAACAGTGTGACTCCACAGCTCAAAGTCTGCACTCCCTAATATGCTATCTGATGCAACTGAAAATACAACATAGCAAGCACACATGGTCCCCATGCATACATTGTCCCCTCTGTCACCATCCGCTCTAGCACTCTTCCCCATCCAATAGGGAATCCATGTCCGCATCTATCTCCTGCTAGTAGACATGCTATCACCACTGCTATCACCACATATCGATGGTCATACTCTGATGCCATTGTCTCCCAACCAATCTCCCTCTCTACGATATCCAGATCATCTATTTCACACTCAAATAATCTGCACAATGCATCTCAACCTGTCACTGGGTCATACTCTACCATCTCTCCATGAATCGGAATGGGGAGGATATGCCATACATCCTCTAGTGTCACCATCACCTCTCCAGTCGCCAAATGGAATGAGGAGGTCTCTAAATGCCATCGCTCTGCCAATGCGGTGAGTAGTCCTATGTTTGCCCTAATCTCAGGCATGAATGTGATATAGTATATTCCAAGTCCTACTAATGTATCTCTGTCTGTGCTCCTAAGTCTATGTCGTAACATGAAGCAGTCTGGTCGGTTCTCTCGCGTGATCAATGGATATTGTCGACTCTGCATCAAAATTGGGACATATTTTGTCAGTTTTAGGGTTTTCTCCTACGGGTTGCATTTCCTCAGTTCATGTCTAAATCAGGGTTTTTTTCATCTATTTTGACCTATCCTACCCTTATCCCCCCTTTTCGGATCATTTGCATGTTGTTTTTGACCTAAATTGAGTTCCCAGGGCACAACTGCGCCTGTGTTGTGTATCCTGCACCTGTGTCACATATCCTGTGCCTGTGTCTCCCTACACAAGTGTAGAAGACATCACACAAGCACAGGATTCGCCCTACACAAGTGCAGAAGTCAGTCTCTGCCTTTTTTGTGGGCCCCGCAATGTCCCACAAGCCAGTCAAATTCATAAAATTGAAAACATGGGTTTTTGAGATACATACCGCTGCTCCCACATTGTCTGGTCATCTGTATGTGTGTACACATTCTCCGAGGTGATCTACCATTGGAATGTTTGCCATCTCTCTACAAGTGTCCTTTTCTAGAGCAACAAATCCTCCTCTTTGGCTAGTGCAAATGAGCAATTTTCACTCTCTTTGTCTCATTTATAGATCTTTGTCAGTGCATAGATGGTCATGCACCTTCTCCATCTTATGTTGGTCATGGTCTTTTGCATCTTTCATTGCTTTTCCTTCATGCATCCGATCTCCGATTGTCCATCCGTTCACTCCTATCATTTTTTTCGATCAATTGGCCTCTTTTTTGGATGTTTCCGGCCAGTTCCTCGAGGGGGCATGCATATGTCATTGTCAGTGTCTGGGGCATTTTCATTATTGTTCTTTGAAACAACGCTTAAAATCGCATTGTCTCAAAGAGGGGCAAAATGTAGACACCTAAAAATGGTCAACGCTTGCGGAATCATACTTTAACATTTGCGCATTGCCTTATTTTAGGGTTTTTGCATCGCATTAACATTTCTCCTATGTCACGCACTTGGTCTTTATCATTTGTGAACATCGAGTCCTCCTTCTGCGTTCTTCATTTATCTCGCTCTCGAATTTGGTCTTGTCGATAATAATCTTCAGTCATGATTTTGGTCAATCTTATCCTGTCGCATCTATGTGTGTATTCATTTGTCATCATTTTGGACATTGTCAATCCTAATTAGGGTTTTGTCCTCTTATCAATCTTGTTATCATGCGATCGATTTGTCATCGATTCTTGTCTTTTGATCAATTTGTCATCAATCTTGTCATCTTGTGATCTATTTTGTCATTGATCCTTGTCTTCTTGTCAATCTTGTCGTTTTGTGATCGATTTGTCATCGATCGTCGTCCTTCTCAATCATGTCAATTTGGATCAATTAGTCATTGTTCCTAGTCAATTGGCACATTTATCAATCACATCATTTACAAGCATTGGTCTTTTATCAAGTCAAAATCATGATCAAATCGAATCGATATCAATTATCCTTTGTCAAGACCTAATTGTCATCTTTGCATTTCTAATTCATCTTTTATTGTTTCATGATTTTATTCATTTAACCCTGTTTGTCATTTCCCCTCTAGGTTAAATAATTTATTTATTTATCCTAGGTCTTCGTGTCGCAATTAAATGTTTAATTTAATTGGCAAGCTAATTATTCCTCTTTTTGTGAATTAATTAATAAATGACAAATTATTAATTGATTTACCTAATTCTTCATCAATTTCTAAATTCCCTCTTTGTGAATTAATTAATAAATGACAAATTATTAATTGATTTACCTAATTTTTCAACAATTTCTAAATTCCCTCTTTGTTAATTAATTAATAAATGAAAAATTATTAATTAATTTCACTAAATTCCTAATTTTCTCTTTTTCTAATTTCCTATTTCCTCTTTTTCCAATTTTCTAATTTTCCTAATTTCTAATTCAATTTCCTCCTATTTCTCTCCTAATCTCATGGGAATGACATTTCAATTTGTCATAATTTGTCATAATTGACAATCAATCAATTTTTGACATAGAAATTTGTCATAATCTTGTCATAAATTATCAATCAATCAATTTTGCATAGAAAGTGCAAATTTGTCATAAATTTGTCATAATTGACATTCTTGATTTGAAATTTCCATTTGAATCTCTTCATGCTAATTTGATCATCTCTCCAATTTGTCTATAAATTGGATGATTTTCTTCAATCCCGATCTAATAATCACTTTTTCGAATTGCTACCTGGTCGAATCAATCACGCTTCGAGTATTCTTGAGCAATCATCTTGTCTACTTGCTTTCATATCATGATCATGCACTTGTAGGTGAGATCCACAACAAAGCTATTTGAAGAAGAAAGAAGGACAATGGAGCCGCATGAAGGAGATATTCAGATCTGCATTTGGTTTGCTTAGTTTTTAATCTTGAATGTTTTGCTTTCATGTCTCTATTGGATGTAATTAGGATTGTTGTCATTGCATTTGAGCTTTCGTGATTGAGCTAGACTAATATTGAATTGCTTGTGATGATTTCCGATTTCTTAGCTACACCTGCAACATCTTGAGTGTCCTCCATCTTATTTACATCATGCATCAAAGGATTCTCTACCTAAGTGGATACATCTTGTGAATCCACTTCGGGAGGGGAAGTCATAGTTATCCTATTCTCACTAAGAAACTTCTTCTAGATTTCAATAGTTTCTCTCTTTATTTACTCTACTCTTCCCACCATTAGGCTATTGACTCTATGTTTGCTTCTAAATCCCTTCTTATTTGCTAGAAAAATTAACCTATCAATTTTCTTCAATAGTGATACTAGTGCATTGATTGACTGGTTCATTTTCTTTCATCTCTTTATCCATCTGACTTGCAGATTTTCTTCTACCATCAATTAGACTATGCAAATATTTTGGAAGATATCTTTCTAATTCAATTGAATTTTTACTTGATACATCCATATACAATACTACAACTTCTTCAATTTTATTTTTATCATTATCATCTAAACTCTCGTAATATACAAAAATATTCTTCAAATTTCCATCTTTAATGATTTCATCTATTAAATCTTGAATGGATAAGGGAGGAATAATATGATACTTGGTTTTAGAAGACTCCATCTTACCAAATTCAATCACCTCATCCAAGTCAGATTTGGTTTTCCCTTCCGCTTAGGCCTGCTGGCCAGAATAGGATCAGATTTTGCTTTCTTCTCCTTCTACCCTTTCTTCTCTTCACTGGATTGAGGCTTCTGGATCACCCTTGCAAACTCTCCTTTCTTAGGGGCCTTTTGAATTTTTGCATCTGAATCAGTTTCAAATGCCACTGGGAAAACCACCACATACTCCCTCTATGGTTTCTGCTTCTTCCTCAAAACACCTTTCCCCTTTGCAGATGAACCAAAGGGTTCTGACTGAGCTTGAGGTGTCTTCACCGGAGCGGGAGAAGACCCTGTCACCTTAGGTTTGGCTGGAGTTGGAGTAGTCTTTTGTTTCTTTTCCTTTTCTACCGCATCTCTCATATCTCTTGTAGGTCTAACCCTCTCTCTTGGGTGACCTTCCTCCACGAGGATTTCCTCCACCATTTTGGAAACTTTCCTTTTCCTTGCTGGTTCAGTGAACTTGGTGTGAAGTTCCATGGATTTTTCTTTGCAAGTTCCAAACCTTTCTTCTTTTGAGTCTATCGGAGCATTCAATGGGTGTTGTGCATAAGCACCTAGAGTTCTTGCATCGACCTCATAGCCCATTGACAAAATCTACATCTTTCGGGGGTTAACTGCCTCCATTAGACATTCATCCTTATTCACCATGAAACATATTGTCCCTTCATATTTGCTGACAATCTCCTTAAGGATTCTAACCCTTTGCTTCATCTTATCTTGAAAGGTCTTGAAAAATGCCCATAAAGCAACATTTTGATTGTCCCTATTTCCAAGCTTGTCAAGACCCTATTTAATTTGTTGGGCCATCAATTTGTCAAATCCCCACTACACTCTACCATTTTTGGGGATCTAATTCAAAAACAAAAGTGCTAAACATATAATCAACAAACCAAATTTGAAAACATGTTTTTTGTCCTACTTAATCTTCTTCAAATTGATCATTAACTCTTCCAACATGATACTGCAAAGATCATAGTGTGCATCTTCTTTAACCATCTTATAGGGTACATAGATGGCTATAATAGATACTAAATTCAGTTGGTTAAACTATTATACCTTATATCCAATGACCATTGCAACAAACTTCATACCATCGTCCTTAATTATGTTGATCCTCATCTATCTACCATCAAATTTTTCACCAGTTAACTTGTTGACCATAGGGTTTGTGACCTTTCACAATCCTAGCTTCTCACCGGTTTTGTGAAAGCATATAACAGCCCTAATTACATCTGGAGTGATTTTATAGGGTTTATATAGCCATATAAACTCATTATGAATCCTGATCAACATGTATCTTACACATTCCTTTTCATCAAATGATGGAAAATTCACGAACTAGGTGAAACCCTTTCTCTGCAATTGTATGAATTCCTGCTTAGGGTTACTGATTTCATCCATGATACTGTCGATATAGATATCCAAAATATCTTCAGTGTTGGTTTCTTTGATCTCACTTTGAATATACACCTTATGTCATCAACATGAAAGACTCTCTATGGAATGGATGAGAAAGCTCCATTTGGGACGTCCTCCATGGATTTGTAAGGATACTTCTTCAATACAGGATGGTTTCTATCCTTGACTTCAACAACCAATGGTGTAGCAATGGAAGAAGAGGATTCCTTTTCATTTTTTTTAGAAATTCAAACTCAAAAATGCTCTTCAAGAAATATGTCAATTGATTGTCTAATGTCCTAGTTCACTTGCTAGATCTCTTCTATGTCTCTGTTCACCTGTAATTCTTGATCACCTTGTTTTGCAACTTGAAAACACTATTTTCCAAGTGAATAATAACTCTTGTATTTTCCCTTTTAACTTTGTGAACCCTAATTTTAATTTGAAATAAATGCACCTCAGATATCCAACTGGATGCCTTGTTTAACCACTAGATGTCAAAATCAGCCATCTTAATCTCAGATATCAACTAAAATTCAATTCCTGCCATCTGTAATCCATTGACTATAGATCTCATCAAGGGCTACTATAAGATTTGCATGAATTTGCCTCCCCTAAGGCAAAAAGCCCTAGTTATCAGACGAGGGTTATGCACCAGATTCAAGTATGGATCCACCATCTGCCTTAGATTCATCTTTCTTTACCCACATCTTCTTATACCAATCTCTGATCTCACAAACCTTTGCTTTCCCTTTTCATCTGATTTATTCTTGTCTATTGGAGCATTGTTTTTGCTTCTACTATACTTTGCATTGTGACCAATTTTGTTGCATTCTTTGCAAACTACATTATTTTGCATAGGTCTAAAGTTCATTTGATTTGGTCTTGACCTACATTGATTAGAGATATGTCCAAACATTCTACAAGCATAGCATCTTTTATTTTGTAATTTATTCATTACTCCTCTACACACTTTTGACTTGTGACCAAAATTATTGCATATGAAACACTAACTAGTAAAGGTAGGAACATTATTCATGTTGTTTACTCCATTATTCATCCTACATCTGCACTGACTTGCCATATGACCAAATTTATTATAAGTAAACAATCTACCATTGAATTTATGAGCATTAGGTTGCCTTACTAGAGGATTCTTTCTCTTCTTCTGATCAGGTTTAGCATTGCCTTGTCCAGATCTGGAGGATTCACCTTTCTTAAATCTTAGACCTCACATGTCCTTTCCATGTCTCTGACTATCCAGCATCTCATCAAGCCTTGCTAAGCTATCTTTGAATTTTTCCTTGTATTGATTGGAAATAGCAAGTTCATCTCTTAAGGTAGCAATCTTATTTTCAAATTATTGACCATTATTCCTTTATTGTGTCAACTCAAGCTTCAACTGATCATTCTCATAGGTAATCCTGAAGCATTCATCAACTCTTTCCTTCAATGATTGTGTCATATTCTTTTCATTCTTCTTCTGGTCCTCAATCTCCTTAGTCAGCCTCATCACAATGGAGTTCATCTCATTCTTCAAAGCAACATTCTCTCTTTCATGCTTGTTAACTTCATTGGCTTTGTCCTGATATTCCATGACCAGATCTTCTTTCTCCTTCAGCTTGTCCATCAATTCCTTCCTCTTCTCTCTAGAGACATTTTTTTTGATCCTTTAGGTCATTAATAAAATCGTCATCAACATTCAAATTTTTCTTCAAGGTACATAACTCATTTCTAGCTGCATCAAGATCCTCAAGTGCCACAATAAGTTGTCTCTAAAAATTGGAATCCATTGAATCAATCTCCCAGACCTTCCTCAAGCGGTTAAGATGATTTAGAGGAACTAGGCTCTGATACCAATTGTTATAATCAAGGATAACTGAGAAGGTGGGTGAATAAGTGATCTGCCAAAAATCAAATTCACAAACTTATTCTTTATCTAGCAATTATCAATGCATAATAGTAAATAACATAAACAAGCAATAAAATGAACCATAGATCCACAACACCAGAATTTTTATGTGAAAAACCAGAAAGGGAAAAACCACGATGGGGATGGAACCCACAATATTCATATACTATGGCCATGGGTAAATAAATATTACATAGATGGGGAATGCACTTGCATTTAGGATCACTACCTACAGCTGACTGCTCAATTACAATGACTAGAAAGGATACAACCTTCAAGGAAATCACACTGACTTAAAATTTGATTACAATAATGAAATATAGTGAAGTGAACTCTAAAATAGCATCTGATAATGAAAGAATGAGTTTTGGTTAGGCACAAGATCTTTGATTGTACTTGCTCTGCAAATACTCTATTTTTGTCTTAGTTAGCTACCAAATTATCTATATGAACCAAATGTGCATGTGAAACTGTGCTCAATCACACCAAAATGGATCACCACACCTATATCACACCGAAAACCAATCGCTAATTCAATCTTATATAGCCAGTCTTATAAAAAATAATCTCCTCCAAGTTGGCTTCAAGAAGTGTAATGTGTAGCTTCAAGTTGACTTAAATCTCTAATAAAAAATAGAACTAGACCAAAAGAGTATAATCAAACACTTTCTAAGGATCTTCCCATTCACTGAGACCACAAAATCAATCAGAAAAATCATCGCAATCACCATAAATATTTTCGGACCAAAACATCACTGAGATAGCCCTAATTTACCAGTTGACTGGCTACTGGTTAACGCCTACTTCCGGATAAGAGGAATCACGACCACCAAATAGAATCCCCAAGAAGAGTTTCCATCAATGACAACCCTAAACCATAAATCAAGCATCGAAAATCACTAGATGAGTGTCAATTGCCAACAAAAACACCTCAACAAAATGGGGTGGTAGAGAGAAACAAGATGATAGTAAAAGAGATGGTAAGTGCAATGTTGGATGAGGCCAAGTTACCTAGTATGTATTGGAAGGAAGTTGTTCATACAATAGTATATACATTGAATAGAGCCCAATTGAGGGTCAAACTGATGCGGAGCATCATGAAAATCCATAGAACCTTCATCCAAGGGTAAACTTTAAACTTGAATCAAGAGACATATAAAAAGATAAATCACTCTTCTCAACTTCAAAACAATTTCAAAGGTTATATTACATCCTTAAAACCCTTCATTCAATATTTCAGATCATAACATTCACCATAACATGAGAGAACAAATTCTTTATTGCCATGGAATACCCTAGTTTAGGGTTTCATCCCTTAACAACTGTTTTCACCAAAATAATCACAAAACATTCAATTATTAACCAAATAAAGTAAGACAAAAAGCACTGGAAATAATATTCAGAGACCTTTCCAAAACATATATCCTTTCTTCAATATTATCCCTCATGTGACCACACCAAATGCTACAACCGGGTTGTTGCTGCCTTCACCAATCTGCTTTTCACCATGAACTGTAACAAACAGTCATCCATAACATTTTAAATAGTTCTCATAAAGACAATCGCTTCAGTCATAATTTATATCACCGCGTTAAACAAGTTCTCTCAAAATTTCAGCTAGATCCAACGGTTAAATAAAAAGATATGATCATTTTCCCAAAACTAGGTAACCCTTGGCAGGGTTTTGACAATCATTGAAAAAACAAACATATCTTGCCAAATACTCCACAAAAATGCACAAGAAAGGGTTCATCTGAAAGATATTTCATCAATCTATCATTAAATAACATCTAAATATAAAAATTACATCAAATTTGATCCTCCATGGATCTATGACAGCCATAGATTCCTTAAAACCTCATGACAGTTTGAGGGTTTGATGGATAATCGTTGTCAAATCCCCTCCAAACTGATCTCCCTTCTTGATTTCGACAAAACATGGTTTTATAAACCATTTCCAACTCCTTTCTAACTTCTCCAACCACCTCATAACCAATGGATTTCATTTTTACACTTTTGTTGCACTTTTGGCAATATTGCAACTTTGCAATTTTTACAATTTTTGACATGAATGACTAACTCTTACATGGACACTTTTAAAACTTCAATATGGACCAAATATGATATCTTTGGAAAAAATGGCTCATTTATCCTTACATATTATGATTCAATTGACTCAAATAACCTTAATATATTATGAATGACTCAAATACAATAAATTGTTCATATTATGACTTTTGACCTCCTCCTATGCTTGTGTGCTTAGGTGCCTCTGCACCACAAACCCAAGTATACTCCGTATGAGTTGTTGTTTGATAAGTTTGCATCTGTTAAAGCACTTTAGAGTTTTGGGTACCAAATGCTTTATTAAGCGGCATGATAAAAACTTGGAAAGATTTGAATCATGCTATGATGAGGGTATAATTTTAGGATATTCCTCACATAGTAAGGAATATAGGTTATTTAACAAAAGATTGAAAAGGATCATTAAAAGTATTCATGTTAAAGTTGATGAGAAGGTGCAGGTTAATCAAGAAATGTAGGTTGATAAAGGTAACATTGAAGAAGTTAAAAAGGAAGATTTTGAATTAGAATCTGAAGGTGAAAGAGAAGCATCTCAAGAAAAAAAAGAGATATCAAATGAATCATTAGAGACAACAAGAAAAATAGTTGAAAAATAGTTCTAGTAGCAAAGAAGATACTCCATCAAAGACTTTGGCAAAATATCATCTACAAGAAAAAATTATTGGAGACAAAGAGGCAGGTGTACAAACAAGGAGAAATATTGCAAAATTAGGTGAGAAATCTGATTTGTGTTTATTATCAGCAATAGAACCTAAAAACTATGTTGAGGCTAGTAATGATAAATTTTGGGTTAAAGCTATGAAAGAGGAGCTAGGGTAGACTGAATAGAATAAAACTTCAGAACTAGTCCCTAGGCCCGTAGATAAAAATGTAATAGGAGAAAAATGAGTCTTTAAAAACAAGATGGATGAGAATGGGACTATTCTAAGGAATAAAGCTATGCTTGTTTATAAAGGCTAGTCTCAAATTGAGGGTATTGATTTCAGTGAAACCTTTACACCCATGACAAAACTTGAAGGAATCAAGATTTTCTTAGCTTTTTTAGTTTATAAATTTTAAAATGTTTCAAATGGATGTTAAAACAACATTCCTAAATGGGTATCTTGATGAAGAATTGTATATGGAATAGCCTAAAGGTTTACAATGCAAAGAGAATCCTAACTTTGTTTACAAATTGAAAATGGACCTTTATGGATTAAAACAAGCCCCTAGAGAATGGTACTCTAGGTTGGACAAGTACCTTGTGGAGAATGGATTCACAAAAGGAGGAGTGGATAGCAATTTGTATTTCAAGGTGGAAGGAGATGATGTCCTTGTTGTAATTATTTATGTAGATGACA
Source organism: Cryptomeria japonica (assembly GCF_030272615.1). Classification (NCBI taxonomy): domain Eukaryota; kingdom Viridiplantae; phylum Streptophyta; class Pinopsida; order Cupressales; family Cupressaceae; genus Cryptomeria; species Cryptomeria japonica. The sequence continues at coordinate 48,776,046 of NC_081415.1, read as the reverse complement.
TTGTGTTTGGTTGTAGCAACAACGACATGAGAAAAATGTTTTCCAAACTTATGCAATAGAAATTGAAATGTCTATGCTAGGGGATTTGTCCTATTTCCTTAGATTGTGAATCTCATAGTTTGATAAAGGTGTCTTTCTATCTAAGACCAAGTATGTAAAAGAAATTCTCAAAAAGTTTCACATGGAAGATTGTAAACCAATTGGCATACCAATGGTGAAAGGTTGCAAGATAAGTAAGTTTGATGAATCACAAAGTGTGGATCAAACTAAATATAGATCAATGATTGGTAGCCTGCTTTACCTTACAACATCTAGGCCTGACATTATGCAATCTATTGGTTTAGTTGCAAGATATCAATCCTCTCCTAATGAGTCATGTTAATGCAATTAAAAGGATTTTTAGGTACATCAAAGGGATGTTGGACTATGGCTTGTTATGATATCCTAGGCATAATGATTTCACTCTCACTGCTTATACTGACTCTGACTGGGCAAACTGTCTTGATGACATGAAAAGTACTTTAGGTGGAACATTCTTTTAGGGTAATAGACCTGTATGTTGGCATAGTGAAAAATAAGAATCACTATGCTTGTCGACAACAAAAGCAGAATATATTGCTACTTGTTCTTGTTGTACGCAACTACTTTGGATGATACAAAATTTGTCTGATATGAAGCTAAAAGTGCCTAAACTAGTTTCAATTTTCTATGACAATAATAGTGCAATCAATATTTCTTAAAACCCAGTCATGAACTCACGAACCAAGAATATAGATATCAAATATCATTTCTTGAGGGAACATGTATTAAATGGTGATTTTGTTTTTAAATATGTTGCAACTAATGGTCAGCTAGTAGACATATTCACAAAACCCTTGTCCAAAGATGTGTTTGAAATCTTACAACAACAATTAGGTGTTTCTTTCATTATGGATTGGTTTCCGGGGGATTTCTTACTGTTTGTTTCCTAAAATCTCTTGCTGCTCCCCATTGTCATTGATGTGAAAGGGGGAGATAAGGACTACAGTTTGTTTCTTGGACAATAGTTGAGTTTGTTGGTTGAGTATATGATGCTATTTGGCATATGTTGGTTCAGTATATGATGTTATTTGATAGATGTTTAAAATCATATGGTTGCACTCAGGGGGAGTTCAGGTATATATATTTTTACTATAGATATTGACATCAATGCCAAAGGGGGACTTTGTTAGCTTTGGCATGTTTGTCATTGATGTCAATAAGTGTTCTTGACCAAGGTATGTAAGTGACAAGATAAGTTTCAAGACATGGCAATATGGGTTTGTTGTTGATATTACTAGGTGATACTACACAACCATGAATACATACTGATATCACTTCATTTTGGTTCAGTTTTGATTGTATTAATCATGTATTATAGCTTGATCATAATATCTCTTTGTGTACGTTGTGGTTGTGTATTATGATTATCATCTTTTGGTTGTCATCTTAAAAAAGTATTAACTATCAATCATTGGTAAAACACATAAGCATGCAACCTTGTTTATGAATGTTGTTTAAAATCTGCAACAATAGTGTTGTCCTCTGCTTTCATCGTGATAGTGGCTTTAATATACAATCATTTATAATCTTGTTATAGATTAATGAGTCAAGGAATGTAAATGGATAGTTATCATGCACATAATACCTTTACGATAGATGTTTTTGTGTTGAAATAACAAAGTTTTGATCTTATATAATACGGGCGACAAGATAAATCGAGACCAACGACAAGAGAAAGAAAGATATGTGACAAAAAAATAAATAACAATACTCAATTGATATTATTGAAGATGTTTAATTTATTAAAAAACTAAAAATCATTTATTATCAAGATACATGAAGACCATTGTTAAAGTCAAATGCTTAGTTAATATTAAGGCTCAATTTTTAGAATGACAACAAATAGAACGTTACAGCTACACACCTCCTTCACAGCTAAACCTTACTATTAAAGCCATCCCACATTACATTTATGTTTATGAATAAAATGAAGGAATAATTTGCTACTACCTATTTATTAATGGCTAAGTTTGTTGATTGACTATTTGATAGATATTTTCTACACAATACTAACAGAAAATCTAAAGTTGTGGGAGGATAAAGTCAGGTGTAATGATTGAAAAGTGGATTAATTAAAAATACAAGGAATCATAAAATCTGATCAGCAACAGTTATTTTTAAAAAAAAGAACATTTGTTTGATATTTGTTGCAATAGTTGATTAAAAAGAGGGAAGATTGTTGATTGTGGTTTGAGCATCTAGTTTTATGATGAAGTGTTTTTTATACAATGAGTATTTTGATAGTGAGGATTCAATAATGAGGGTTTGATAGTGAGGATTTTTTATTAATAATATTATGCTAAAGTTTATTCTATAACAACCAAACATTGTAGATTCCATTGTTGTTGAATTGGTTGCAACATTATTTATGAAGAGGTGATTTATAATAGAATAGTGACTGTGAAAGCTTTTAGAAGTGTATTTAATTGAAAGAGAAGAACTATACCAATTTTCTTTGTATTGAAATAGAGTAACCCTCTAAATTTGTATTGTTCTAAGTTCTTAGTTTTGTAAGGGATTGGTGTCCCTTGGAGTGGGTTCTCCTAAAAGGTGTAAGGGGTCGGTGCTCCTATAGTCAGTGCTCTGAATTTTTGCCAGTGATGCCTAAAATAAAATATGTTCATAATGGTTTTTCACCCTTAAGGGTTTTCCACTCAAATATTGGTGTCAAGGTGTTGAATCATTGTTTTGAATATCTTGATAGTTTTATTAAATGTTATTAATATTGTCTTATGATATGTTGCAAAGGTTAATCTCATTGTATTAAAGTTTTTATTCGTTAAAAGTCAATTTATTTTATTGATCACCAATTCACCCCCCGTCTTAGTGATCCTAGTATTCCAACAAAGATATGGAAGATAAATAAATTGTTTGAACAAGTATCAAAGAATGTTGAGGAGAAAGACACATTGAACACTTTAATTTTTATGATCCTTGTCGTGGCATTTTGTTTATCAGAAAAAGAGAAGAAATAGAAAAATATTATGCACATAGTATTGAAGATGAGATCCTCATGCAAAAGGATGAAGAAGGGAATGGTGGAAATAGTATCATAGAAAGAGTTTTAGCTCTTGTAGGGTTTGAGGTTGCGTATTATGTATTGCTTTCTTCAAACTGCATTTACTGCAAGATTTTTTCTTTTATTAGGGCTTCGACCAACTTTAGCCCAGCAATTGATGTTGGTGTTGGACTTGCTTCGACAGACCCTCATGGCACCCCAGAACAAGAACCCTCACAAATTTGTTTTGAAAGTGTTTCACGAGGTATGTCCTCACCTGATTTTGAGCTCCTTGTTCAAGATTTTGATAATGCCTGTGAGTGGCTTCAAAAATGCACTTTGATAGGCTATTTTGTGGGTAGGATCCCTCTTGAAATCATGTTTCATGATTGGGTTGTGAAAGCTTGGTCTCGTCATGGAGTCCATCTTGATGGCAAAGTCTCATGAAGCGTTTCTTTTTGTTTCGCTTTTTGAACCCTTCCCATGTTGAGGCTATCCTCTCTCATGGGCCATGGACCGTTCGATCTTCCCTCCTAGTTTTTTAGCTCTAGTCAAGAGACTTTTATGTCTTAGATGACAAAACATTGTGAGTTCCAGTCTAGGTTGAGTTCCTTGGTCTTCCTTTTCCTTGTTGGCCTTTCATGCAAACTATTGTTCAGTCTATTGGCAAAGTGATGGGTTGGTGCTTGGGATAGACTAGCCTAGTCTATGCTCTTGGATCCTTTCCTTGGATCACCTGGTGTTCTCCACACACCCTAGGATCTCTAGGAGTTCCTTTTCTTTATGAGTCCTCTGACCTTGCCCAATCCACCCACCAATGAGTTGCAATGTTTCTACTAAGGTCTCACCTACTCATGAGATTCAAAACCCCTTACTATGGCTAATAAGGGCTAGGCTTGTTCTACACCTTCCAAGGTCTTAGCAAGGTTATATCAGGTCTAATTAATGGTCTTTCCACCCATTCATGTGCCCCCAAGAGGTTTCAAGCCTTCAACCCCTTACCGATTTCACTATTTTGTGTTTTTGCTTACAAAATAGGGCTACAAGTATTAGGACTAATTAGGCCTCCTACCCGGTCCTTTAGGGCTCCCTCTCACAAATGATGCACATACAACCCAAACTCCCAAAATGGACTACCATTCATTTGGAAAGGGCTCAAGGATTTTCTAGGTTTTAGGCCTCCAAGTGGTCGTACAGTGCCCTAGGTAGATTTTAAGGTTTTTAAGGGTTTTTAGGACTGCCAGGGTCACAGTGTGGGTTTATTTCTTTTTCCACCTTGTCTGGATTGATGGAAGTTTATCCTTCACACAAATCATGCTTCTCTCACCCCTCTCCAACTCCTCCAAAGGGTGCACTCTTCTCTGACCAACCTTGCTCTTCAAGACCTCTGTAACTTGACCTCTCCTGGTCGGGCACTGTCCAGTCTCACCTAGGAGTGGGTCTTTACATGGCCTCCCTACACTTTCATGGGCCCTTCTTGAATTGTACTATGGTACAAGGTCTTCACTTCCATTCCCCATGGTTTCATGGTGATTCCAAAATGGGGAATGGAGTTATGACTTCATTTGCACAAACCAGTCCAAAACTGGATAGAGAAAAGACAGTTTACAAAGTATTTACAAACACACACAACTTGCAAATAAAAACCTAATCTAGTTGCTCACAATGAAATTATTTACACCATAAAATTAACTCCACACATTTTTACACGCAAATCAATCCATTAACTTGCTTGGTAGCTTCATTCAAATTGACTGGTAACCCAAAAACAGTCACAGTCAAGCTTTTCTTCCTTGGGTCGTACAATGCCTGACATCCAACCCATTAACTTAGGGTTTGGAAATACTTATACTACCCTCTCCTCCATCAGTGTTCCAAAATTAGGGCTCTCCATGCTCAACAAGAGTTTTTGACCCTTTTGGGTGGAAAAGTTGCTTGACAACTTTTAAAAGTTGTCATGCAACTTTTGCATCTTTTGAGCAACTTTGTCATTGTTGCTTTTCATGACTCCTAGGCCTATTTTGAGCTATCTTAAGGACACCAACATACCTTTAAGGCCTAACACACATCCAAGGCACACTCAACCTCTCCTGTACAAGACATCGCAGCAAAAACACTAAGGACCTAAAACTAGGACCTAGTGAAAAACAAATGAGCTCATGGCTCTTATTCCATATACAATGGCTTCAAAGGAAGCATAACACCAGCAAAACAAAGAAAGAGGAAGAGCTTGGAAGGGTGATCATGCACCACAAATTTGTTTTGCTTGAGCTAGATTGATTTTTTTGTTGGTGTAAATAATTATTCATCATGGATATTATTACACTTTACTTAAGTTTACTTAGGTACATGCATTTAATAGTAGTTTGGGTATGAGATACTTGGGTGTTTGTACCACATTGGGATAGCGTGTGTAGGAGAATTTCCACCTTTTATGGTGTTGATCTTATCTTGTTCTCACATTCCACCTCATGTGGAATATTATATTGTTTCTCCTACCTACCCTTGTTTCTTATTGAGCCACATGTCATGTTTGTGTGCTCACATATCCCTAGCCTTGCCTATATAAGCAGTCTCATCTACATTGTTTGTATGAAAAATAATGGGCAATCATTGAATATCTTGTAATGATCTAGTTGATCATATTTTGCATCGTGATAGAATATAGTTTATTCCTATCATCTATTTTGTCTCTCTTATGTGTTTTCCATTGCCTCTTGATCTTGGCAAAATCTCACATGGTATCAAAGATGGTACATGTCTCACATGGTATCAGAGCTAGTCCAAATCTCACATGGTATCAAATCTGGTCCATGTCTCACATGCTATCATAGCCATTAGAGTGTCATTGGTTTGCTAATTAAGAGAAATTTGATGTTATTTGGGGTTTGCATTTTGGAGCTTTCTATTCCAGGTTATTATTGAAGCTTGCTGGGTCAAATCTGAGGTCACCATTGGATTGAGGAGGTCCAAGAATGTCATTTTTTCCTTTTGTTTCATCCAAATTGGACTTCAGAGGCCAAATCTAGAGGCATTTAAATTTTGAAGCTGTGGCGGAAATTTTCCAGAAATTATAATTTTGTAGGCAATTTTCAAATAGCGATATCTCACTCATCCGAACTCCTTTTTTCAAGCAATATTTTTTGTTTTGGGGTAGAATTTCGTGCTATATATAGTGGTGTAGGAGTTTCTTAATTTTTGGATATGGGTTTTTTGGAAATCATGAAAACCCAATTTTTACAACTTTGGAGGCTTCATTTGGGCTCATATGGACTCCTTTTCAGGTGCCGTTTTTTTTGAAAGTGCATATTTTTTCATCTAATTTCATAATCTACCATCAGTTTGTAGTAATTTTGAGTAGAAATTGTACTTTCAGTATTTGGTCATTTTTTGGCCTATTTGGTACTTGTATTTTGCTTGGATCTCAGTTTAGATCACTAGCAATATTTGTTGAAGTCTCTTATATCTCATTTTGAGAAGTTATAAAGTTGAAATCAGAAGTCCACTTTTCCATTATTTGCAAGTGCCAATATGATCTTTTTATGGGGGGTCAATTGTTCATTTGTATCTCTTGGTAAAATGCCATTATTTGATTCTAACCAGCAACTTCGATTAGCATAACTCCGCCATCAGAAACAAGTTGTACATAGCCATTATGACAGAGGAGATCAAATCAAAGCTAGGTTACATTGGCTCAAGGTGGGTGATAGGGCCTCCAAAGAATTTTTCTTATCTTTGCACGCCTGTCATACCTCTATAGGGATCAAGAAAATCAAAGAGGGGCAAGCTGTTCTCACCAAGCTACCTGATATCCTACAAGATTTTGTCCGTCATTATGAGAAGGTGTTCACAACATAGGGAGACTCTTCGGCCAGAGCCCAAGCTTTGCAAGATTGCTTAGCTATTATTCCCAAATGGCTCTTCTAGTCTCAGCAGACCTTCTATGATCTCTTACTGACCATTGATGATCTCAAGGAAGTCATTTTTACTATGATGGATGATAAAGCCCCTGGGTGTGATGGCTTCCCTTGTGAATTCTACAAAGCCCTTTGGCCTCTTGTTGGTCCTGACCTCCATAAGATCTACCTTGAAGCTTTTCATTCCCAATCCCTAGGAGTGATCCTTAATCGGGGTAATATCAAATTTATCCCTAAGGCTAGGGACCCGGAGGACATTTCTAATTGGAGGCCTATTACCTTGGTCAATATCTCATACAAGATCATCGCCAAAGCCTTGGCTCTCAAGATTCATCATCTCCTGCCTCTTATTGTCCGTCCCAAGCAAACTGGATTTATCAAGTCCAGATTTATAATGGATAATATTATTGTTGTTTATGAAGGGATGGACTAGGTCAGATGCTTTAAATAGTGAGCAATATTTCTTAAGATTGACTTTGCTAAGGCGTATGATCGCATTGAGTGGCCATTTATATTGGCTATGCTTAAATCCCTTGGCTTTGGTCCCAGATTCATTCAACCTATCTAGATGTTATTCAGAGATGCCTTGGCCTGTATTACCATTAATGGCCAATAGTCTGAGGCTTTTGGCATTTTCAGATCCATTCACTAGGGATGTACTCTTATGTTGGGCATGTCCGTGGTATCTCCCTACCTGAGTCATCTTCTCAACTTGTCAATGGCTATTTTGTGGATGATTTCTTCCTCACTCTCATTGAGGAAGAAGACAATTTATGTTGGCATTATGTGAACCGGTATGAAGACATAATGATATTGTATGTTGTCATTGATGTCAATATGTGAGAAGAGAGAACTGGCATATGTGATATGTGAGAAGAGAGAACCGGCATATGTATGAACCAGTATATATGCCAAAGTGAAGTGGTATATTTGTTCAAGATGAACCGACATGTCAAGGTGAACTGGCACATAGTTATGAGAACCGGCACATGGAAGCATTGTGTGACTACCGGTTGGTAGGTAGTTTCCACTTCAATATTTCTGGTTGGAGTACCTCAAGCCTATGTGACTCAATCAATGATCTTTGTGTGATGAGTTAGCAGTATAACGGAGAATAGATCCTGTTGCCATGTAAACCCTGTGCGCGTGAAGGATCTTTCATGAAGAAGACTATTCCTATCTACCTTTGGAATGTGCGAAGTTTGTCAAACGGTGATAACGTGTAACGGGTTATCAGCTGCCATGAAATCGGTGGATAATGGACGATGGAGAATGTCTTGAGATTGATTCAAGATTGTTGCATTTAATGCAGTATGATTCAACGGTCAGGATTGAATCGTTTGAATTGCTTAACCTAATAGGTTTAGGGTTTAGGGCTTTTTCTACTGACCTGTTTGTTTCCTATAAGGTCGATGTTGTGTTTCTTTCCAAATTTGTTGGCAAAAAGTGGTATGTGTGTATCCTAAGGAAGTGATACGTAATTCTTGCCAAACCAAAGGAGAGAAGAGATACCTGCAAAGTGAATGTGCAGAAGGTGGAGAGGAGCCAAAATGGATCTGCATTAGCATTGAGTGTTGTTACCAGATCATTATAATTCATGTTGATCTTTAACCACTTCAACAGTTGTGAAATCCCTTAACAGGGTAGCCTTAACTGGCTTGATACAAATCCCTTAACAGGGTAACTTGAAGTTATTGAGTTCTGGGAAGCTATAGAGCTCTAAAGATCCTTTAGCTATTGAGTTCTTGAAATCCTCTAACAAGGTAACCCTAACTGGGTTTAACCCTTAACCGGGTATTGTAGCCATCCCTTAACCGGGTGATCCCTAACAGGATTGGTTCCTAACAGAACCTATTGTATCTGTCTTTAATAGGACAAGGCTCCTAATAGAGCGGACTTCCAAAGAGTTCAACAACAAGCTTGTGGGTATTCATCCCCACTGTGGTTTTTCCCAGTTGGGTTTCCACGTGAAAAAAATATGCATGTCATGTGTGATGCTTTTATCTTGTGATGCTTTGTTATTACCTGTTGAGCATATGATGCTTTTATCTTGTGATGCTTTGTTATTACCTGTTGAGCATATGATGGTTCTGTGTTTTATGCCGATCTATAAAACATATTGAACTAACTATTGTGAAGATCTGATGATAGTTTACCTGTTCATGCATGAGGGTGTAATGGTACTATAGTATTGAGCTAAGAGGAAAGATTAGTGAGGAACCGGTTTATGATTGCTTTAGTTGTTCTGGGTCTTACCAGTTGCACTCTGTTTCAACCAGTGTCACTACTTGCCAGTCACTTGGAGTATTTGCTAACAAACTAGTTCTGGATAGTATTTCTACCTATACTGATTCACCCCCCCCTCTCAGTACCAGTTTGGTACTATTTGTTCATCATTGAGTTATCAATTGGTGTCAAAGTGTCCTCCAGGTCCTATGTGCTTTAAGCTTAACCGCTTGAGGTAAAGATCCCAGTCAAATGATGAAGAGGGAAGGTCCAAAGTTTAACAAGGAAAATTTTGGTATATGGAAAGATAGGATGAAGATATTCATCAGAAGCATGTGTACTGAACACTGGAGCTATGTTGATAATGTCTATGTTGTCCCTATCGGTACTCTAACCGATGACCAAAAGAGAGAGATACAAGAAAATGGGCAAGTCATGGAAGCCCTTATTAGTAGTCTATCTGACATTGAGTTTATTGATGTTCAGGACAAGGTAAATCCCAAAGAGGTATGGGATGCTCTTGAAAATATCTATGGTGCTGATGAACATGTAAAACAGGCTAAGGAAGAAAGCTTGAGAGGGAAGTTTGAAGATATGCAGATGGTTGAAGGTGAGACCATTTAGCACTATGGAATTAGAATCAAAATAGTTGTTGGAGAAATCAAGAGTGTAGGTGGTAAAATAGAAGATTCCACTGTGGTAAGAAAAGTCCTGAGATCCCTATTGCTAGTCTATGCAATAAGGGTTGCTGCTATTCAGGAGCTGAGATCAATAGACAAGACTAAGGTATCCTTGGACTCCATCATAACCAAGTTGACAGCTTATGAGCTAAATAGTTTTGATGGTAGTGTTCAAAAGACTGAATCAGCATTTAAAGCCTCTGCTATACCATCCAGAAAAGGAAAAGAAGCTAGCACTAGTGGTGAACCTAGACAAAGCAGAGAAATGAATGATGAGGAGATTCTGATGGCATTTGAAGCTCTCCTTGCTAGGAAGCTTCCTAAAGGAACCCGTAAATACAAATGTAAGCTACCTTTGAAATGCTTTTCTTGTAATCGGATAGGACATATTGCTATAAACTGTCCTAATAGGGATAACAACGAAAAACCAGAAAGGTTTAGGAAATTCAAAGGAGGAAACTGGAGAAATTGTTTTGTGGCAGTTGATGAAGGTGTCACAGATGAAGAATCAGAGGATGAAGAAAATGAAGATATTGTGTTTGTTGCTGTGAAAGAAGATGTGTCAGACAAGAAGGCTCTTGTCTCCCGGTTTGATAATTCCAATGAGTGGATCATTGATAGTGGTTGTTCTCACCATATGATTGGTGACCAGAGCAAGTTTCTATCCATGGAGGAGTATGATGGTGGTGTGGTTCACTTTGGAAATGATGCACCATGCATGGTCAAAGGTAGAGGGTCCATCTCTCTGAATGGAAAGAGTAGTGCTGACAATGTGTACTGGGTTGATGGTCTCAGACACAACCTTTTGAGTGTTTCCCAACTGAATGACAGTGGCCTCACTCTGCAATTTAAGAATGGAGTATGCAGAATCAAAGGAAAAGATGGTGAATTGGTGGCCACCGGCATGCATACCAAAGGTAACCTGTTTCATTTGAATGCAAATATAAGTACATGTCTTATGGCTAAGTTTGATGATAGTTGGATATGGCATAGGAGACTCTGCCATGTAAACTTTGATAACATTGTGAAGGCTAGTAAGATTAAGGCAGTTAGAGGGTTGTCGATGCTAAGAAAACTGGACAATACCTTGTGTAGAAAGTGTCAATTGGGGAAAATGTCTTCCTCAACCTTTAAAGGTAAATCTTTCACTACTGACAACTTGCTTGATCTTGTGCATACTGATTTGTGTGGTCCTATGAAAACTAGAAGTGTGCAGGGTGATAGGTACTTCATGATTCTCACTGATGACTGCTCAAGAATGATGTGGGTCACATTCTTGAAAGACAAGTCTGAAGCCTTTGTGAAATTCAAAGCTTTCAGAGCATTAATGGAGAAGGAAAGTGGTAAAAGGATCAAGTGTCTTAGAACTGATCAAGGAGAGGAATTCACTTCCAGTGAATTCAACAAGTATTGTAAAGAATTTGGCATCAAGAGGCAACTATCTGCCCCTCGGACTCCACAACAGAATGGCCTAGCAGAGAGGAATAACCAGACTGTGGTTGAAGCAAGTAGAACCATGTTGATTCAAGGAAAGGTAGCTCACACCTTTTGGAGAGAAGTGATGAGCATTGCAGTCTACACAATGAACTGGGTACTCATCAAGAAAGGTAAGGACAAAACTCCTTATGAGTATTGGACCGGTAAGACACCTGTGGTTAGCTACTTTAGGGTATTTGGTAGTAGATGTTACATCAAGAGGAGTGAACATCAGGGAAAATTTAAAGCTAAATGTGATGAAGGAATATTTCTAGGATATTCCACCAAGAGTAAAGCTCTCAAGTGTTACAACAATCGGACTCAAAGAATCATGGAAAGTATCAATGTAAGAGTTGATGAATCCTTTGAGAAAACTTAGGCAACTGACAGTGAGCAAGCTATAAATGAACCAGTTGCAACCTTCTAGGAACCAGTTGTCAGTCAACCAAGTACAAGTAACAGTGTTCCTGAATCGGTGAATGCTGATACTGATGATGATGAGGATGGAGAGGAAAAGCAAGAAGAACCAGTCAAGACCATTTCTTGATATGTCAAGATGAATCATGATCCTAAGCAGATCATAGGAGATAAGGATGTAGGAATCCTCACAAGAAGAAAGATCAAAGAAAACTCATGTATGATCTCTGAATTTGAGCCTAAATCATTCAAAGAGGCTCATAAAGATGAAGACTGGATCAAGGCAATGGAAGAGGAACTTGACCAGATAGAGAAAAATGGTACATGGTCCTTGGTACCCAGACCGGAGCATAAAAATGTCATTGGCACCAAATGGGTGTTCAGAAACAAGTTGAATGAGGATGGCACAGTGATTAGGAATAAAGCCAAATTGGTATACAAAGGATATGCTCAAGAAGAAGGATAAGACTATGGAGAAACCTTTGCTCCTGTAGCCAAATTGGAAGGAGTTCGTATGCTTCTTGCATATGTAGCTTTTAAAGGGTTCAAGGTATATCAAATGGATGTAAAATCTATATTCCTAAATGGTGTACTTGAAGAGGAGGTGTATATAGAGCAACCAGATGGGTTTTCCCTATCTGAAGACAGTGATATGGTGTGCAAGCTACATAAAGCCTCATATGGTCTAAAGTAGACACCTAGAGCATGGTATGAATGTCTACATTCCCATCTTGTGATGATTGGATTTGAGAGAACAAGTGAAGATAGTAATATCTACCTGAAGTCTGAAGGAGATCAGATCCTAATCTGTGAGGTTTTTGTTGATGACATTATCTTTGGTGGAGATGACAAGATGAGTCATGAGTTTGCTGATGAGATGAAGAAAGAGTTTGAGATGTCACTCATAGGGGAGATTAAGTTCTTCATTGGACTACAGATCCAACAGATGAAAGATGGAATCTTTATCACTCAGTCCAAATATGTCAAAGAGGTGCTGAAGACCTTTGGCATGGAAGATAGCAAACCGGTTGGTACACCGATGGTGACCAGTTGCAAATTGTCAAAATAGGATGATTCCGCATTGGTTGATGATAAGGAATATTGATCAATGATTGGTAAGTTGCATTATGTAGTGCATAGCACAACGGACATTGCACATGCAGTTGACATTACTGCAAGGTTCCAGAAAAGTCCAAGAGAATCCCACTTGGTTGCAGTCAAGCAGATTCTTAGGTATCTGAAGGGAATAGTTGACTATGGATTGTGGTACCCATACAACAATGATTTCATTCTAAAAGTATTCATAGATGCTGATTAGGCAGGTAATGTGGATGATCAGAAAAGCACAACCAGTGGTGCATTCTTTCTCGATGATAGATTGGTCTCATGGATGAGTAAAAAGAAGAGTTGTATCTCTTAGTCTACAACAGAAGTGGAGTATGTTGCAGCCTTCATGAACTGCACTCAGACAATCTGGATGAAGCATGTTTTAAATGGCTTCAAAATCCCTGTATCTGAACTGGTAAGTATATTCTGTGATAACACAAGTGCTATCAATATTTCAAAGAACCCGGTCTTACATTCTAGAACCAAGAATTTTGAGCTTAAGTATCATTTCTTGAGGGAAAAGGTTCAGAATAAAGAGATTGCACTGGAACATGTTTCCAGTAAGGAGCAGTTAGCAGACATATTCGCCAAGCCTCTCCCAAAGACTACATTTGTGCATTTAAGAGGTGAATTGGGGGTACTGCCTCTTCAGGAGGTGAGCTAAAAGTATTTGTTCCACATCAGTCAGGTATTGCATAGTCAAATTTTTGTTGATTGATGTGTTGAAGGATGCTACTCCTTAGGGGGAGCAACATAATGGAACAGGGATGCTTGTGCCTCCACTTTGGCATTGTTGTCAAAGGGGGAGAAGATGTGAAGTGGAGAGATATCTTTGTATATTACCATCAATGCCAAAAGGGGGAGATTGTTGGCATTATGTGAACTGGTATGAAGACGTAATGATATTGTATGTTATCATTGATGTCAATATGTGAGAAGAGAGAACCGGCATATGTATGAACCGGTACATATGCCAAAGTGAAGTGGTATATTTATTCAAGATGAACCGGCATGTCAAGGTGAACCGGCATGTAGTTATGGGAACCGACACATGGAAGTATTGTGTGACTACCAGTTGGTAGGTAGTTTCCACTTCAGGATTTCCGGTTGGAGTACCTCAAGCCCATGTGACTCAATTGGTGATCTTTGTGTGATGAGTTAGCAGTATAACGAAGAATAGATCATGTTTCCATGTAAGCCCTATGCATGTGAAGGATCTTGCATGAAGAAGACTATTCCTATCTACCTTGGGAATGTGTGAAGTTTGTCAAATGATGATAATGTGTGACGAGTTATCAGCCACCATGAAATCGGTGGATAATGGACGATGGAGAATGCCTTGAGATCGATTCAAGATTGTTGCATTTAATGCAGTATGATTCAATGGTCGGGATTGAATCATTTGAATTGCTTAACCTAACAAGTTTATGGTTTAGGGATTTTGCTACCGACCTGTTTGTTTCCTATAAGGTCGATGTTGTGTTTCTTTCCAAAGTTGTTGGCAAAAAGTGGTATGTGTGTATCCTAGGGAAGTGATACATAAATCTTGCCAGACCAAAGGAGAGAAGAGATACTTGCAAAGTGAATGTGCAGAAGGTGGAGAGGAGCCAAAACGGATCTACATTAGCATTGAGTGCTGTTACCAGATCATTGTAATTCCTATTGATCTTTAACCACTTCAACAGTTGTGAAATCCCTTAACAGGGTAGCCTTAACTGGCTTGATACAAATCCCTTAATAGGGTAACTTGAGTTATTGAGTTCTGGGAAGCTATAGAGCTCTGGAGATCCTTTAGCTATTGAGTTCTTGAAATCCTCTAACAAGGTAACCCTAACCGGGTTTAACCCTTAACCGGGTATTGTAGTCATCCCTTAACCAGGTGATCCCTAACAGGATCGGTTCCTAACAGAACCTATTGTATCTGTCTTTAATAGGACAAGGCTCCTAACAGAGAAAACTTACAAAGAGTTCAACAACAAGCTTGTGGGTATTCATCCCCACTGTGGTTTTTCCCAGTTGGGTTTCCACGTGAAAAAAATATGCATGTCATGTGTGATGATTTTATCTTGTGATGCTTTGTTATTACCTGTTGAGCATATGACAGTTCTGTGTTTTATGCTAGTCTATAAAACATATTGAACTAACTATTGTGAAGATCTGATGATAGTTTACCTATTCATGCATGAGGGTGTAATGGTACTATAGTATTGAGCTAAGAGGAAAGCTTAGTGAGGAAGAGGTTTATGATTGTTTTAGTTGTTTTGGGTCTTACCAGTTGCACTCTGTTTCAACTAGTGTCACTACTTGCCAGTAACTTTGAGTATTTGCTGACAAACCAGTTCTGGATAGTATTTCTACTTGTACTGATTCACCCCCCCTCAGTACCGGTTTGGTACTATTCATTCATCATTGAGTTATCAATTTATAGGCTTCTCTTCAATGTTTGGACACCTTTTTCTTGGGAGTATAGTTTCCACAGGGTCATTTCTTCCCAAGGAGTCCAAAGGGCTTGGCTTTATTTCTACCCAGGAACAAGGGCTTGCCTTATGTGCTTTAAATGGATAATTAGAGCCTTATTTGGTGACGAGGCCTAAAAAATCCTTCTTCGACATTTCATTTCTTCTTCATTTCCTGCCAATAGGATGGCTTGGAAGGGGATTGGTTTTCAAACCCTTCTCATTATGAAAGACCCTATTTAGATCTAGGGTACTTTTGTTGTTAAATGCATCTGGAATTCTTGGGAAGCTTTCAAGCCTTGGCTTCATTGGGCGGGTGATGGTTTTCGTGATGGGATGTCCATGAATCAACATAATCTCTGGTGGTCACCTCTTTTTTAGGTGCAAGGGTAACCACTGGCCAAAATCTAGGGTGTTAGTGCTTTGAATTTTCACAAACGCGACATTAGAACACCTAAGGATCTATTTTCCAGAGCTTCTATGAGTCTCTAGTCATGAGATGACCTCCAAGTCCAATTTCGTCTGTCTCAACCAGATTGACAAACTTATGACCTTCTGGTCTCGGCCTTACCCTCACATTTGTTACATAAGCTTGGCATTCAGTCTGTTAAACCTTGGTGGAAAGATTGGAAGTGGTATCCTTAGACTCCTTTAACCAGCTACAAACCCAAAATGGGTTATCTCTAGCTAGTTCCCCATTTGCCTATGGTCCATATTTTAAACCAGTGGTGGCACTTGCAGTCTTCTCAGACTTCCTAGAGACTCGAGTTTCTTGCTTTCTGGTCTACCACCACTGAACCCAAGATTGTACACTTTTATTGGTGTGTTCTTTTTCAAGGGTTGCCTTTGGGTTCCAGACTTAAGCATTTGGGGGTTCCTAATCTCTGGTGCCCTTTTTGTGCCCACCCAGAAACTTTTATGCACATTTTTTGGTTATGTAGAAGATCTCAACAGTACTCGAGCTAGATCCATGATTTATTTTGGCCTTTTTGGCTTGAGCCCTTTTCTTTGCATATGATTCTTCTGGGCGATTCGCCTAGAATCCCCTTCAAATTTTTCTAGATATGGTATGCTTATAGAATGGTGATCCTATTCACTCTTTGGAAGGATAGAAATGCAGTTTTTTTTACTCATAACTCTTTGGATATTAATGTCTCACTTTATTCTAGAGCTTGCATTTGTAATAATGTATTAATGTAGATTCAGGTACAAGCTAACAAAGTGATCTAGAGGTGGGCCACTTACAGGAGCTCCTCCAGCACTGGGGTAATTCCCCTTGTGTGTTTGCCCAAGTGCTACTGGATTGTATCTCTGCCAACTGAAATCTACCTTGTGGCCACCATTGTGGCTGTAGTTCCTTCACCTTCTACTCTCAGACCTCGTATTCCTAGGCTCCTTGTTGCTCCTCTACCGGGAGAGACAATGCATGGAGGCTTTGCTTGGCTTCTCCTCCATGTCATGGCGTTGCCTCAGGGTGGCCTTCTATTGCTCTTATGACTTTGGCTCCTCCTATTGGTGATGGCTCTGGGTGGCCTTGTGCCACCACCTCCAAGTTTCCCTGCCTGGCTCTGGCAATTTCACCTCCTAGGTGGGAGGAAGGAGAAGTTGACAAAGATCCTAAAGATGGGTGGTCTGTGCCAAACCTTATTCTTGACCTCACTAATGTATGGGGCAAGAAAGATGATCTAGATCCTCCTCCCTCAGTTGCCTCTTCTTTGGTAGCTTGAGGAATTTTTTTGATGAATAGCTTTGTTTTTAATCTTTGGCTTCTAGCCTTGTGACTCTCATAGGGTGATCTTGTATCCCTCGACCTTTTTTTGTGAATATGTACTTTAATATTTTTACTTAAGAGAGAAGGCCTATTCATCAAAATAGTATCATATCATTATGAAGGCCTCACTCATTATTTTTCTTGTTGTGGATAGACTCATGTTAAGAATCCATATTTTATGGCCCCTCTCATATATTTCATATTAGTATTACAAAAAAATTATTAAAACTTAATATACAAAATCTTCATGGAATTTTCAAAATCTAATGACAAAATAGAGCCACCTCAAAAATCCTAATCTAGTGGAAGAATTTGCCAATTGAAGATGTCAATGAAATGATAAACAAATTATAATAAATATTTTACTTTTTCTAAGCATCAAGGAAAATACCTTTCTAAAGGTGAAGACAATGGTATGATGCTAATATGATATATTCTTAACTATATATTATATAATCCTATGTATAAAATTGATAAGAACTTTTGGTAGGATGAACCCTAACATAAATATTAGTTAATACTGTTGGTGTACATAATTATTCATCTTGGATATTATTACACCTTACTTAAGCTTACTTAGGAAATGCATTTCATAGAAGTTTGGGTATGAGACACTTCGGTGTTTGTGCCACATTGGGATAGTGCATGTAGGAAAATTTCCACCTTTTGTGGACTTATCTTGTTGTTACACTCCACATTTAGTGGGTGATCCACCTCATGTGGAATATTATATTGTTTCTCCTACCTACCTACACCTATTTCCTACCTACCCTTATTTCTTATTGAGCCACATGTTATGTTTGTGTGCTCACATATCCATATAGCCTTGCCTATATAAGCAGGCTCATATTCATTGTATGTAATGATTGATGATCGAGTTGATTACTATTTTCATCTTAATAGAATACAGTTTATTTATATCATCTATTTTATTCTCTCTTATTTGTGCTTTAAATTTCCTCTTGATCTTGGCAAAATCTCACATGGTATCAGAGACATTAGAGTGTCATTGGTTTGCCAATTGAGAGAAATTTGGGGTTTGCATTTTTGAGCTTTCTATTGCAGGTTTTTATTGGAGCTTAATGAGTTAAATATGAGGTTACCATTTGATTGAGAAGGTCCAAGAAAGTCAGTTTTACCTTTTGTTTCATCCAAATCGGACTTCAGAGGCCAAATCTAGAGGCATTTGAAGTTTGAAGTTGCGACGGAAATTTTCCGAAAATTATAATTTTGCAGGCAATTTTCAAATAGCTATATCTCACTCATCCGGACTTGCTTTTTTGAGAATTTTTTTCTATTTTGGGGTATAATGTCATGATCTATACAGTGGTGCAGGATTTTTCTATTTTTCAGATACAAAGTTTTCAGAAATCATGAAATCCCAATTTTTACAACTTTGGAGGCTTCATTTGGGCTCATATGGACTCCTTTTCAGGTGTCATTTTTTTTGAAAGTGCATATTTTTTCATCTACTTTCATAATCTACCATTTGTTTACATTTATTTTGAGTAGAAAGTGTACTTTCAGTATTTGGTCATTCTTGACATATTTGGTACTTGTATTTTGCTTGGATCTCAGTTTAGATCACTAGTAGTATTTGTTGAAGTCTCTTCGATCTCATTTTGAGAAGTTGCAAATTGAAATCATAAATCTACTTTGCCTTGTTTTGCAAGTGCCCTATTGCATATGCACTGAGTATAAAGTGCCAAAATCACCATTTTGGAGGGGGTTTCTTGATTGAGTATTTTGGGGGGTGTCTTGTGTGATTGTGTCTCTCTCTATCTTGTGTTTTTTAATTTTAGTGCTATGGGTTCTCCTAAATTTCCACTTTTAACTCCTCATAATTATGCATCATGGAAGATTAAGGCATGGAGTAAACTAATGGAAAAAGGACTCATTCATCATGTAAATGAAACTATTACAACACCACCTAATCCTAAGGCTGATCCTAATGCTCAAATTGAATGGATTACCAAGAATGCTATGGCACTTGGAACTCTTAGAAAGTATATAATAGATGACCTCATTTTTCACATTGATAAGTGTACAACAATTAAAGAGGCTTGGGATATTTTTCAAAAATTGTATGGTCAAGTTGATGAGAGTAAGGGCTACAAGCTTGATAGTGAACTCACAACTTTGAATCCCAAAGATTTTGATACAATCTAAGATTATGTCACAAAAGCAATTGAGTTAAGAGAAAAGCTAAAGGATTGTGGAATTGACAAAAAGGATGCTCAATTGGTTTATAACTTGTTGGACAAGTTTCCTTCAGAGTACACATCCTTTGTATCTAGCTTTCACACCCATAGGTTAGCTCAAGGTTCCTCATACACTTGTCCCTCATTTGATTCATTCACATAGATGTTGATACTTGAGAAATCTAAGTTGACCAAGATGGGGATTCTCAAATCTTCAAAGTCACAAGCTTTGGTGGCTAACAAAGGGAATCAAAGCAATCAAGGAAAAGGCAAGAATCAAAAGCAACCTAAGTAAAAACCACAACAAGATGGAGCACAATCTTCCTCTCCACAACAAGGTGATTCACCATTCTCACCTAAGAGGAAATCATATAAGGACAATCTTTTTTGTGGATATTGCAAGAAGTTAGGGCATGATGAATATTATTGTTATAAGAAGGATATTGATGAGTTGAAGAATCTTCTTGAGAAGAATAGAATCAACCTACCTTCTAGAATGTCTACATCGGCTTCTTCTTCCAAGGATAAAGGAAAGGATCGCTCTTTTGGGACAGATAAAGGAAAGGGACAAGCTCTTTGTGATACTACAAGTCCTGATTCAGGGAGATGACTTCTAGATTCAGGGGCTTCTCATCATATGGCATCTTCGCAGTCTATGTTTTCCACATTTGAGCCTTGCCACATGCTACAGATTTTGATGGGCAATCATACATACATGGATGTGATTGGGAAAGGATCTATTGCCATTGGGGATAACTCCTTCAATGATGTGTTGTGTGTCCCCCACTTGACAAATAATCTTCTTTCCATCTATCAAATCACACATGGGGCAACTAGGAAAACTATGGAGTTCACACCTGATTTAGTTATCATTAGAGACTTGGAGAGTGGAGCTATCATTGCGACTGGGGTTGTTGATCATGCATCTCGGTTGTACTCTTTTTTAGATTTTGGTCCTATTGATGAGGTTGATTCTTCCTATGTTGATGATTCAAATTTTAAGGAGAACTTTGGGTATTTGAACTTGGGGATTCTCACATGTGACCCCATTCTTGAGCCTTCCATTTCATCTCCTTCTATTGATATCACACCACCTATTGCACCTGATGGTGCAGCTAGTGCGACAGTTTTTCCTTCTTATGATTTAGTGCAACGGGATTTTTCATGTCTTCCAGCTTCAGTTGATTGGGATGCCTACTTGACAGACATTGCAGGTTTGTTTATGGACTCCTACATTGTATATTTGGTAGACACCATTGATGACATTCATCTTCTCTTTGATGAAGATGATCCTTCTTTGATTGTTGTGAGGGATCACTTTGACCCTCTTATGCATTCTCTACATGATCAATCTTTAGAGGTTGACATGATCTTGGATACTTTTGTACAACACTTGGAGGAGGTCTCTTTAACTTTTGAGCAGACATATGAGTCTTTGGATATTTCTCTACATTCATCTCCACTAGATATTGGAGTGTCCTTTTCAACAGTGTGGCACACTTTACCACCTTTGGAGGGAGTAACTTTCAACATCGACATGGGGACACTTGAGCAATTTTCAGAGATTCCTTTCATCATGAGTATTTTTGCTACATCTTCCCTTCATGATTGGGGAGACTTTTTGGATACACCTTTGGTTTTGTTTCTTCCTAAGGGGAGGAATATTGTTCGACGTTCGTGGACCAGTTTCTTCATTCATCTTCAAGCTTCTATCATTGGTGTAGATTCCACATTGAGAGGGGGCTTCCTAGTCTATCTTCTTCTTCTTCTTCTTCTTCTTCTTCTTCTCTCATATGGGGGGGACTTTTTCCTCATATGGGATTTTATCCTTCACATACTTCTATGAGAGTTCTTTGTATCTAGTTTTCATCTCTCTTTTGGGGGAGGGTTTTTTCCCGTTGGTTTTTTCTCTCTTTCCCCGCTTTGTGAGAGATTTCTTTGTGTCATTTATATAGAGCACAATTGAATGTATTCTTTCCCATTCATTCATTCATGTGTAATTTTCCCACATGCATACCATTTATTGATTCCACAATTTCAGCACACACCTCTTGAATTTTTTTTTGAATGGACATTTGTATATAATTTTAATGTCAATGCCATGTGAATCATAGAATTGATGGTTGTATAGAAAGAATTTTATGTTCACACATGGAATTGGAAAATATTTTAAATTGGAGGAATTGTAATATATTTTAAATCGGAGGAAAACTTGAGCCAGGCAAGTGTTTTGATTGGAGCATCTTGGCAACACTTATCTGTTTCATGCCTTTGACTTTGTTGGAACTGTTTCTTGAAGGAATTAAACAATATCACACTTACACTATGTTGATCATAAAAAAAACTCTGAAAATAAAATCAGAAATTGACATTCAACACACACAATAAAAAATTGGTCTTAAAATTGTGCATAAAGTAAGAGAGAGAGAAAGAAAAATAATCTAAATTCTCATTAAAAATAATGTGTATAGAGCATACATATATAGACCTCATTTTGATCAGTGATCAACAAATTTAAAAAGCTACAATTCTAAACTTAGCAATTATCTTCATGCTTCAAATGCATGAGAATTAATATTACAAAATCAACTTAAGCTTAAGTCTATCAACCATAAAATCTAGAAGTGTATGCAAGTAAAACCAGGAGATATGCATTTGAATGCATTTATCTCTCAACTAAAACTAAATTGGAGAACTTAGAAAACTACAAACAAGTCTGCATGCAAGCAGATTATTAAGCATAAGAAAATAAACAAAATAACTAAAATCAAGTGCAAACTAGAGTGACACCGTTAAAGCTAATTGCCACCATTGTGAATCCAAGATGCAATGCATGTCTTCAATCTCCCCTTGGATGAACAATGGGGATGAGACCTATCTATGCTCATAACTAAACAAAACTAGTTGTAGGAAGGTCTTTGGTAAATATATCTGCAACTTGCTTGGATGTAGAACAAAACTCTAATTCCACTTGCCCTTCTTGAACTAAACCACGAATGAAGTGGTGGAATATTTCAATGTGTTTGGTGCATGCATGAAATATTGGATTCTTTGTCATGGCAATTGTACTGTTATTATCACAAAAAATGGTGGTTGGATAGTCCTAGACCAAATAAAGATCTTCCAAGATCATGTGAATCCAAATGGCTTGATAGCTAGTTGTTGTTACTGCGATGTATTATTCTTCTACGAAAGAGAGAGCCATGGTTGCTTATTTATTACTACTCCATGAAATAGCTCCAGAACCAAGCGAGAAAACATAGCCAAAAGTTGATTTTCTATCATCAACTGAATTGACCCAATTTGAATTTGTGTAACTAACTAGCTCAAACTTGTCAGTAGGAAAGTAATGAATGCCAAAATTTTGTGTTTTTCTCACATACCTTAGGATCTTTTTTGTAGCTTGCCAATGAGTCTCATGTGGATCTTTCATGAACTTAGATATAAGTATTACATCATACATGATATCAGGTCTACTAATAGTGAGGTACATACTCGGCTCCCAACCAAACTTCTATATAAGGTGGCATCTACCTTGGAACTTGCATCTTCCTTGGCTAATTACTTAGCAAGGGCTACAGGAGTGGAAACTGAAGTGCATGATGTCAATCTAAACTTCTTCAATAAATCAGCTACATACTTGGATTGAGAAACTAATATACCTTCATAGTTTTGTTGTACCTCCATACTAAGAAAATAATGCATGAGTCCCAAATATGACATGGATATGTGCAAGATCATGGTGGGTCAAACCAAGCCCTTAAGTGGCAATGAAATTTCTGGAAAATTAGAGTTATGCAACTTGACATGAAAATTTGAATAAGTTATGAACATTATTTTTAGAATATATAAGAAGAGAATATGTAGAAAACTGAATTTAGTTTCTAAGCTACTAGTCATTTTTTGAAAAAAAAAAATCTATTTGATGAAAAATTTTAAATTTCAAGGCAGCAGTACTAAAATTCCGTGAAAAAGATAAGAAGTAGGTGCATGTATGACCACCCTAACCACAATCAAATCATAATATATTTTTTATTAGATTTTT
Source organism: Cryptomeria japonica (assembly GCF_030272615.1). Classification (NCBI taxonomy): domain Eukaryota; kingdom Viridiplantae; phylum Streptophyta; class Pinopsida; order Cupressales; family Cupressaceae; genus Cryptomeria; species Cryptomeria japonica. Next base: position 48,752,671 of record NC_081415.1, on the reverse strand, counting down.
AATATAAGTAGTAGACTCATGTCCGGGTGTGACACATATTTGCTTGTAAATTTTTTTGAAGTAAATAATTAAATATGAATTTTTTACTACAACTTTTCAGAATTTCAAAAGCTCATACGTATAACCACCTTAACTTGGTCTAAACTTTATATAGTAGACGAAGCATAGAATGTGACACATGTTTTGGATTCAAAAAATGTGATGTTGTTTGAAAGTTATGAGTGTTTTTCAATCAACCTATCAATCAAGACTTTAGTCAAAAATTAATTAAAAAATAAATAAGAATTATTTATTAAAGTCAAAATAAGGAAAACCTTATATTGTTGGAAAGCTGAGAATGTCCTTAAAAATCCCTTTTTGTTTTATCAATTTCAGCTAAAAAAAGGTCATTAGCCACCAGGGCGAAGTCTGGAACAAGAAATACTCAAAAACATGTTTTTTTGTTGACTTTCCAGGCTTGACATTTCCTAACCAAATCCCAAAGCAATCTTGAGCCAAATTTCAAAATTTCAAATTTTTATTAGAAAAATAAGATATTCGATAAAATCAGATATCCGACTTTAATAAGTTTTTATTATGAACAAAATTAATAATATTTTTTATGTTATTATATATTAATATATTAATATTCAATATATTAATATATAATAAACATGGTCTAGTAATACTATAATATATAAATCTATATACTAAAATATATTATTAATATTTTATTAGGGGTCATATGATGTCCTAAGTGCCCACACATGTGTTAGAACAACATATGACCCCTTAGGCCACCATATGACCAAGGTCATGTCACGCACTAGGATGTTAAAAGGGATCATATGGTGTCCTAAGGGGTCATATGTTATCCTAAGGGCCCACACATGTGTTAGAACAATATATTAACTAGTAGGACACCATATGATTGGGGTCATGTCATGTAATAGGTTGTTAAAAGTGGTCATATGATGTCCTAAGGGCCCACACATGTGTTATAACACCATATGACCCCTTAGGACACCATATGACCCATTACGACATCATATTGTTCTAAGGGATCATATGGTGTCATAAGGGGTCATGTCATGTACTAGGATGTTAAAAGGGGTCATATGGTGTCCTAAGGAGTCATATGGTGTCATTAAAGGTCATATGGGGTCCTAAGGGCCCACACGTGTTAGAACACCATATGACCCCTTAGGACACTATATGACCCATTAAGACATCATATTGTCTTCAGGGGTCATATGGTGTCATAAGTGGTCATGTCGTGTAATAGGATGTTAAAAGGGGTCATATGGTGTCCTAAGGGATAATTGGGACATCATATTGTCATAATGGGTCATGTTGTGTACTAGGATGTTAAAAGGGGTCATATGGTGTCCTTAGGGGTCATACAGTATCATTAGGGGTCATATGGGGTTCTAAAGGCCCACACATGTGTTAGAACACCATATGACCCCTTAGGACACCATATGACCTCTTAAGACACCACATGACCCATTAGGACATCATATCGTCCTAAGGGGTCATATGTTGTCATAAGGAGTCATGTCATGTAGTAAGATGTTAAAAGGGGTCATATGGTGTCCTAAGGGGTCATACAGTGTTGTTAGGGGTTATGTGGGGTCCTAAGGGTCCACACATGCATTAAAACACAATATTCAACCCCTTAGGACACTATGTGACCCCTTAGAACATCACATTGTCCTAAGGGGTCAAATGGTATCATAAGAGGTCATGTAGTATACTAAGATGTTAAAATGAGTCATATGGTGTCCTAAGGGGTTATAAAAACACCATATGACTCCTAAAGACACCATATGGTGTCCTAAAGGGTCATATGGTGTTACAAGGGGTTGTATGGTGTCGCAAGGGGTCATGTTGTGTACTAGGATGTCAAAAGCGATCATATGGTGTCCCAAGGATTCATAGGACACCATATGACCCCTTAGAACACCATTTGACCCCTAATGACACCATATGGTGTCTTAAGGGGTCATATGGTGTCAGAAGGGGTCATGTCATGTACTAGGATATTAAAAGGGGTCATATGGTGTCATAAGGGGTCATAGAACACCATATGTGTAATGTCCCCATTTTGAAATAAGATTTAATTAAGTGTAATGACCCTTGTATTATTTCATTTATTTATATATATGCTCATTATTAGTTTAATATTTTTATTAAGAGGATTATTATTATTCCCAATTTACTATTAAAGAATTATCCATAATTTACTATTAACTAAATATATATTATTTTACAAAACTATCCACAATTAAAAGACTAATCCACAATTATCTAAATATTACTTACTATTAATAATATTATCCATTTTTATTATTATTAACATTCTTGTTTATTAATATTCATTATTAATATTCTTGTTTATTAATCATATCCATATGATATTGTCCATATGTCTTGTTGATGTAACACAATCATAATGTGACAATATACATATTTGTATTAAGTAATATTATGTATTCCTTATGATTAGAAACACTCATTACCATTATGATTACTATGATTATTACGGTTATGACTATTTATCCATTATGATTATTTAATTGTAATATTAATTCGACAATATTATTATCTGATTAGCAACTAACATCAGTTACGTATTAATAATCTGATCTTAGCAAAAGATGATCTGTAGTAACCCAACGATCCTATTAGAATTAACAAATCTGTTTTTCATGCAACATACCTGAAAGGAGACATTAGCTGGATAGAAAAGGACACGTCTTTAGAAAATAATAGTATAATAAGGCTCCCAATCATTTTGGATAGGGAAGGGGGAGTGATATAGAAATATATAAAACAAATAATACCAATATAATTAGATCAGAACTAATTTTAAGTTATAGACCTAGTAACATTCTAATAGTTCTGATACTTAATATAAGTACAGATCCAATAGCCAACAAGATGAAAGGGGGGGGTGAATCATAAAAACTTAATCATCCATAAAAACATCAGATTCAACCTCAGTAACATATATTTCAGTAATAAAACCAAAACTGTTAAACATGCAAACTCTAAAGCATATGAACATCATAAACCTCATAACACCAGATTTAACGTGGAAACCCAAATAGGGAAAAACCATTGTGGGATTTTGGACCCACTAAGAATTATACTCTTCTAGAGTATGCTCGGTTAAAAGCAAATCTTGTTAAAGATTACAAACACATTGCTAGATGTGACCTGGTTAAGGGATTTCCCTCAGATCTATTAGGATCTTCACCTTGTTAGAAGTGACCTTGTTAAAGGATTTCAAACACTCAATTAGAATGTCACCTTGCTAGAGGGTTTTACAAATAAGACTGTTAAGTCCACTCGGTTAAGAGATTTTCTATCACTTTCACAAAATAACAGTAATAAAATCTATCTACAACTTCACATCTAAAATGCTAAAGCAGATTCCTATTTGTTCAATACAATCTAGACATAGAATTAATCTTGTCTATCTGCTAGGCTTCTATACTCTTGTTATTCTAATAGGTCTTCAAGCTTATGTGCTCGGTAATCACTATGTAGCATCCTTGTGCAAACACTTGCCCGCATACATTGTTTATCAACAGTTTCCTATTTATAAACAATTAGGTAATTGCTTAATCTCCTTGATCACATTTCCCATGATCGATCGTAGCCATCAGATCTTCGATCTTGTCTAGGTTCAATGCATCTTTCGATCTAAAAATGTTTTACCCCACCTAGGAACTTGCATATTAGTCTTAGAACTTGTGTCAGGGTATTACGGTTCAATCTGAGCTGTAGATCTTTATGCCGACTTTCCATTGCCTTAGATTCGTTAACAAACTTCATCCACGGCTCACCAATCATTTAATAGTTCCAGCTCATCAGCTTCCTTCATTAAATAATGCATGCAAACATTTAATGCATTCTGTTATAGCTCAGTTACAACTCGGTGAATACTAAACTTCACTCGGTAGACATTCCACCTTCATTAACCGATAGTGATAACCTTCGAGTTTACCGACTAGGTTCCTTAGGGTTTACCAACTAGGTTCTTTGCTTGATAACATAGTGTAGTATTAACCTTTACAATTTACAACTTATGTATGATGTTAAAACAATCTAAAACATCATGATCTCATCATTGTCTGACTCGGTACTAGTTGCCCATTGAATACCTTATTCATCCCCTTATTCATCATATTCTTTCCTATGTCTTTTACCGACATCTTTATAATCTTCATATCATACTTCTCTAGATATGGCAACATCATACTGAATTAGAAAATCAATTTCTTGACATCAATGACAAAATAATCATATCAAGACAATAAAACATCCTTAATTAGTTATATCCATAATCATCAACAACCTTCTCAATATCCTTATTAAAATGCCAACAATCTTTCATTTTCTGTTATAATGCAATATTGCCAGCAATCTCCCCCTTTGGCATTGATGGCAAAACTAATTGATTTGACTTTAAAAGATTCAGATTGCTATGATTCTGAAATGTTGAAATGCTCTCCCCCATACATTAGACTTCTCCTATTTTCAGTCTTCTTTCCAATCTGTACTCTGCTCAGTTTTCTTTTAGCCTTCTCCCCTGATAGGTCTTCTTCCTCTATATTAGCCTTCTCCCCCTTTGTAGGTCTCCTCCCCCTTTGACAACAATGCCAAAAAGTAAAGAACTAAAACATAATTTCTTTCTGTAACTGATTTCCTACTGTTGTGTATCAACTGAGTCTCGGTCAGAGCATTTGTCTTCAATTCCTGTTCCCTGTAATATTTCCTATATTATTTCCTGTACACCTTTAGAAAACATCCTAAGAGTATAAATCAGCATCAACTCCCAAAAGATATTCAATAGAGTCATCGGATTGATACTTTCACCGAAGTTGGTCAGTGAGTAGAAGATAGGGGTAGGACCCTAACTTACTTTTGAGATATTCAAAAGTGTCCCTTGGTAGTGGCTTGGTGAAGATATCTGCTATTTTTTCCTTTGTGCCAACATACTCCAACACCACTTTCTTCTCTTGAGCTTCTTCTCTAAGATAATGATATTTGATAGATATGTACTTTGTCTTAGAATGCATAACAAGATTCTTTGAAATATTAATGGCACTAGTATTGTCACAGAATATAGTTACTGGCTCGGTAACTTTCTCATTTATACCTTCCAACAATTGTTTGATCCATACAATATTGGTACAATTCAGTGCTGCAGCAACGTATTCAGCTTCTGTTGTTGACTGTGAAACACATCCTTGTTTCTTGCTAAGCCAACTCACTAGTCTTTCTCCTAAAAAGAAAGCTCCTCCACTTGTGCTTTTTCTGTCATCAAGGTTGCCTGCCCAATCAGCATTAGTATAAACTTTTAAATCAAAATCATTTCCTTTCTAATATACCAAGCCATAATCCTTAGTGCCTTTCAAGTATCTAAAAATTCTTTTGATTCCTGTCATGTGTGTTTCCTTAGGATCTACAGAGAATCTTGCAACTATACCTACTGCATGTGCTATATCTGGTCTGCTGTGAACAACATATTGTAGCTTTCCAATCATGGAACGATAAAGTGTCTCATCAACAGATGCAGATTCATCATTCTTTGACAATTTACAGTTGGTAGTCATAGGAGTACTTATTGGTTTTGAATCCTCCATTCCAAATTTCTTCAAGATTTCCTTTATGTACTTAGATTGAGTAATGAAAATCTCATTTTTCATTTGCAGTATCTGTAAACCTATAAAATACTTTATCTCACCAATTAATGACATCTCAGATTCTTTGCTCATTTCATTTCCAAAGTTCTTGCATAGAGATTCATTGCCACAAAATATAATATCATCAACAAATATGGTTGAGATCAGTATTCCATTTTCATCATTCTTCATGTACATGTTGTTGTTCTCACTTGTCCTTATAAAACCAATCTTAATCAAATAAGAGTGCAATCTTTCATACCATGCTCTAGGTGCTTGTTTCAAACCATATAAAGCTTTGTTCAATTTACGTACCTGATCTTTATTATTGTCTTCAACAAATCCTTTAGGTTGTTCAATAAAAACTTCTTCTTCTAATATTCCATTCAGAAATGCAGATTTGACATCCATTTTATATACCTTGAAGTTTTTGAATGCAACATATGCCAACAATGTTCTTACTCCTTCAAGTCTAGCAATAGGTGCAAAAGTTTCACCATAATTAATTCCTTCTTCTTGAGAATAACCTTTGCAAACTAGTCTTGCTTTGTTTCGAATGACCTCTCCTTTTTCATTTAGCTTGTTTCTGAAAATCTACTTTGTACCGATTACATTTTGTCCTTCGATCTTGGGATTAGTGTCCATGTGTCATTCTTCTTGATTTGATCAATCTCTTCTGTCATAGCATTTATCCAATCTTCACTGTTAAATGCCTCTTTCACTATTCTCGATTCAAATTTAGATATCAAACATGTCTTCTGTCTCAGTTTGTTCCTTGTCATCACTAGATCATCTTTATCTCTTATAATCTAACTTGGTGCATGATGTCTTCTGACATACTTGGCTAATACAGGCTCGGTAGGCTCTGTATGATCTTCTTCATCACTCGGTAACTGGATATTCTCTTCATTTTCTTCAATAGTCTTCTCGGTAAAACTTCTCGGTTGAACATAGACAAATTCATCATAGTCTTCTAGTTCCTTGGAATTTCCTTCATCATTTTTTTCTGCAAATTCATCAATTTTCACATTTGCACTTTCTACTATTTTGTTAGATGATTTGATTAGACATTTAAATGCTTTGCTTCTAGAAGAATAACCTAGAAACGTTCCTTCTTCACTTTTCTAATCAAATTTGCCATTTCTATCATCTTTGTGAACATAGCATCTACTTCCAAAGATTTTAAAATAACTTACATTAGGTTTCTTATCATACCAGATTTCATATGGTGTTTTCAAAGTACCTTTCTTCAGTTGAACTCAGTTCAAGGTGTAAATGGCTATGCTTATTGCTTCTCTCCAAAATGTTTGTGGCACCTTATTTTCAATCATCAGTGTTCTAGCACAATCCACAATAGATTTGTTTCTTCTCTCAACTATTCCATTTTGCTGTGGAGTTCTCGGTGCAGAGACTTGTCTTTTAATACAATGATCATTGTAGAATAAGTTGAACTCATCAGATGTGAACTCTCCTCCTCTATCTGATCTAAGACATTTCAGTTATCTTCCTATTTCATTTTCAACTCTTTATTTGTACCATTTAAACATTTGAAAAGCTTCTGATTTTTCTTTTAAAAACATTACTGACATCATCCTTGAATAGTCATCCACAAATAATATGAAATATTTATCACCATAATAACTTTGAACTTTCATAGGACCACAAAGATCAATGTGCACTAGATCTAAAATTCCCTTAAAAGTGTAAGACTTACTTCTAAAGCTTGATCTTGTCATCTTACCCATCTGGCATCCTTGGCACATAGCATTCTCAGGTTTTTCAAGACTCGGTAGACCTCTTACTCAGTGCTTCTTGCTTATTTTGATCAAATTATCAAAATTTACATGACAAAACCTTTTATGCCATAACCAGGTATCATCAATCTTTGCATGCAAACACTTATTCCGAGTTGAGTCAAGGTGAAATGTGTTACCTTTTGTTTGTGTCCCGGTAGTAGCTAACTTTCCATTCTTGTCATGAACTTTGACAATTCCTTTCTAAAATTCTATTTGGTAACCTGTGTTGTTTAGTTGTGCTACACTCAACAAATTGTATTTCAAACCTTCAACCCAATAAACATAATTGCATCTTGCATTGTCAAGAAGTGTTATAGATCCTTTACCTCTCACCGGACATGGTGCATCATTACCAAATCTGACATAGCCTCCATCATAATCTTCTAATATAACAAACTTGTGTTTATCTCCTGTCATATGATGTGAGCATCCACTATCTATAATCCAAGAATCATTAGTGTTTATGTGAGATATTAGGGCTTTTTCTTCATATCTTTCTTCATCTGATCCATCTTTGATAGCCACATAAACTACTTCCTTTGTATCAGTCTCATCTGATTTATCATCATTGGATTCCTCATCAGCTATTAGGCATTTCTTTCTATCTCTTCTTCTAAAGTCTCGATGTCCTCTGTAATGATTATCTTTCTATCTGTCATCTCGGTAATCTCTCTTTTTAGTAAAATCTTTGTCAGGATAGTTAGAAGCCATATGTCCTATCTTATCACAATTGAAACATTTCAAAGGTAGTTTTCCTTTATACTTACCTTTGCCTCTCGGTAATCTTTTGGCTAATAGTGCTTCAAACTCTTCTTGCTTTCTGATTTCCTCATACAGTTTGTGTACTGCCTCCATGTTCTTACGAAATCTTTCACTTGCTCCATTGTGATCTCCTTCAGAGTACTTATACTTTCTTTCATTGAAATCATTAGATTCATCAAGATGAAAAGAACTAAATGTAGATTCAACTTTATTTACCAAAGATTCACTGTTATCAAAATTACTTAACTCAAATGCATGTAGCTTACCAATAGTAGCATCTAAAGAAACTGGCATATTAGATACAGACCTCAATTCATTGATTGCAGAGACTCGGATTACATAAGCTGGTAGAAGGGTTCTTAACAACTTGCTTGTTATATCCTTTTCTTCAATAGTTCCACCTGCTCCTTTGATTTGATTGACAATCTCCTTTAGTCTTGTACTATACTGAGTTATGTTCTCACCTTCATTCATCCTCATAGATTCAAGTTATCCTCTTAGACTATCTACTTTTGTTGTTTGAACATGTTCATCTCCTCCATATATTGATATGAGCTTATCCCACATTACCTTTGCATCATTGCAGCCTTCTAGATCATTAAACTCTGAATCGGTCAATGCAGATGTTATTTCAATCATTGCTTGAATATGTTCTTGCTTTGCCTTTATCTCTTCCATAGTCAATGGATAGGTGCTTGGTCTGACAAAATCATTCTCCAGATAGTATACATCATATTCTCCAACTCCTGATAGATGTAGCTTCATCCTTTTCTGCCATGTAGAGAAACTTGACTTGTTTAGCTTCGGTGCATCCCTCTTATACATCTTGGACCTTTAACTCAAGTGCCTTTAAACTTTCCTTCCAGAGTCCAAAGCTCTGATACCAATTGATAGTTCTGATACTTAATATAAGTACAAATCCAATAGAAAATAAGATGAGAGGGGGGGGGTGAATTATACAAATTTAATCATCCATAAAAACATCAGATTCAACCTTGGTAACATATATTTCAATAATAAAACCAAAACTGTTAAACATGCAAACTCAAAAGAATATAAACATCATAAACCTCATAACACCAGATTTAACGTGGAAACCCAAATAAGGAAAAACCACTGTGGGATTTCAGACCCACTAAGAAATATACTCTTCTAGAGTATGCTTGGTTAAAAGCAAATCCTGTTAAATATTACAAACACATTGCTAGATGTGACCTGGTTAAGGGATCTCCCTCAGATCTGTTAGGATCTTCACCTTGTTAGAAGTGACCTTGTTAAAGGATTTCAAACACTCAATTAGAATGTTACCTTGCTAGAGGGTTTTACAAATAAATCTGTTAAGTCCACTCGGTTAAGAGATTTTCTGTCACTTTCACAAAATAATAGTAATAAAATCTATCTACAACTTCACATCTAAAATGCTAAAGCGGATTCCTATTTTTTCAATACAATCTAGACATAGAATTAATCTTGTCTATCTGCTGGGCTTCTATACTCTTGTTATTCTAACAAGTCTTCAAGCTTCTGTGCTCAGTAATCACTATGTAGCATCCCTGTGCATACACTTGCCCGCATACATTATTTATCAACAGTTTCCTATTTATAAACAATTAGGTAACCGCTTAATCTCCATGATCACATTTCCCATGATTGATCATAGATATCAGATCTTTGATCTTGTCCAGGTTCAATGCATCTTTTGATCTGAAAACATTTCACCCCGCCTAGGAATTTGCATATTAGTCTTGGAACTTGTGCCAGGGTATTGCGGTTCAATCTGAGCTGTAGATCTTTATGTCAACTTTCCATTGCCTTAGATTCGTTAACAAACTTCATCCACGACTCACCAATCATTTAATCAGTTCCAGCTCATCAGCTTCCTTCATTAAATAATGCATGCAAACAATTAATGCATTATGTTATAGCTCGGTTACAACTCAATGAATACTAAACTTCACTCGGTAGACATTCCTCCTTCATTAACCGATAGCGATAACCTTAGGGTTTACCGACTAGGTTCCTTAAGGTTTACCGACTAGGTTCTTTTCTTGATAACATAGTGTAGTATTAACCTTTACAATTTACAACTTATGTATGATGTTAAAACAATCTAAAACATCATGATCTCATCATTGTCTGACTCGGTACTAGTTGCCCATTGAATACCTTATTCATCCCCTTATTCATGATATTCTTTCCTGTTTCTTTTACCGACATCTTTATAATCTTCATATCATACTTCTCAAGATATGGAAACATCATACTGAATTAGAAAATCAATTTCTTGACATCAATGACAAAATAATAATATCAAGACAGTAAAACATCCTTAATCAGCTATATCCATAATCATCAACAACCTTCTCAATATCCTTATTAAAATGCCAACAATCTTTCATTGTCTGTTATAATGCAATATTGCCAACACATTCTTATTCTGGGTAGTATGCATGGTATGCACTTAATATATATGCTTGACATATGAATCCTATTGATGTCCTTATAGAGGATTTAATAGTATTATAAATGTAGACGTATAAACTTGACCACTTTCCTAAGTGAATATTTAATATTCATTTTTAACCCCATTCCCCTTATAAATTAAATTTTATTTAATTAATTTCTTTATATTCATCTATTTAATTAAATAAATTGCTCAATTTATTTAATTGAGTTCACCTAAGCCTTTTCCAGCCTTTGATTAAATAAATCACCCTATTTAATTAATTCCCCTTTCCCCTTTTTAATTAAATTTACATTTAATTAAATTGATCCTTGCCAATAAATAAATCTAATTTATTTATTTAAAATCCCCCACTTGCATTTTCCTACATCTCCCACTTGCCTCCTTAACCCCCTTCTATATTCTTCTAATCACTTCCAATTTATCCTAATCCATCTCCTAATTATTATCACAATCCTAAGCAAAGAGAAGTCACTTCTCAAAGTTTCCAAAGTCTTTGAAAACCATTAAAGGCTTTATGTCCTCAACAAGTTAACCCTCAAAGTCTTCCAAACCATTTAAGGCTCAAGTACATAACCATTAATGGTTAACTCAACCTTCTTGCATTATTATAGACTTTCTCTCTAACACAGCTCTCATCCAACCCAAGGGTCTCATCAAGCATTCATTGCTTTAACCTTGGTTATCCCTTTAACCCTTGCACAAGAGTTTACCTCTTGGGTAAAAGCTTTATCCATTGGATAACCCTAATCTAACTATAACCTTACCTCCTAAGGTAACCTCCATGTTTTCTCAAGCATTTAATGCTTCTTTCATCTCCTCTCAAGCAACCTCTTGTTGACAATTGTCACCATTTCATTGGTGAGAATTGTAAACATGGATTGATTAACTTTCAATCCTAGCCCTTGTTTAGATTATTCAATCTTGACCATCCATTGCCCTATTTTTCCTATAAATATAGCTCTCATTCTCTCATTTGGATATACAGGTCTTTGTGTATCAAACTTATAGTGATTTTGCTAGTGATATAGAAGTTTTTATGCATCCAAACTATAGTAATTTTGCTAAAGAGATCCACGTCTTCATGCATCAAACTTGTAGTCTAATTAACTAAGCATTTTAGCCTCTCTTTGATAAATCATCTTAATAAGCATTTAGAAGCATTCTAATATCATAAAATATCTATGTTAGACTAGTATATCATTGTTAGGATAATTAGCTAATCTTATCATCATCTTTGTGCTAGTTTAATCATCGTAGATTCAATAGCATACATATCTAGGAAGGAATTCATGCATAATACTCAAACATCACTCATTCTTGGAGTTGTCATTCATAAGTCACTTTGCTCAGTGATCTGAGAGAAAAGGTATTGACTTCAGGGATCCTGTGAGATAGAGAACAATGGTTTACCCCTTGTGAAGTTGAGCTATCTCAGATAGTTCCTATAACTTGCACCAAGAGTCTCATTGGAGTGTGGGCCTTTTTGAATTAGACTTTTACATTTTGGTCGCCCTCATTTCCTCCACACATTTCTGGCATCAAATCAGTCATATCAAAAATAACATCAAGACCCATATCACAAGCATCAACACCAAAAAACCATATCGAGAAATCAAAGCAACATATCGCAAGCATCAACATCAAAGAACCATATCGAGAAATCAAATCTGACCCATATCGAGAAATCACAAATCTAACCCATATCAAAAATTAAGACCCATATCGAGAAAGCAATCAAAGATCCATATCGCAAGCATCAAATCAAGACTCATAACACAAGCAATGAAATCAAAAATCCATATTGGACATCAAATCAGAACTCATATCAAAAATCAAAGATCCATATCGAAAGAAACATCAAAACCCATATCGAAAGCAATATCAAATCCATATCGAAAGCATCAAATCGAGACTCATATCGGGCAACAAAATCAAAGATCCATATCAAACTCAAAATCAAGATCCACATCACAAATCAATCAGCTTGGCACTCCATATCGACAACAATTCATATTGACAACAAAAGACTTAGAACATCATACACCAACATATCAGAAATCAAACATCATCACAAAGAAGGACTCACATTCGCTCAGGAACCATAACAAAATAATCAACAAACACATATCGACATCTAAGACATCTATCTAACCTATTTGACTCACAACGCATTCTTCCATCTTTCTTCATCAACTTTGGACCCTAAGTGCTAACCTATCCTCCTTGAGCACTACCAAATTCTACTCAGACGCTAACCTACCTAAGTTAACCCTATGCACTTGTAGTGTCCTAAAATTGCGACACTTGCAATTTCGACTGCATTTCGGTCTTCACGATGGCGACGCAACACGCAACCTGAATGGAGACCCTGAAACTTGCTCACGACACTGAAAACTGCATTTTTCAAGCACCCTGGCCTGAACCTCCTTGCACCCTGCTGTCCCGGGGGGTGGGACCAGAGCGCCCAGTGCCCTGGTCCTTCAGGACCAGGGCGCCCAGCGCCTTGGTCCCCAGGACCATGGCGCCCAGCACCCTGGTCCCTGGGTCCTATTTTGGGCCCGGTCTCCTAAGGGGTCTCGGGTCTTTTTGTTTGCAAATTGGAAATTAACTTTCTTGGTCGGCCTAAGGTCGGGAAAATCAGTCTATCAGCCCTAAATGACAAGTATATAAACTACATTTTTCTCTCTCATTTGGCATGAAGAGGATATGTGTACAAAGCGTGGAAATTATACTCAAGCATTCAAGCATTCAAGCATTCCTTCTAAGTCTCCATTCAAGGCTAAGTGTTGCATTCAAGACAAGGATTCAACCATTGAAGAGGAGATCACATACAACATATTACTACAACATACAACATACAACATCTAAACCTTCGCACATAAGGATACAAACATCCTTAGAACAAGGTATTAATACTTGTTTTACAGTCATTTACATTTACAGCTCTTGCTCATTTTTTGGTTAATTCCAAAACCGGGGTTTGACCTAAAGGCAAACCCCTAATCCCTAACCCCCCAATCGTCTTCGCTTTTCTATGTGTAGGTTGCAGGTACGCGGCTGAAATTGAAGATCTGTAATCCTTGTGCAGAGACAAACAGATCCCCCTTCGTTTCGCGGATTTTTCGGAGGACCGTGGCGCCGGGCGCTATCGTCCCGACAACTTTTTCTCAAATTTGCAGGACAGCGCCGTATCGACATTTTACTGCTAATTCCAGGTCCGCAGCTTCATCCTATAACCCGAACTCAGTTTATAAGCGAATCTTTATGACTTTCTATGCGTTCCTAGCTTAATTTCCTTAACAACATTCTTTACAAAAGAGGGTAGCCTTGCTTTCCTAACCCTTGGAATTCATTTAGCATCCAATCTTACATTGTGTGGGATTGGATCTTATGAGTTTCAACCCCTCTTTTGAATGTAAAGTCTCTCCCCTAAGTGAAAAACCATCGAATCCTAGCGAACCTCCCTTCTCTCTCCTCGGAGTTGGAAGAGGGGAGAGCAACTAGGGTTCGATCGCGATTTTTCCGCTTTACATTTTGGTGAACCCGACGTGAACATCCTTTCTGATTTTTCATGCTTAGATCTGAAAAAAAAAAATTGACTACATTTCCATGTTTGATCTTTTGCAAAATTTTAGAGGTGATTGCATAAAAACCCTAAATTTTCTTTTTAGTAATTGAACCTGCGAAATGTCTAAATGTTAATGCCTGTTTCAGATCTGCCCTTCTATTACAAATTTTTAATTCATATTTGTGCTTTAATTCTGAAAATTAAGTGGTTAAGTGTCAAAACCCTAATTTTTGAAACCCTCTTGATTCAACCTTTGTCTGACAATTTCACTGATCAAAACATCTCCAAATCAGCTGTAACTTTGGATTCCGCAATAAAATCACAATATCTTTCATCTCTGAAAATTTGGAAAAAAGTTGCGAGGACCGTGGCGCCGGGCGCCATCGTCCCCGACATTTTTTCCAAAATTTTGGGAGCGAGATCTTATTGTATTTTCCTGCTAAAATCCAGAATTTTGGCTGATTTTATCAATTTTAACACCTTCAAAATAACAGTCAAAGTTGGTCTTGTGATTGCTTGGATTAAGGCTTCTAAACATTTAAAAATCATTGAAATTGAAATTTTGTGTCAAAATTGTGTTCTTACTGTCCTAAATCTGAAAAGTGTGTTATCATTCATTAAAAATTTCAGTGCTTTATTCAAATTCTTGCATTTTGTGACTTTTGAAATTAAGTGCTTAATTACAACAACTTTAATTTCTGCTTTCAAAATTGAATTTTGCCTGAAATTGAGTCAGTTTTTGAATTTCAAATTTGCATTGCTCTTGACATTCCCTCTAAAATCATAAAATTCAAAATTTCAGTTTCCCTCTCTTTTTCAAAATTCAAATTTTGCATTTTTCGACAATCTTGGTAGGGTTCAATTTTGATATTACAACTTTAATTTGGCCTATCTACAGATCGTAAAATCACTCAATTTTTTCAGATTGGCTTTAAAATCATCATACCTTTCATCCCTGCAAATTTTGAAAAAAAGTTGCAAGGACCGTGTTGCACTCCGAGCGCCACGGTCCCGGACATTTTTTTCGAAATTTCGAGAGACTGTTGTGATTGCATTTAACAGCTTAAATCCAGAAGATTGGCTGATTTTACTGAAAATTGCTACCTCTAAAATCAAAATTTTCTCTCCTTCTCTAGTGCATGAGTTTTACAACAATAAGCCCTACTTACACTATTCCCGTTAGACGAAGCCGTAGAATTAAGTCTTTCCAAGGTTTAACTACTAAGGAGATGGAACCTAATTTGAATAACCTTTTTAACGAGGACATGGGTAATTCCTCTAATCCTCCTAATGATGAAGAAGCTCTCCATGAGGTTTCTGAAGAACAACTTTCTAAATTGGATAACCAATTTGACGATTTTCGACAATGGATGTCTCAAGAATACCCTGATAGTCAAGCTCTTCCTTTAATTGAGGGTCTAAAACGTATGCTTCAAAGTGATAAGAATGGAATTGATATTTTGCGTGGTATTGCACACATTGTGGGTTCGAATGTGATGCCTATGAAGAGTTGTGCTGAAAATTTGGGTTATACACAACCTCCTACACAAGTCAATCATTCTATTCCTTTGACAACTCCTATTGCTAGTATACCTACCTTTACATCAAACATCATGGCTACTTCTATACAAGACATTCCTCCTATGATCACCAGTCATGGGGGCAACCCTTCTTCTTCAATTAACCCTCTTCCTTTATTCAATCCGATTTCTTCATTCACTCCTTCAATGAGTGTTCCTATTACATCTCCACAAATGAACATGATGCAAGGGGGCAATTCATTTAATCATTCCATTCCTCCTTGTAGTGTTCCTCCTGTCCAATCATCTCCTATGACTAATTATCATAGGGTCCCACCACCTTACTCTCTACCTTCTTTCAATAACATAACACCTCCATCTCAATCTAACACATCTAATATGAACTCTTCGACTGAAGCGACCATTAACAATCTTGCACAAACTGTCTCTTCTTTACAGCAACAAATTGCCTCTATGAATCAATCTAAGTTTAGTGTGCCCACATTTGATGTTGCGAGCCCACTTTCTCTTGACATTGTTCGAGCTATCCCTCCTAAACATGTTGAAATCCCGCATTTGGAACTTTATAATGGTAAAGGAGATCCTCTAACACATGTTAAGACTTTTCAAACAATTTGTACTGATTTTGCTTATGACCAAAGGTTGCTTGCAAAACTATTCACTAGAACATTAAGAGACAAAGCCCTACAATGGTATTGCTCGTTGCCTTCTTATTCTATTACTTCTTTTGAACAACTTGCAAATGCTTTCATTCAACAATTTCAAAACAATATATGTCCTAAAGTTACTTTGATTGATTTAATGCATTGTAAACAAGGTGTTAAAGAAAAAGTGACTGATTTCATTGGTAGATATAAGCATTTGTATGCTCAAATTTCTTTTCCAGTGCCTGACAATGATATTCAAAGAATCTTTATTTCTAATTTACAAAAAGATATTCCAGACAAACTTCTATTTTTTGAGTTTACTTCTTTCCAACAGTTGTACGCCACTCTTCACAATTATCAACTGACTGTGAGTCAAATGGAACAATCACATCCTATGGCTCCGAGTGATAAGGGTGATAGCAGTCAACAACCATTTGGGAAGTTTAAACCAAACAGAGATTCCATCAAATTCAATGAAAACATCATCAACAACAATGTGAATGCAGCATCAGGTGTGCCTCCTATTTCTAAATTTTTCAAGAAAGAAAGAAAGTATACTCCTTTGAATGAATCATTGCATAGTATTATGAATAAGTTATTGGAACAAAATGTGCTTACTCTTCCTCCTATAAGACAAATTGATCCTGCAAAGATTACTTCACCTTATTTTGATAACAAAGCTTTTTGTCAATTTCATCGTCAGCCTGGGCATGATACTGAAAAATGTTTTTCTTTAAAGGGTAAAATTCAAGATTTGAATGATAATAATACTATTTCTATTTCTGGAGTGAATGATAAAGGCAATACATCTGTAGCTCCTCCTAATCAAAATCTTCAGATTTTCACTGATCCATTACCTTCTCATACCTCTAATGCGATTGAGACTAATGGTTCCTCTTTTTCATCTGATGGTCTTGTGTCTATGACTCCGAATGTGATTAACTTCGTAGAGCAGCAAGAAAACCCTAAAGAACCTTCCATCACATTTGATTCCAGTGAAACCATTAGGGCACCTGATGGTCCTTTATACATAGTTGCAAAAGTTAAGAATACACCTTGCCGTGGAGTGCTTATTGATCCTTCGTGCATGGTTAATGTTATTACTGAAGAATTTCTTTTTACTTTGCAATTGAATCAAGTGATATATGACAAAACAGATGTGATTGTGAAATTATTTGATGCATTTTCTTCTCCTGCAATTGGTTCTATTACATTGCCTATTGAGGTCCATAACAAATCTCTTGATGTGAACTTTGCTATTATTCCATCTTCCAAACAATTTCGTGTGAAGCTTGGCTATCCTTGGCTATCTTCCATGAAAGCTATTGCTTCTCCTATTCATAAGTGTTTGAAATTTCCCCATAATGGTGAAGTTGTTACTGTCAATCATAGTCTCTTTAAACCAGCTAAAAGAACCTCTAGTGTTCCTATTGATTACTTTTGGCCTAAACAATTCCAATCTCTTCCTTCGCGAAGTGATCATCTTTTCAAATCTTATCAAAAATGGAAAACAGATATGATCCTATCTCTAAGTGAACCTAGAACACCTAAACTTGATATTCCTATCATTCTTGAGAAGGAAGTTCTTCCTTTGAAAGATAAAACTAATGTCTTTCCTCAAGAATATTCTCAACCCATCCCTATGGATGTGACTATGTCTATACCTAATAAACTTCCTAAGAGTAGACCTATACCTCCTCGTCATGATGGACTTGGTTTTCTCCCTAAACCAAAAATTCCTCCTTTATACGGAGCAGTTCCTCTTCCTTCTTTTTATAGAGAGAAGAGATCTTCTTCTTCTCCTATTATCCAGCCTAAGAGACCACAACCTAAACACCCAAGTGCTAAGGATGAGAACATTCCTCCTCCTCAGTCTTCTTCACTTCCTACTAAGACTAGACGAAATCGTTCTGCACGTGAACGCCGACGAAAGCGTCGTCTTAGAGCTAAAACTTTACAATCTCCAAAAACACCTTCAACAAGCATTATTCCATTTTCTCCTCAGTCGGACATTGAGCCTAAATCTCCTAAACATAAGATGCATGATGGTCTTGATCCGGTGCGAGTTAAAGATCCTATTTTTATAAATCTTGATGATGATATAGATGAAAATGTTATTCATGATGAAAATGTTACTCCTCTTGCTTCTGATAGTGAATATGAACTTGTTGATGTTGATAACCATTTATCTAATGAATTTTCTAAAGCACTTATCCTAGCTCCTAGACAAAAACAATGTGGCTCGGAACATGAACATAGCCCTTGTTTGGATCTTGTGATAGCTCCATCTGCTGTGTTGGATGTTCCTCCTCTAGCGTGTTCCCTGCCTTCCCGAAACATTGATCAGCAAGATCGGGGGGTAGATGACATGCTAGACTAGTTACATTAGCATAGCAGATTCTCTCCTCCTCTCTTTTGTTACTTCTTCTATATGTTATTCTCATTCTTCTATTTGTTGTCCTTGGTGTTGTCTACTTGAGGACGATGCAAAGCATTGAGATCTCTCGATCTCTCTCATGTTGACTCAAAAGACACATGTGTTCCCTTCTTCTAGGTGACCTTCCTTGATTAGGGAATGAAGAACAATTATGCATACATACATATGATAGATATACATGAATTATCATACAGCATACTGACCCCGAGGAAAGCGAAGTCACCTCGTGCTTTGTGTTTTGTGTCTATTATCCTTGGGTTTATCTCACACTTGGGGGCTAAATCCTTGCGATAACGTGCTCCTTTCCTTTCTCATTTCTTATGTGTATCACTACGTTAAAACAATCACCCCCGGTGAGGCGTGTGCGATCGCTTTAACGTAGGGGGGCATACATCCCGTTCATATCTTTTCAAGATACTTGAAAATTTCTTGGCAAATTTAGCCTTGCCTTGAAAATTTTTGATATCTTTCTTGCATGATTCATAGTGAGGGAGCCTTACTACTGACAGTCATGGTTCTTCCTCGCAATCTTCCCTTTTACTTTGTCAATCGAAGTCGTAAGATCCTTAGTCCACTGGGGGCTTGGTGTATCTTGCCTCCTTGACGTGGTGAAAGTCTTTCAATGTTGTTTCCTTGTACTTTACCGGAAGTATGAGCATACATAATCCCGCTAAAGTGGGGGCTAAATGTAGCGTCCTAAAATTGTGACACTTGC
The DNA here is from genome assembly GCF_030272615.1 of Cryptomeria japonica. Lineage (NCBI taxonomy): Eukaryota > Viridiplantae > Streptophyta > Pinopsida > Cupressales > Cupressaceae > Cryptomeria > Cryptomeria japonica. The sequence goes on along the minus strand of NC_081415.1, from coordinate 48,733,063 downwards.
AATTTCGACTGTATTTCGGTCTTCACGATGGCGACGCAACACGCAACCTGAATGGAGACCCTGAAACTTGCTCACGACACTGAAAACTGCATTTTTCAAGCACCCTGGCCTGAACCTCCTTGCACCCTGCTGTCCCGGGGGGTGGGACCAGAGCGCCCAGCGCCCTGGTCCTTCAGGACCAGGGCGCCCAGCGCCTTGGTCCCCAGGACCATGGCGCCTAGCGCCCTGGTCCCTGGGTCCTATTTTGGGCCCGGTCTCCTAAGGGGTCTCGGGTCTTTTTGTTTGCAAATTGGAAATTAACTTTCCTGGTCGGCCTAAGGTCGGGAAAATCAGTCTATCAGCCCTAAATGACAAGTATATAAACTACATTTTTCTCTCTCATTTGGCATGAAGAGGATATGTGTACAAAGCGTGGAAATTATACTCAAGCATTCAAGCATTCAAGCATTCCTTCTAAGTTTCCATTCAAGGCTAAGTGTTGCATTCAAGACAAGGATTCAACCATTGAAGAGGAGATCACATACAACATATTACTACAACATACAACATACAACATCTAAACCTTCGCACATAAGGATACAAACATCCTTAGAACAAGGTATTAATACTTGTTTTACAGTCATTTACATTTACAGCTCTTGCTCATTTTTTGGTTAATTCCAAAACCGGGGTTTGACCTAAAGGCAAACCCCTAATCCCTAACCCCCCAATCGTCTTCACTTTTTTGTGTGTAGGTTGCAGGTACGCGGCTGAAATTGAAGATCTGGAATCCTTGTGCAGAGACGAACAGATCCCCCTTCGTTTCGCGGATTTTTCGGAGGATCGTGGCGCCGAGCACCATCGTCCCGACAACTTTTGCTCAAATTTGCAGGACAACGCCATATTGACATTTTACTGCTAATTCCAGGTCCACAGCTTCATCCTATAACCCGAACTCAGTTTATAAGCGAATCTTTATGACTTTCTATGCGTTCCTAGCTTAATTTCCTTAACAACATTCTTTACAAAAGAGGGTAGCCTTGCTTTCCTAACCCTTGGAATTCATTTAGCATCCAATCTTACATTGTGTGGGATTGGATCTTATGAGTTTCAACCCCTCTTTTGAATGTAAAGTCTCTCCCCTAAGTGAAAAACCATCGAATCCTAGCGAACCTCCCTTCTCTCTCCTCGGAGTTGGAAGAGGGGAGAGCAACTAGGGTTCGATCACGATTTTTCCGCTTTACAGCACTAGCATGTCTATCGTATGCACTATGCGGTTTAACCTATGCACTAACACAGAAGAATCCGATGTAAAAATTGAAAAATGTGATCAAAATGAACAAATTCAATCCAAAACGCAGAGAGATTTCAACCACTTACTAGTGGGCCATAGGCGGCAGGTCTCTGGTGTCGCCTGATGCACTCAAATCAGTGCGAGGAGTATGGAATCAACATTGTCGTTAGATCTCCAAATATCACAATCGCAAAGAGACGAGTGTGCAAATGATTTTTCAAACTCACTTTTTTCCTTTTAATAGGGTAAAATCAACAAGGCTAATAAGTGGGGCATGTATTTTCCTCACTTTTTCATTTTTAACCTTATCAACATCATTTTCGGGAGATGAATCAATAATGTGCATTCAACACAATCAATATTCTCAAATTGCAATTAATCCAAAAACGCTCATCAACTTGACAATTTTTCACTAAAATCTTGATTCATCTCCCGAGAGGGCATCATCAATATCGTTCATCAAATCTAGGGTATCATATCGACATTTCAACACACAAAATAATATTGATCAAATTTTGACAGCATATCCGACAAATTTTCTTTGAATCAACATGTGCGCACACGTCACTTCAAAGAGGGGCAAAATGTAGACGTATAAATTTGACCACTTTCCTAAGTGAATATTTTATATTCAATTTAAACCCCATTCTCCCTATTAATTAAATTTTAATTAATTAATTTCTTTGTATTCATCTATTTAATTAAATAAATTACTCAATTTATTTAATTAAGTTCACCTAAGCCTTTTCTAGCCTTTGATTAAATAAATCACCATATTTAATTAATTCCCCTTTCCCCTTTTTAATTAAATTTACATTTACTGAAATTGATCCTTGCAAATAAATAAATCTAACCAATTTATTTAAAATCCCCCACTTGTATTTATGCAAGTTGCATCTATTTGATTGAAATAAAGTAATTTTATTTTAATTAAAATCCTTTTCCCTCCAATTGCATTTTCCTACATCTCCCACTTGCCTCCTTAACCCCCTTCTAGATTCTTCTAATCACTTCCAATTTAGCCTAATCCATCTCCTAATTATTGTCACAATCCTAAGAAAAGAGAAGTCACTTCTCAATGTCTCCAAAGTCTTTGAAAGCCATTAAAGGTTTTATGTCCTCAACAAGTTAACCCTCAAAGTCTTCCAAACCATTTAAGGCTCTTACATTTAACCATTAATGGTTAATTCAAACTTCTTGCATGATTAGAGACTTTCTCTCTAACTCAACCCTCATCTAACCCAAGGGTTTCATCAAGAATTCATGGCTTTAACCTTGGTTATCCCTGTTGGGGTCCAAGAACATTGAGAGGGGGGGTGAATCAGTTTTTTGTCAGTAAGATATGATTTTACCCTTTTATAACATACACATATAAACTGGTAAATGAAGAAACATGTAACTTGAAGCAAATAAACCATCCACATAAATGAACACCATAACACACAAAATTAATACCTGGAAAACGTCAAAGAGGAAAAACCACGGTGGGATTTATGACCCACAATATCAATTCATTGGCCATATGAAAGTTTATTACATAAAATGGGGGCTTGCACATGCAGGAAGGCACACTGCCTAGAGCACACTGCTCATCACAAAAAGAGTCTCACTGACTACAAGCTTTTGCTGAAATAAAACAGTAATAATGAACTCACAAAATGCACCTGCTATGCCAAAAAGAGTTTCAGTTATAGTTTTGCTCTATACCAGTTCATAAACCCTGAACACTTTTACTGACATCTCTTCTCCTCCAAGAATTCTTTCCAAACTATCCACAGATCATTGCATGATATAACATTCATATATAAATGATCTACATACATATTCTTCGCATCATATAGTTCTTCTATTATTCTCTTATATCACTATTTACAAAATGACCTAGCAAACTGACCTATATACCCTTACAAACAATAAGCCTTATGTCAGCTTCAAATGTATTACAAAAGATATACAATGTCGGCTTTATATAATAATTACAAAATAATTTTACAAATAAAACTTCCTTCAGGTCCAAGGCTGATGTTGGCTTCATTGAAGTGCGGGATGCCAGTGCTGGTGTCGGTGTCGGTGTAACCCTGGATTCTCCAATGTCAGTATTTGTCGATGAATGCCTCGTAGTGCTAGTGCATGTTGGTGTAAGATTCCTTATGAATCTTGTTGCCAAGTAACCATGTTGCCATCAATGACAACATATGAATCCAATGAGTGTCAATTGCCAACAATCTCCCCCTTTGGCATTGATGGCAACACTCATGTGAAAACTGGATTCCATGCCGGTTCAACCTGAAGTATGCTTCCCTTGAGCAATACAATCCTTCCTGATATCCTTCCCATATTTTTTGTCTGATATTTTTCACATTATATACACTCCCCCTTTGGCATCAATGCCAAAGACCGGTGAAAGAATTTGAAAAAATTAATGAATATAGATTACTTTACCAGAGCTGGACCAATTTCAAAATTTTCGGGTAATCCTTGTCTAGCAACTATAAATATGTATCCCAATCAGTTCTAAAGGTATCAGATATGGATACAAGTCCACTCAGTAAGCGTGCAAATGTTTCCTTCTCTTTGACTTCTTCTGATGTGGGCTTATAAATCATATCCATACATTCCCTCTTATGTATACTGAGTGAATCCCATCTAGGACTCACCAATCCTCTAAGACTCCTTGCTCTTCGAATGATCTTGTCTCTTTCCTTTTCAAAAGAAAAAATTTGGTTCTCCAAGGACAAAATTTGTCCATCAACAGATGTTGTTAGTGAGGTTAATCCATCAAAAGAATTTGCAATATTGGCAACCTTACCATGTAATTCCTTTAATCTGCTATCTATATTTGTTGTAAGAGTTTCTATGTTACAACAGACCCTATATATATGTGTACAGTGTTTCAAACAATTCTCAATAAGAATCAATTTTCCTTCAATTTTCTTTTTCTCTGGTTCAATAATTTGATCAAAAGTGACTCTCTTAGCCACAGTAAATCTCTAAGTGCCTGCTGATCTGAAATTTGCTGCAAAGATTGAAAGTTGTTAGATATATGCTCAATTAATGCTTTAAGCTTTCCGAAAGGGCTTGCTTCATTTTCAATCTTACAATCAGGAATTAGTCTATGCAAAACTGTGATTAAGTTATCTATTATTCCTTTATCTAACAATCCCTCCTTTATTAGTTTCTGAGTAGCTATCATCATTAACTCAATGGGACTCATCTTAGTGATTGATTTCTTCTCAACTTGAGAAGTGTCAATTGCCAAAACCTTTACCGGGGAATCAATATTAACTGTTGGTATAGTCTCAATTCCCTTTGCCTTATCCTCCTTAGCACCGGTGACTTCACCATTTGGTGCAGTATTTATTACTATCAGTAGAGTATTATCCACAATATTGATAGTAACCTATACAATGTCTTGTTTAAAAGTTGTTTCTGTCGGTATTGACTGTACACTCTCCTTTACTGCCAGTTTATGCAAAATTGGAGCTAAACTATCCAAAATACCTTTCCCTTTAGATCTGTCTAGGATGGTGGAAGTTTTTGCTTTTACAAATTCTTCTTGGGAGGTGAGAAAATCAGGATTCTTTTGGAAAAATTTGGCCCAACCATATTTGGTTTCATTTACTACCGCATTTACCCTGCCCATCATTAGGCTTATTTGCCAGGGTTTGCTACTAAAAACTATTATGTTTGCAACATCAATGCATCGTTTCATTTCCTCATTGTTTATTGAACCAAACATACCCAAAAGTTCTACTTCCTTAATTTCTCGATCCCTCTTGATTGCATCAAGTCTTCTAGCATCTAATTTATTTTATAGTGATAGAGGAATTTCCTTCAAAATTTCTGCTAAGGCTTTCTTATATATATCCATGTATAACAAAATTGCCTCTTCAATCTCATTTTTCTCATTATCCTCTAAACCTTCATAATAAATGCATACCATTTTCAACATCCCATCCTTGGTTACTTCATCAATCAATTCAGCATAGGTCATTGTATCCTTACCAGATTTAGTATCATCATAATTCTTCTTCTTGTTGTTGTGGGTTGCCGGAGTGGATGTGACTAGTTTCCTCTTCTGAATGGGTTTCCTTGCTGGAGGTGGGGGTGCAACAGGTTTTGTCACTTTTCTCACAAGCTTCCTCCTTGGCTCCACCTTCTTCTCCTCTACTCGAGGTTGGTCAACTTTATTTCTTTGTACTCTTCTGAATGCTAGAGGTTCATTATCCTTTGGATCAGAGTTAGAAGTGACAAAAGAAATGAAAGTTTCAGGCTTCTCTGCCTCAAGAGCACTAATTGTTGTTGGTTCCTTTGCCGGTTTGGATCCAGAACCCAATTAAGTGTCTATCTTATGGATTACATCCTGTATGTATGCAGACATCTTGTCTATTTTCTTCTTCTTTTCTTGTCGAAGTCAATCTTGACTTCAAGAGCCTTTTCTTTAGTAGTACCAAAGTATTATGTCTTATCATCCAATGGAGCTTCAAGCAACATTTTTGCATAAAATTCAAAAATGCTATCATCCACTTCATATCCAAGCTCAATGACCCATATGATCCTAGGTTCTACTACCTCCATAAAAGTTTCATCATTTTTTACCATAAAACAAATATCAGTGGAGTACTTCTCCACAATGTGCTTTGATATTCTTTCCCTCTGTTTCATATTTTCTTGGAATGTTTTGAAATATCCCCAAAGCTTTTCATCCCTGTTCATACCAAGATCAATGATTTCTTCCTTGATTTGCATACTTACCAGTATATCGTGAGCCCAACTCTTCTTCCCTAGACCGGGTATCTCATTCATGAAGTAAAACATTAAACAAACAATGATATTTTTGAACCTAAAAGTTCCTTTCTTAACACTCTTAATCTTTCCAAGATTTATCATTAACTCACTTCTAAACCATTCACATAAATCACACTTCTCATTATTCTTTAACATCTGATAAGCAGCATGGATGCAGGAATGACCAACAGAGTTCAGTCGACTAGATTGAGTTACACTATAGCCGATTATCATGTTGACAAATTTCACATCTAAGTCCTTGATGGTGCCGATTCTCATAGATCTTCCATCATGGGTTGCGGCGGTGAGCTTCTCAACCACAGTGGTGGAAATTTTCTTGTCAGGTTCTTGTCTGACTTTGGGTAAGCTAGTGACTACTTGAATTGCTTCCTTTGTGATCATGTAGGGCCAATACAGCCATATGAACTCATTGTGAACCCTGCTCAGAACATATCTGATCACCTCATCTTTGAATTCTAATATGTATAGAATACCGGTTAACCCTAGATCCTCGATGATCTTATATTCTGACTTGATTGTTCTGAAGTCTCCCAGTATCACAAATTGATACATGCCCTCAATCTCTTCTATACCTAGATCCTCCAAGGTGCAGTGAATATATGCCCTTACATCTTCGACATACATCACGCCATCGGGAACGCGCCTGCAGAGTCTTCTTTCTTACCTATCTGGGGAACTTCCTTAAAAACAAGTCTCAGCCTATCCTTAACTTCAACAATGGTGGGATTTGCAATGCAAGTAGGAGTAGATGATCTGGATACCATTTTGAAGAAATACCTAAAAAATGATCGTCGGTGTTAACATTTTGATTGCTTCTCCGATGATTGTCGATAATCCTTTCAGAATGCTTTTTCTCGCTCTTAATCGCCTGAAATTCACCTTTGCTTCACTCTTGATTCCTTTAATGCTGGGTGAGTAAAAATGAGTTTACTTTCTCCTTTTATCAGCAAGCAAACCCTAATCCTTCACTGTCATAAATGCTTCGAGGTGTACCCTACCGGATGTTGGTTTCACACTCTTATGCTAGGTAATCCTTCATCAGTGATTAAGAAAACTCTCCAGATCTCCTTCAGGGAATATGCAAGATTTGTAATAGATTTTCCAACCCCTAAGGCATGTGCCTTAGTTATCAGACCTGGCAAATGAAAAATCAAGGAGGAAACCAACAGATAAAAGTGCAATGATTTACAGAAAAGGATAAAAAATTCAGGCTCTACAGTAAAAATTGTAGAGCAGGAGAAGATGGATGCAAAATTGAAGGACCTAACAGAAAAATAGGCTAAAAGCAGTAAAAAAATTGATGAGGAAAGAGCCAGTTTTCAAAAATTATACAAAAGTTATGAGTCTGTTGCTACCGAAATGAGAAAGATACAGGACCTATTGGATCATGGGAAGGAAAAATAAAAAAAATTGCAAGAGGAAGTAGAAGAAGAAAGAAAAAAATGTGCACAAATGAAAGAAGACCTGTACAATGCGAATGATAAAATAAAAACTTTGGAGGATAGATTGAAAGATAATATGAAAAATACAACGAAGTATAGACAAGAAAACATTTGGAAGCAAATAATGCAGAGGAGTGACAAGTTGTGTGAATGGTTTGAATTGAATGAAAGTCTGAGAGTAATTTATATGAAAAGCAAAGGGCACTTTGAGAAGAGCATACATGTTTATTCAAAAGAGGAGATGGCAAAAAAGATTCTACAAGTAGTCTACAGTTCTAGTGATAACTACTTGGCATCCAACGGAATTAAGAGCCGCATTGATACCACAGTTAAGACATCATCTATCATTCAAAAATGCCAGAAACTAAGGAAAACATCAAAAGTTATGGAAAATTGTGAAAAAAAATATTGAAGCTACAAGAAAAGAAAAATAATTTGATTAAACTTGCTTTGCCTAAGACCATTGACCCATCAAATAAATTTATTGGAAAAGAAGCTTACAAAAAAAGCATGGAGATAAAAAAAGAGTCTGATTTAGACTTGCTTCCTAAGGACACAACTCCCCAAATCTTTTTGGAATTCATCCAACCATTTACAACTCTAAATTCGGTATTGGATGAAACAGTGATGTCAAGTCAATCTTCTAAATATGGAATGTTGATGAAGTTGCAGTTGACTTTCCATACTTGACAGAATATTGACCTTCTTTCAGACGAAGAGTGGAGCACCCTACAAAAACTGGCATATAAATCTTAAGAATCATAGTATGTATTGCACAATTTTCTTCTTTTACTCTTAATTTCAAGATTTTATGTTTTTTTTGTTTGGAATTTGGCATCGCTTGAAATAACTCTATTTTGTGAATAGGAAAAAACCAACACTCACTATTCCTATTATGCTAATCCAGCCTATGAATCTATGATGCGTAGTGCAAAACTTCAGCTAGTAAACTTTTATTCTCAAATTGTCCCTTGCTTTAACATTTATGCATTTCTCTATTTTTGATTACTAGGTTTTAGGCACTTCTATTATCTATATTTAATTTATCATGGCATGAATTAATATTTAATTTTGAACTGTCTTTTTTGAACAGGAGACATCAGACATGTAGCAGATGTTAAATTTCTAATACGGCCTATAATGGCCATATAAATCTGTGTTGAGTTTGTGATTTTGATGTTGAGTCTTCACATGTTGCAATCTTGCAATTCGACCTGAAGCTATTGTTGCTCCCCTGTTTCTATAAAAGGGAATTCAGGGTCATTTGCAAAGGGTTCTGAAACTTTGTATTCACTTTTGCATGGACATTTGAGAGTCACACAGGAGTTGCTGTTACTCTCTTGTTTCTATAAAAGGGAATTCAGGGTCATTTGCAAAGGGTTCTGAAACTTTGTATTCACTTTTGCAATTTGCATGGAGAATCACACAGATTAGTGTATTACTATTGAATGAATTGTATCATATGGCTATATTTTGAAAGAATTAATGAAAATCTAAGTTCTCTACATGTGTATTACTATTGAATGAATTGTATGATATGGTTCTGAAATGTATCACACAGATTTGAGACTCAAACATGTCTAAATAAACAATAAACACATTATGGTCTTTTTTTATTATGCTATTTTAAATCTAGAAGTAGAAAGTTGAAAAATACAATTACAAATCAATATTAAATTCTAATTGCAAAAAGTAATATGATTTTGTAATATGAATGATGAGATACAGTAATAAGATTAATAAATACCAATATCTTATAGTTGCCATTCATCCTCATCAAATTTAGAGCTTTCTTGATTCTTGTCTGTGGTTTCTTCACTCTGAGTCTGCATACCTTCACTAAATTGCATCTTAATGCTACCAGTAGGTCCAGTACATGAGTCAATAGTCTCACTGGCACTTTGGTTTGAAGTGTTTCCCAAACCTCTTCTTTCGCATTTGGACCTCCAGATTTGCAGTGCCCTATCATAAGGAAAAGTGTGGACATCATACCTAGATGTATAGAGCCTCAAGCAATTTTCCAAATTTTTGTCTATTTTGTTTCTTAGCTTTGATTTTAGGAACCCCAAAGCACTGAAAACTCTCTCATCTTCCACTGAACCCAATATCATGGTAAGACATAAATCAGCAAGCTTAAAAAATTCTGGCATTGAATCACGCAAAGCTGCATTCTCAACTATAATTTTTCAAAGCCATGTTACTGATCCCTCTTCATAGGTGTTCTCCATTTTTCCATATTGTTCTCTCATAGTGTATGAAAAATGAGATGATTGCTCCCATGAGTTTCATCTAATATTCCATTTATAGTTACTCCATTCGATTCTCTAGATATGCAAAATTGTTTTAACAAAATCAGTAGCTTACTTCGAAAATCAGATGCACTGTTGACGCTCCAATAATGAGGAAACACAATGGACATGGCTTCGAGAAGGTTGTCAGGAGGGAATCTGCTTCTAATTTGTGAGGAAAAATCATATGCAATTTTCTTCATAGAAGTAGTTACAGTTTCAAACAATCTTGTCGAAATCTTCCCTTGTAACTCTTGCTAGTTGCTTCCTGGGGCACTTTCCTGGTTCCTTGGGGTGAACAATGGCATAGAAGTGCATTGGTATCTCAAATCCCCATGCATTGGCACATACCTCCCCATCTGCACTGATTTGTAAAAAGTTATCAAGATTTTTCAAATCTGTGAGTGTATGCCACTTAACAAATTTTTCATCAAATAGTGTTGGTTGATTTTGATAGAGATTGTCGAGGGTTATGCATGTCATCTTATGCAGCGTACCATATTCTGTAATATAAAGAGCTCTTTTTGGGGAAGCCTTCATAATATTCCTCATTTCCTCTAGCATGGGTAGAAGAGCTGCTAAAGTTAAGAGTGTCTCTAAATTACTTAACCTCTGAAGAAGGTCAGGAAATTTTGGTTGATCTGATTCATCGTGAGTTGTGTGAAATAGTCCAATAAAGGATGGATATTATCAAAACACTTGATGCGCTGGACCATCCAAAGATATCCATCTGGTATCATTATCCTTGAGAAGCTTTTTTCCCATCAGTTATTCCATCAGCAAAGTGTTGAAATTCCATAAATCGCTTGGGACTTTGATAGAAGTGTGAGTAGAGCTCTTTGATTAAAATTTCAATTTTTTTAACCGAAGCAAACTTACTCACAATTCCAAAAGCTAGATTCATTATGTGAGCCATGTAGTGAATTGCAGTAATGTATGGTGCAAATGAAGTTTCATTGGCCCTACGACCTACAATCTAGATGTCTGGAGTTTGAATGTCCCCCTGAGTTCTGACTACTTGGCACTGATGGGTCGCCACTGAAAAAAAATGAACTCAACAATGCAAACAAATATAGATAAATTTAGAATAATATTATAACACTTCAAAAATATGATCGCTCACCTTTAGATCACTAGCAGCCACCAATGCAGTCAACAACAATTATTTTCCTTGGTCTGAAACTTTGCTATTGATCAAAATTCAGGGCCTAGAACCCACCAAAATGTGTTGAGATAGATCTGATATTTGCATGTATTTATACCAATCCTTATATGGCGAACTCCATGGGAATTTTATATGGTATACTAATATTTGGAGAATCTCGCGTAACTATAACATGACTTATGTAATTTTGGAGGTGATTATAGGTCGTCCAAATACAACATATAATTTCCAAGGCGATTATAGGTCATCCAAATAATTGGCAAATACAATATAGTTGGCGAAAGTTGGGGTGAATGGAGACATGTGTTGATAAAATGTTGGCGAATTGGGTCTTCCTGGCTAACAAATCTTCACATGCCTATAGGAGAATTATGGTCGTCTATTAAGGCAACCTCAGAGAGTGTAAGCGAAAAAATTAAATTTATCGTGTGTCCACCGTATATTGTATTGGCGAAATCATCACATAGAAACATTTAATTGCATAAAACATATGGTGATCGGGCTGTGACTTTGACAAAAATTTATAATGTTCTGGCGACATGGTCACCCCCAGTCGGTACAAAATATTCGCCATTTCCCAGGTCGTCAATGTGAAAAAATCGCCATTGGAGAATATTCACAACTAAAGTAATCTCTGAATCTAATGCTTATAAATTCAATGGTAGATGTTTTGTTTATAATAAATTTGGGCATATGGTTAAACAATGTAAAAATAGAGAAAATCAAAACTACAATTTTGTTCCCGGTCAATGCACAAATTGCAAGAAATATGGTCATAGATCAGAAGATTGCAGAATGAATGTCAAATGCCACGCATGTGGAAATTTTGGTCATTTGGCTAATCAATGTAGGTCAAGGAATGACATCAGATATGTTAATGCAATTCAAAAGAACAATGTTACATGTTATGCATGCAACAAAATAGGTCATATTGCTAAGTATTGCAGAAGCAAGACTCAACCGATTAGTAATGATAAAGCAAATGAGAAAGGAAAGCAGAAGGTAGATGACATACAACAAGATCACACCAAGAGATGGGTTAGAAAGTCTGAAGAACCAAGTGGAGATGGATCTTCAATGGTAACTCCACCGGTAGAATAGAGCATTCCTGCATCTAGTAGGAAATTCTACTGGTAACTAAGGCATATGCCTTAGGGGTTGGCAAATCTATTACAAATCTTGCATATTCCCTAAAGGAGATCTAGAGAGTTGTCTTAATCACTGATGTCCTTTAAGCTTAAATGCAAGAGACAAATTTCAGTGAGGCGAGAAATTTAGTTAAAAGTGCTTCCCATCCCAAAGCAAACATCTAATGTCTATCTTTGGCAGTCTACTGGTAATGGTTATTTCACTTTTAAATTCAAACTTCACTTTCTTCAGGCAATAGTGGGCCCAAACCCAGTGATGTCATCTAAACGTATTCTTGAGCTAAGCCTTTCCTGACTTTGCTTCCTGAGACCTAGCTGGCAAAGCTATCAAGTCGAATTCAAGGTTTTCGTAGTCCGAAAGGTAGATTTGGCTTGTTTGGGACAAACATACTCCACCACCTTAGCTAGAAAATTAAATGCAATACTGCCCCTCATAATTAGGCATTAAAGAGAGTGCCCAATCATCTTTCCTTAGCGAATTCTGCATGTCGGTATCATTTTCATCTTGCCAAAATCATTCCAAAGCTTAGTCTACCTCATTCCCTTTCTTGTCTGATTGCCTGCAATTGTTAATCATGTCGATAGAGCCTCCATATGGGTTTATTATGAGTGTCTACCCAAGGCCTACTTCCTAATTTGGTGCAGACACCCCCATCTCCCTCTCGGCTTCGACATGCCAAGTCTCCTTCCGAAAAATAATAGACTTGAGACTGAAGCACCTCCTTCTCCACTCGGAATTTCCTGTTATATTGGCAGTTAAAATGATTCTGGGAAGTGGGCATTTAAACAGGGAGGAGTATCCCCGAGATAACACTAGCATTTCCTCTAGGTTTGTTGCTTCTCTGATGGACTTAAAACTAGCCAAGCAAGCTGTATGGAGTCTTACTAAGAAGCTATTCCTAGAAGAAGTTCTCTAGGAGTTCCAAAAAATTCTAAATAAGGCTCTCCATGATTCAGGGGCTCCTAGGCCAGGTGATAGAATTATGTTTAATGCCCACGGCGAGCTTATCAATTACTACCCCTTTTTGCTTAACCTAAAAGGGAAGGACCTGGATAGACACAGGGTGTTTTCTAGAGTAGGCCTTAGATACCTTAAGTGGTAGTTCTTAGAGGAAAATCTGGAAGACTAGGGTAGGGAGGATGACCTCCTTCAATTTGCAAGACTAAATGGTCTCCTACCTATGAAAGCACAAGATGAGAGGCTCCAGACTGAGCAGGTTTGTAGGGGTGAAGCTAGAAGGGGTCGTTGTGGGTTTGGTCATGGTCATGGCCGTCCACTGAGCAGAGCTCATGGGATAGCGAGAAATGTTTCTCCTCAAACTAAAATCTTGAATGATTCCACGAGCTAGGTTTCTAATTTATTTCTGTTTAAAGATACTTGTTGCTTAATGCTAGACTCTTGTACGATTAATTTTGGCTATATAATTTTAGTAAAATCTCTATTAATTTGGCAGTAGAGAATCTGCCACCCAGACTTTCTATAGTTTTTTATGATCATAGACTGCATAATATTGATTGATTTTGGAAGGATAGAATATGTTGCTTATGGTCTGCTTGTCTCGAAGCTCTCCTTCTCAAATGTTGAGAAAGGTTACAAAAGCACCCAATAAGCCTTTTTGATAATGCATAAACTAGCTATGAGAATACTATAATTATGCACAATTAATGTAAATCTCGACTCTTCCTTTACTAATAAAAAAAAAAAACAGACTTCAAAAACTTGTCAAGTTTATAAACTACCATCTCTTATAATTTAGATCAGCTATATGGTTTTCTAAAATTAAATGCTCTAACATTTAAATATGTTCTTATATAAAATCCCAAATATGCGTATATTGAATATCATGATATTCTTAGTACAATGATAATATGTTTTCTTCCTTTGAAAATATTTTTGATCTAAAACATGGAAAGATTTCATTTATCCTTGGCATTAAGCTGAAGCTCATCGATTATTTGTGCTCCCAATCATGTGAACATGATATTTATTCTTCTTTCAAACCATAAACCAAAAAATAGAGGAGTTCAATGGTCTATAACTAGACTCCTTGCTGGTATAGATGATGGGAAAGATGAGGCTTGATGGTAACTTCAAAAGGCATTGCCTTTGGCACTGTCAAACCAATCCCTTCATTCATGTCAATCACTCTTCCATCTGGAAAAAACCAATCAAAGCTCTACAACAACCTTGCCAAAGTTGTTTGCATCATACACATTGCCAAAGAAGCCCCTGGACATCCTCTTCTCCCTGCCCCAAAAGGAATAATCTCAAAATATTCCCTCTTAGTATATTATCTATTTCCTTATTCATAAAACGGTTTGGTATAAACTCTAATGCCTTATTCCATTCTTTTGGGTCCCTATGAATTGCCCATGCATTTACCATCAACAATGTTCCTGCAAAAATATGATAACCTCCTAGTATACAATCCTCAATAGATTTGTGTGGCACAAGCAAAGGTGCTGATGGATGAAGACGCAAAGTCTCTTTAACTATTGCTTGCAAGTATTTTAACTGGTGTATATTTGATTCCTCCACCAATCTGTTTCATCCAACTTTATAATCAAGTTCCTCTTGTGCCTTATTCATTACTTTAGGATGTTGCAATAACATTGACAGTGCCCACTCTAGTGCAACTGAAGATGTATCAGATCCTGCACCTATCATAACCTACAACGCAACAAGAAGAAGAGATAAAAAACAAAAGTGTAGAAATTTAATCACTTATAATATTTGGAACATTCAAATATTTTTATTGGCAAAGACATCAAAAAAAATCATAGGATTTTATAGATGCTATTGTTGGCATTTGGCATTATAATAGACAATCGGAGATTGTTGGCATTTCAATAAGGATATTAAGAAGGTTGTTGATGATTATGGATATAACTAATTAAGGATGTTTACTGTCTTAATATTATTATTTTGTCATTGATGTCAAGAAATTGATTTTTGTAATTCAGTATGATGTTGCCATATCTTGAGAAGTATGATTTGGTGAGTATAAAGATGTTGGTAAAAGACACAGAAAGAATATGATGAATAAGGGGATGAATAAGGTATTCAATGGGCAACTATTACCGAGTCAGACAATGATGAGGTCATGATGTTTAGATTGTTTTAACATCATACATATGTTGTAAATTGTAAGGTTAATACTATACTATGTTACTGAGCAAAGAACCTAGTCTGTAAACCCTAAGGAACCTAGTCGGTAAACCCTAAGGTTATTGCTATCGGTTAATAAAGGCAGAATGTCTACCGAGTGAAGTTTAGTATTTACCGAGTTGTTACCGAGCTGTAATAGAATACATTAAATGGTTACATGCGTTATTTAATGAAGGAAGCTGATGAGCTGGAATTGATTAAATGATTGGTATTTCGTGCATGAAGTTTGTTAATGAATCTATGGCAAAGGAAAATCGGCATGAAGATCTACAGCGCAAATTGAGCCGCATTACCCTAGCACAAGTTCCAAGAAATGTATGCAAGTTCCTAGGCAGGGTAAAACATTTTTCAGATCGAAGGATACATTGAACCTGGACAAGTTTGAAGATCTAATGGCTATGATTGATCATGGGAAATGTGATCAAGGAGATTAAGCGGTTAGTTAATTGTTTATAAATAGGGAGCTATTGATAAACAATGTATGCGGGCAAATGTATGCACAGGGATGCTACATAGTGATTACTGAGCACAGAAGCTTGAAGACCTATTTGAATAATAGAGTATAGAAGCCCAACAGATGGACTAGATTAGTTCTATGTTTATATTGTATTGAGCAAATAAGAATCTGCTTTAGCATTTTAGATGTGAAGTTGTAGATAGATTTTTATTACTGTTATTTTGTGAAAGTGACATAAAATCTCTTAACCGAGTGGACTTAACAGTCTTATTTGTAAAACCCTCTAGCAAAGTGACATTCTAATTGAGTGTTTGAAATCCTTTAACAAGGTCACTTCTAACAAGGTGAAGATCCTAACAGATCTGAGGGAAATCCCTTAACCAGGTCACATCTGGCAATGTGTTTGTAATCTTTAACATGATTTGCTTTTAACTGAGCATACTCTAGAAGAGTATAATTCTTAGTGGGTCCGAAATCCCACGGTGGTTTTTCCCTATTTGGGTTTCCACATTAAATCTAGTGTTATGAGGTTTATGATGTTTATATGCTTTTGAGTTTGCATGTTTAGCAGTTCTGGTTATATTAATGAAGTATATGTTACTGATGTTGAATCTGATGTTTTTATGGAAGATTAAGTTTGTATGATTCACCCCCCCCCCTCTCTCATCTTGTTGGCTATTGGATCTGTACTTACATTAAGTATCAGAACTATCAGCTATCATTCTCATATCCTTCACTTCTAAGCACTAGATTGATAGATGGAGGAACTCAAGGCTCTTTAGGACATTTAGGTCTTGATCCAAGGGAGGGCTTTGAAAGGTTAGATTGATTTAGGTTAGGGCATTTATACAGTATGCATCTGTGCGTCGTACTCACCCTTTTCAGAGTCCAACTCTGCAGAGCTATAAGGAGTTGTCTGTATGAAGCTATGAGTCTGAGTTTGTATGAAGTTTTAAAATCTAAAGAATGCAATCAAATCTGAAAGTTATTAGAGCAGAAGCTCAGTCAAATTGATGTAATGTTTTATTTTAGAATAAATCATACATTTGCTTTCTGTTATTTCTCATCCCCCTCTGATCCTTTAGTTTTCCTATCTGAAATATGAGCAAACATTTTAATGATTTTGGGAATGTTGATTAGAATGTCTTTAAAGGTTTGTGATTTCTTCTATTGTGTTTTTTGTTTGTGTTAATTCTTCTAGTGTTTTTCTTATTTATTATATCATAGTTAAGCTTTAGTTAATTATTATTTCTAAATTGTTGTTGATCTATTTTTAATGTAAGAACAAAAATCATTTCTCATACTCAAAAATATATACCATCTTTAAAGGACAAATATTTATACATGTCTAAGGAGTTTGGAAGTTTTCTTCCCTCTTCCTAATTGTCCATTTCCAGTCCATTAGTTAACTTTAGTATTACTATTTCTAAATGATTTTTTTGTTGATCTACTTTTAACATAAAGACAAAGATCATATTTGATACTCAAAAATATATGCTATCTTTAAAGGACAAATAGTAATACACTTTTGGTCTAGAAGTATAAACATTAAACAGGCTTAAACAGACGAACACATTGGATCAGTGAAGGCACAAGCCTATGATCACAACAACCCAATGGAGATTTGAACTCTGATGTATATAAACAACTCTGCCACTTAACCAACACAGCATGATCACAGGCCTATGATCACAACAACCCAATGGAGATTTGAACTCTGATGTATATAAACAACTCTGCCACTTAACCAACACAGCATGAAAAGAACCACATATATTTACTACTACTAGAAACTATGGATGTAATATAGTTCTTAAAATCTCAACCCTTTTTAGTGATATAGTACCTGATTCTCCATTATTTAAAAAAGAATTTTTAAATCAAAAATACCAAAACCAGCAAAGTCAAAACAACTTACTAGAGCAATTGCCTTAACAAATGCATCTTTATCAGGAATTGCTTCACCATTCTCCTTTTCCTGTGAGATCGGCACATCAATAAAGTCTTCCATCACTCTCTCCTATTTTAATCGTTTCTCCCTGTGCTTGTCCACAATTCTCTGCAAATACAAGTCTAACTTCCCCTATACCTCCTTCATAGCCTTCTCATACCCCTGCAAACCAAGCCACTTCAACGAGGGTATATAATCCTCGATACAAATTACTCGTTCAAGTATAAGAGTCTCTTCAATCAGATGGGTAAACAAATCTACTATAATCCCCAATTCCTTGCCAAAATACCTGTCATCTATGATCATAGCCATCAGGGTTTCAAAAGTAAATTGGTACAAAACATTTCTCATGTTCACAATACTCTACAGTTGTGACTGTTGAAACATAGAATATACTGCCTTAAAAATCTCTTTCATTCTCTTGGGTCTAAATGATTGGATTCTTTTGGAGGACAAAAGCTCAAGTACACATATTTTTCTAGCATTTCTCCAATAGGGGCCATAAGGAGCCCAACCCAGATTATAATAATTGTAGCCCAAATGCTGGCCATGTGCAGACCAAGGTCTAGAAGCAAAAGCCTTATCATTTAGTGTAAAACATTCTTGGGCTAAATCTGAAGAGGTTATCACTAAAACATGGTTGCTACCAAATTTGAGTTGCATAATAGGCCCCTAGAGTAGTGAGAGTGAATTTAGAATCTAGTGAATTGGCCTAGTTTTATCTATGAGAACATGAAGGTGACCAATCATAGGAATAGCGTTGGGGCCTGGAGGGAGACAAGTCCTATGATTTCCAAGGTTTTTTAGTAGAATTGTTGTCACAAGAAAAATTGTGACGACTCCTACCAGAATAACTGACATCATAGGAAATATTATGTCTATTGCTTCAACCTATCTATTTCCTATATCCTATGTGAACTATAAATATTGTAGGCTAGACTGAGATTGCTGCACTAAATAAGAAGTGTGAAGAGAGTCAAGAAGGACTACATGTGTGAATAAAATAAAAAACAAATTTGAATGGATAAGTTCTTGCTGCTAAGTTTTATTGGCGATGGTGTACTCATCAATTTCTCATCAATTTTAGTTATGGGTCCATATTCTCAACCACAAATATCTTAGAGGTGTTGCTTCTTTTGAGGTTCCTCGCTATCCTTTGGAGGGAATCAATTCTATGATTTGGCATACTCTGAAAGTGGGGGCTCAGTTGATTAAGCATATGCTTTTCTGGATCTGCATTCTAGGTCGCATGCACTTTTTTGGTTGGATTCTTGGGATGGTCATCCACCTATCCTCTCTTTGTGCCCTCACCTTCAGCCTCTTTGTGTTGTTTTTACTGCGACTGGCTGGGATATTGTTGAGCATTACAAGATTGCAGAGTGTTGTGGTATAGTTGTTACCTACTGCTGGAGGCACCATTCTGAGTGGCCACCTGGGAGGTCTGAGGATCATAGGAGTGAGCTAGTTCAGATTTTGGCATCCAGCAACTGTAGTTCGTTAAGGGGCTCTAAAGTCTTGGCTTGGAATGGGCCTAATGTTTCTGGAAAGTACTCTATGTCTACTAGTTATAAACAGTTGGATAGGTAGTTATTTGGGGATATTGAGGTCTTGTGGTGGAAGCAAGTATGGCATAAGTTGTCTTGGCCCAAGCGTAATTTTTTCTTGTGGCTGGTTACTCAAAACCGGTGTCTCACTTGGGATAATTTGTGCAAGTGTGGCTTCAATGGTCCCTCAATGTGTGTGCTTTGCTATGATGTTGCAGAGTGCATCTCTCATCTTTTCTTTTAGTGTTCTTATGCTAGGGAGATTTGGCATTTTTTGTGGCAGGTGTGGAATTTTCTCTGTAGGCATGTTTCCTCATGGACTGAGTTTGTGGATCAAGGCAGGGGTAGAGGTGGGCAGAGCCCCTGTTTCTAATTCATTCCTTCAAACTACTTGGGCTATTCGACCATCCTTCATTATTTGGAACCTTTGGCTCGAGAGAAATCGTTGGATTTTTTTCAAGATGTGCGGTTGGTGGCCCCTCACTTGTGGTAGAAGATCTTGCATTCTCTGGGATAAACTATTGTGGCTAAATGTGATATGACTGAATCAGTGGCTCCTTGTGATGTTGGATGTTTTGAGCGTCTTCATCTCCCTTTGCTGCAGAGTCAGTTCATGCGTAATAGATGTAGACACCCTACTCTGAAGGTGAATAGAGAGGGAAGATGGTCTCCTCCTCCTTAGGGTGTTCTAAAAATTAATACAGATGGCTCCTCCCGTGGAAACCCTGGTCATCCTGGCATTGGTGGTGTGGGTCGGGATAGTTTTGGGCAAGCTCAGTTATATTTTCTATTTATATGGGTCTGCATACTAATAATTTAATGGAGGCTCAAGCTATTTTATTTTCTCTAGAGTGTGCCAGTAAATTGGGATGGCGCAGGATTATATGTGAGTCTAACTCTCAGGTGGTGGTCAATTTGTTGAATAGACGGCTTTTAGATGGGGTTAGTTGGCATTTGGCATTGATTGTTTAATAGATTCTCAACCTTGGTGATTCTCTAGATTCTGTTTCTTTTACCCATATTCCCCATGAGTGGAATGGGGTTGCTGATTGTTTGGCTAAGTGGGCCTTTGATCATATTCTTGATTGGAACATTGTGGATTGGGGTCAACTGCCCCCTAATTTGTCTCAACAATTGCTTCACTTAGTTGATCTTGATAGGACTATGTAATGCCCTTGCTTTGTTCTTTTGTTGGTCTTTAATAAATTTTTACCCCTCCTTTATTTAAAATAAGATGAAAAATGTATAAAATTTAAAGATAATTACAACCTATTTGATAAGGAAGGTTGTCACATATTTCTTGAGGCACCCTTTTTTAGACCACCTCCCCATTATATTTATATTATTCTATTAATGTGTTTAACTTGTCAAAGTAGAAAAGATGCATTTGTAGGAAAAGTTAACAAGATATTTTCTTGGATTATATGTAAAAAGTAGGAAAAGTTAAATAGTTCCAAACTAATTTATTTTATTTTTTAATTACAAACATAGTTCTGGGATTGTCTCTATAAATAATTTACATTTTAATCTAAAAAAATCACATATAATAGTCAAAAGCTCAGTTGTGTCATTTTGAAAAACAAGAAAATCTCACAAAAATATCATGTATAATAGTTGAGTCACTTCAAAACCCACCACCCAAAGTCTAATCATATCAATGTATAAATGAAAAGAAAATAATTATGAAAGTAATGAATGTGGAACCTAAACAATTGAAGAGCAAATAGAACAAGAAGAATGTAGAAAACGCCTATTTTAAAATATCAAAATTATAATATAAATTATTTTTAGTATTAACTTTCTTAAATAAATGTCATTTATAAATATATAATACATCTTGATAAGATAAAATAAAGTAAATAATATAAATAAAAGAAAATATTATACTTAAATAATATAGTTTTAAAATAATTTAATTTTAGAATAATTAAAATAATTTTGATACAAATAAAATAACTCAACATTATTTCTTTCATTATTATTTTTTAAATAAATTTATTTTGTTTTGTTTTAAATATTATTATTGTGAAAAATCATAATCATCAAAAATCTTTTATTTTATCTTGCCTACTACTTCATCCTTCTTATCATTGTTGTGAATAGAGTTTTGTGGTTAAGAACTATTGACTAAAAGTAGGTTTTATTCATATAATTTTGTTTAAGGTTTATTTTTAGCTTTAGAGATTTTTATGTTTTATTCTATATTTAATTGTAGATTTGACTTTCAAAATGAAAATTTTGATTTTAACATAATTTTTGTAGCTTATTGAATATAAAAATTTTAAAACTATTTTGAACTTTGTGTTGTTAATTTTAATATGATTAAATCTACAACCAGAGATGTGTACCCTACCGACGTCGTCACTTGACCACCTTAAGTGCTAAAAATTGTCCAACTTTGACGAACCCTAACTCGGAATCCGTGGCACTTGCGAATGATCCATTTGAACCTAGGGGCCATGAGAGAGGTCCCTACAAAAGCCTATCTCATTTTTTCAAGTTTCCCTATGGTTTTATTAGGGCAGCATTTTTTCGGTTGGCAAAAAAATCGTCAATCTCATTCAATCGAATGTTGTCGCGTGGCCAATTTCTTGTTTTGCTCGTCGTGATAATGACGAGTCAGATCCAAAATGTCTATTTAGGCATTATTACCCTATGCATGCTCCTATTCCCCCCCCCCACTCGATCGAATGCTCGAGGTCATACCCTACCGGCATCATCCCTTGAGCACCCTAAGTGCTAAAAATTGTCAAACTTCGACGGGCCCTAACTTGGAATCTGTGGCACCTGTGAATGATCTGTTTGAACCTACGAGGCCATGAGAGGGGTCCCTAAAAAATTTTATCTCAGTTTTTCAAGTTTCCCTATGGTTTTATTAGGGCAACATTTTTTCGGTTGGCAAAAAAATCGTCAGTCTCATTCAATGAAAAATATAGATAAACAAGCATTACACTGTAGACACATAATGATCATCAATATTTCTATGTATTGTATACACATAATTACCATTACACTTGCATGTGACATCCATGAAGGAATATGCAAACATGATTTTTTTTCATTATCAATACAACTACACCAATGTACTTATGTACAGATACATTGTATATCATCAATATAACTAAACCAATTTGCTCATGGACATTGTATATCATCATAACAAAGTTACATTAATTCACATCCATATACAAATACAACATCCCACTTCATCTACATCAGACATCCTCATGTCCTAAGAGAAAAGCTTACGTACAACAATGCTTGCATATAAATGAAGACCAAAATAAGCAACCTTTTTATGCAGAATGAATGTGCTACAAGAAAAAAATTATAACACTTAATACAAATTATTTTATCAAATTATAAATAGATCATTTGAAACATTTTTAAGACGTACAAGATTGTATAATTACAAAACTTACCAATTTCTCTACAAAGTATACAAGCATAACTTTGAAGAAAGACGGATGTTGATTAAATCCCTTCTCACTACATTTCTTTGCATGGTTGAAGACGATGGTAGATATTGTCATTTTTAAATAGAAATGCATTCACTTAACTTAGTGTTTATGCACAAAATTTAATCTCATTAATGCACAAAGGAATATGTACCATCACCAAGAGTAAACTAGTCAATGGCAAATGATCTAGCATGAACATGTATTTTTAAGAATTGTTAGCCTACACATAAAATGCATGGATGAACATAAAGTCTTTGTGATAATCACTTCAACTAAAATTCATGATAATAAATGAAAAGGTAGGATTATAT
The DNA here is from genome assembly GCF_030272615.1 of Cryptomeria japonica. Classification (NCBI taxonomy): domain Eukaryota; kingdom Viridiplantae; phylum Streptophyta; class Pinopsida; order Cupressales; family Cupressaceae; genus Cryptomeria; species Cryptomeria japonica. Next base: position 48,710,045 of record NC_081415.1, on the reverse strand, counting down.
ACCATAAAATTACGTCCCTTCGAATTATATCAAGAGAACCCACTACGTTGACACAAAAATCATAATGTGATACTATTGCATATCATCAAAAAAGACCTGCATAAGCATAAAGGTTTTGCAATAATTATATCATAAAAAATTGTCAAATAGTGTTGTCTAATAACAAAAATTGTAAAGCTCATGAAACCTTAAAATCCAAAATAAAATCAGCAACACTCACTTCTCTTGAGACTAATTCGCATCTAGAACCTTCACCTCCACTCTTCAAAGTATATTTCACTGTCTCATATCTTTTTTTCTCAACATAATTCTTTCCAAACTCGTGTTCACTACCCTAATGAAAACATGAAACAAACTTTGACAACTCACCACATTGTGAGAACTTCTCATTCAAACAATCATTTCTATAGAAATAGTAGCCATCATCTCTAGGGCATAAAAAATGATCTTGCAAGGCTCTTGATGATCTTGGAAATAGAATTACACCACACTCCTACAACATCTCATTAGTATGCATTGTATAACAAATATGGCATAAAAGTTCATGGTACATTGAAAGCTCCACATGGTACTTGCAACAACAAGTATTACAAATCTTAAGAGGAACACAATAAAATGGCTTCAAAGATTCAAAGGCCCTTTGTGATATATGCAAAGTTGGATGTACTTGACAAAAAAATTTGTACAACATTGTTTGGCTTGATTCCAAGAAATGTTTGGGATACGGTGTGCTGTCTCGATTTCCAATTCTTAATTTCAAAATGTCCTTTACATTGGGTGATACTCTAGAATTAGAGTGCCAAAATTGTCGAATCTCCTCCTCCACATTGTTAGTCAACTTTATATCAACACGTGGAAGCCTTCCACCAAAAGCCCATGTATAATGTTGAAGTGGATCGTCAAGTATTTGTCTTCGTGCAAGTGCTCTATCCAACGTTTTATGGTTTATTTTCAAATCAACACAAGTTTGTCTCATTTGACGAGACTTCCTCAATTGATGTCTTACTAAGGAGGTTGTAATCACTCTTCGAGTGACTCTCTTATCTCTTTCTTTGGTATTGTTTCCAATAGAATTGAGAGCATCAAATAGATTTTTGGCAATAATAGAATTTCTCTCCATCTTGTTCATACGAATGTTCAATTTGTTTAGCAATGGTCTCATATTTGTCATCTTTAGAAATTGAACAAAGAGTTGGCATTCCTCGATCAATGTCTTATTGCTAAAATTCTGGTCGAAAAGTTGTGTAGCCCACAACCAAATGGTTCTTGTTGACCTCTTGGCTTCAAGATTCGCAATAATTTTCTCATGAATTTCAAGTAACCATTTTGGGGTTCTTGAAGGTCTTGGATTTGGAGTTTGTCTTTTATTCATGAGAGGATCTTCATTTCTAAAGTAATTAGGTGCTACATATTGTTCACTTGGTTGAGAAATTCCACCTTCAATGGCAAAGTTTTCCATATTTTCACCTCCAATGTCAAAATTTTCCTCATGTTCACCTCCTATGTCAAAATTTTCTACATTTTCACCTCCAATGTCAAAAATTTTTATATTTACACCAAAATTATGGACACCTTCATTTTCAACTCCCAAATTTTAACTTTCCATTCTCACGTCATGTTGAGCATGTTCATTATCACTTTCAACATTTTCAACATATTCAAAATTTTCACTTTCAAAATCTATAGTTTCATTTTCATTAACTTGTTCAACATTTTCAAATTCAATTTCCTCTTCACTTGAAGTAACATTAGCAATATTTAACATACCTTGTCTTCTCCTTCTATGACCTTCTCTATCTCTTTCTCTATACACTTCAATTTGGTCATTTGAAAGTTTTCTTTTGCGTTTAGACTTCCGATGACTACTACTCCCCATTTACCTCCACAAAGATGCTCCTAAATGATTGATAATGTAAGATTTGACTTTAAGAATCTCTCAAAAGCACAAATTTGTTTGCAACCTATGATTGTCGACAGAAAATAGAATGTGAATATTGTGGGCCACTGGAATCCACAAATGTCCTACAAGGCTCTTTTTAATTTACAAAAATTGGATATCAAATTTTAATGTATAAATTTGTGGTCCCAAAATTTTTTCTCATTGCTGCCTTTTTTTTATTGTTGCCACATTAATGGCAGTGACAGAAATCAGATACTCAATATCCGATTTCATTACTCATATTTTAGAGGGAGAGAGAGAGAGAGAGAGAGAGAGAGATTACTTTAGTGGTGAATATTCGCCAATAGCAAATTTTTCACGTCGGCCATGTCAGAAATGACGAATATTTTGTACCAATTGGGGGTGGCCATGTCGCCAGAACATTATCAATTTCCATCAAAGTCACGGCCCGATCATCATATGTTTTATGCAATTAATGTTTCTATGTGATGATTTCGCCAATACAATATATGGTGGACACACGGTAAATTTAATTTTTTTGCCTACACTCTCTGAGGTTGCCTTAATAGACGACCTTAATTTGCCTATAGGCATGTGAAGATTTGTTAGCCATGGGACCCAATTCGTCTGACATCTTGCCAACGCGTGTCTCCATTCACCCCAAATTTCACCAACTATATTGAATTCGCCAATTATTTGGATGACCTATAATTGCCTCAAAAATTACATAAGTTGTATTTGGACAACCTATAATCACCTCAAAAATTACATAAGTCATGTTATAGTTACGCGGGATTCACCAAATATTTGTATACCATATAAAATTCCCACGGAATTCACCATATAAGGATTGGTATAAATACATGCAAAGATCAAATCTATCTCAACACAATCTGGTGGGTTCTAGGCTCTAAATTCTGATCAATAGCCAAGTTTCAGACCAAGGAAAATCATTGTTGTTGACTGCATTGGCGACTGCCAGTGACCTAAAGGTGAGCAATCATATTTTTGAAGTGGTATATTATACATTATACTCTATTATTACTTCTTCAACAAATTGATATTTTTTTGGCAGCCTTTATTTCGTTGGAAATGTCAAACAAGAGGAGAGGTAGGAAACCTGAATGTGGGGAAGGCCATGAGAGGCCAACAAAAAGCAGAACGTTGTCTTCGTACTTTGGCATTGGAAAAGATTGTGGTGAAAATCAGGAAAGGTACATCATCACAAGTACAAGTACAAAATTTGCCACCTACACCACATGTTGAAGATGGCGGCGAACCTGATATCTCAGATCAGGATTATCTTGAAGAAGATTATCTGGTAGATACCCAAGTTAGCCGAAATGATATAATTGACTTGGGTGATAATGCCATTGATGATAATGCACAGAAGGGGAAAAGAAAAGCCATATCAAAAAAGGGTGAACCACAATCAAAAAAGGATCGGGAGTGGGATATGTCCATGAGGAGTTTTCAAATTAATTGGGCATCAAAGTATCCATTCATTGAAGTAGTGGAGAATCCAATTGAAGGCGAGCCTCCAATAGAATTCAGGTGTAAGATTTGCACTTGGAAACATAACAAGGAAATTAGGTTGCAGCTAAAATTTGACACCATAGAAAAGCATGTGTAAAGTTTATGAAAAAAAAAAGATAGACGGGGTTGAAAAATCAATGATAAGATGGAAAACAAAGGAGGAATGTAAGTATGTGAGGAATGCCGAAGAGTATTATTTTCATGAGAAAATACAAATGAAGTCTTCTGAAGTTAAAGGTTTTATTGAAGCTAATTTTGGAAAACCAATGCAAATAGAACAACTGGGAAAAGATGTTCAGTTAAGCGTTGTTTTTTATATTTTGAGCAGAGGGTGTGCTATGATAGATTTCCCATCAATTAGTGGTTTATTATACTTTTTGAAAGTTCCTAACTATCCTAATAGACACTGGTCAGTAAACAGTGGATGGGAATGGGAAGTTGTCTTGCTGAGGTTGAAAAAGAAGATGTAAAGGAAAAAATGAGAGTCAAATTTTATTGCATTTTCTTTAGACGAAGTTATGGTAGTAGACAATACTTCATGGGTATGCATGCATGTTTATACTATAGAGAATGATACCCGCCAACCTCATCTACTATCTGTTGCTAAAATGAAGGAGAGTATGATAGCAAAAAATTTATTTCAACTAGTAAAGAGAAGTTTATTTGAATATGGAGGTATGGATGACATGACGGTAGCCAAAAAATTGGTTTGTGTTGGAGCAGATGGAGCTTCAGTAATGCAAGGTCACAGGAATGGTCTTTGTACAAAGATTGAAACTTCATTTTCACCATACATTACTACAATTCACTGCATGACTCACAAAATGAATCTAGCTTTTGGAATTGTGAGCAAGTTTGCTTTGGTTAAAAAAATTGAAATTTTAATCAGAGAGCTCTACTCACACTTCTGTCGAAGTCCCAAGCGATTTATGGAATTTCAACACTTTGCTAATGGAATAACTGATGGGAACAAGCTTCTCAAGGATAATGATATCAGATGGATCTCTTTGGATGGTCTAGCACATTGAGTGTTTTCATAATATCCATCCTTGATTGGACTATTTCACACAACTCGCGACGAATCAGATCAACCGAACTTTCCTGAACTTCTTCGGAGGTTAAGTAATTTAGAGACACTCTTAACTTTAGCAGATCTTCTGCCCATGCTAGAGGAAATGAGGAATATTATGAAGGCTACCCAAAAAGAGCTCTATATATTACAGAATATGCAACGCTGCATAAGATGACATGCATGACCCTCGACAATCTCTATCAAAAGCAACCAACACTATCTGATGAAAAATTTGTTAAGTGGCGGACACTCACAGATTTGAACAATCCTGATAACTTTTTACAAATCGGTGTAGACGAGGAGGTATGTACCAATGTACAGGGAGTTGAGATACCAATGCACTTCTATGCCATGGTCGACCCTGAGGAACCAGGAAAGCACCCTAGGAAGCAACTAGCAAGAGTTACAAGGGAAGATTTCGACAAGATTATTGAGACTGTAACTACTTCTGTGAAGATAATTTCATATGATCTTTCCTCGCAAATTAGAAGCAGATTCCCTCCTGACAAACCTACTCGAAGCCATGTCTATTGTGTTTCTTCAATATTGGAGCCTCAATAGTGTAGTTGATTTTTGAAGTAAGCTACTGACTTTGATAAAACAATTTTGCATATCCAGAGAATTGAATGGAGTAACTATAAATGGAATATTAGATGAAACTCATCTTTGAGAGAAATCATCTCATTTTGCATACACTATGAAAGAACAATATGGCAAAATGCAGAACCCCCGCAAAGAGGGATCAATAACAAGGCTTTGGAAAACTATAGTTGAGAACTCAATGTTGCGTGATTCAATGCCAGAATATGTGAAGCTTGTTGATTTATGTCTTACCATGATATTGGGTTCGATGGAAGATGAGAGAGTTTTCAGGGCTTTGGGGTTCCTAAAATCAAAGCTAAGAAACAAACTAGACAAAAAATTGGAAAATTGTTTGAGGCTCTATACATCTAGGTATGATGTCCACACTTTTCCTTATGATAGGGCACACTTTTCCTTACGATAGGGCACTGCAAATCTGGAGGTCCAAATGTGAAAGAAGAGGTTTGGGAAACATTTCAAGCCAAAGTGCCAGTGGGACTATTGACTCATGTATTGGACCTACTGGTAGCATTGAGATGCAGTTCGGCGAAGGTATGTAGACTCAGAGTGAAGAAACTCAAACCACAGATAAGAATCAAGAAAGCTCTGAATTTGATGAGGATGAATGACAACTGTAAGAGATTGGTATTTATTAATCTTATTACTATATCTCATCATTCATATTACAAAAGCATATTACTTTTTGCAATTAGAATTTAATATTGATTTGTAACTGTATTTTTCAACTTTCTATTTCCAGATTTAAAATAGCATAATAAAAATAAAAATAAAATAATGTGTTTATTGATACAGAGATGTTTATTGTTTATTTATACATTTTTGAGTCTCAAATCTGTGTGATACATTTCAGAACCATATGATACAATTCATTCAATAGTAATACACATGTCGAGAACTTATATTTTCAATAATTCTTTCAAAATATAGCCATATGATACAATTCATTCAATAGTAATACACCAATCTATGTGATTCTCCATGCAAATTGCAAAAGTGAATACAAAGTTTTAGAACCCTTTGCAAATGACCCTGAATTATTTTATAGAAACAAGAGAGCAACAATAGCTCCTGTGTGATTCTGCAATGTCCATGCAAAAGTGAATACAAAGTTTCAGAACCCTTTGCAAATGACCTTGAATTCCCTTTTATAGAAACAAGGGAGCAACAACAGCTTCGGGTCAAATTGCAAGTTTGCAACATGTGAAGATTGAACATCAAAATCACAAACTCAACACAAATTTATATGGCCATCACAGGCTGTATTAGCAATTTAACATCTGCTACATGTTTGATGTCTCCTGTTCAAAAAATAGAGTTCAAAATTAAATTTTAATTCACGCCATGACAAATTAAACATAGATAATAGCAGTGCCTAAAACCTACTAATCAGAAATAGACAAATGCATAAATGTTAAAGCAAGGGATAATTTGAGAATACAAATTTACTGGCTGAAGTTTTGCACTGTGCATCATAGATTCATAGGCTGGATTAGCAAAATAGCAATAGCGAGTGCTAGTTTTTCCCTATTCATAAAATAGATTCATAGGATGGATTAGTAAAATAGCAATAGCGAGTGCATCATAGATTCATAGGTTGGATTAGCAAAATAGCAAACAAAAAAAACATAAAATCTTGAAATTAAGAGTAAAAGAAGAAAATTGTGCAATACATACTATGATTCTTAAGATTTTTGTGTAAGTTTTTTTAGGGTGCTCCACTCTTCGTCTGATGGAAGGTCAATATTCTGTAAACTATGGAAATTCAACTCCAACTTCATCAACATTCCATATTTAGAAGATTTACTTGACATCACTGTTTCATCCAATACCAAATTTAGAGTTGTAAATGGGGATGAATTCCAGAAAGCTTTGGGGAGTTGTTTCCTTTGGAAGCAAGTCTAAAGCAGACTTCATTTTTATCTCCATGATTTTTTTGTAAGCTTCTTCTCCAATGAATTTATTTGATGGGTCAATGATCTTCGGCAAACCAAGTTTAATCAAATTATTTTTCTTTTCTTGCAGCTTCAATATCTTTTTTCCACAATTTTCCATAACTTCTGATGTTTCCCTTAGCTTCTGGCGTTTTTGAATGATAGATGATGTCTTAACCGTGGCATCAATGTGGCTCTTAATTCCCTTGGATGCCAAGTAGCTGTCACTGGAACTGTAGACTACTTTCAGAATTATTTTTGCCATATCCTCTTCTGAATAAACATGTGTGGTCTTCTCATAGTGCCCTTTGATTTTCATATAAATTAGTCTCAGACTTTCAGTCAATTAAAACCATTCACACAACTTGTCACGCCTCTACATTATTTGTCGCCAAATATTTTCTTGTATATACTTCATTGTATTTTTCATATTATCTTACAATTTATCTGTATACACATAAAATGGCTATGAGCGATTAAATAAATATTATATATTTATTTAATAATTATTCTTCTACTAAATAGTTAATTTGAAAAGACTAATTTATTTAATTCATTTCATGTCTTTCTATTAATTAATTTAATTGAAATATTTTATTAATTAATTCATCTATTCTATTCCTCTAAAATAATTAAATATCTAATATTTAATTATTCCTCTAACCAAGTTAATTAAGTATCTAATATCTAATTATCTCCTTCAATCAATTAAATATCTAATATTTAATAGTTATTCTCCTATCCTATAGTCTCAAATATTAAATAATTTCTTAAATTATTTAATCCCTTTTCCAACTCACCTTCCATCTCCATTTCATCTTCCCTTTGCTAATTCATCAAACATGTGGCTAAGGAAATTAATATTTCTTAAATATTAATTCATCATTTATCTTCAACTTCCAAATTTAATGAATATTGTGTACGTACACATATTTCATAACCATATTCTATATTCTCTCCAACACCCCCTACATCTTAGGAAGAACTTGAGTCCACTTGTCCTCTCATGCCTAAATCTTCTCCAACCATCCCTAGATTCCCTCAGTTAGCAACCCAGTCAAGGTGAGATGAGTGACACTTGTCTTCTCCTTCCCCCTTTCTCTCAACCTTCACCTTTTCTCATAGCTATCCAAATCTACAGATCTGATCAGAACCGTTGATCTGAGCCACATCATCTAATCCTCTTAAGGTCTATAAAATCAAGAGCTTCAATTGAGAGAGAGTTAGTCTTCAAATCAATCATATGCATCCGTGAGTTTTTGAAGCAAATAGAAAATAACAAATATCATTTAGCATAATCATTTTAGCATAATCATGTAACATTGCATATCCTACTATGAGTTAACTACAAGTTATCAGTCCATTCTTCATATGCCATCTTGGAAGCCATCAGTGCATTATCTGAGAGCACACCATCTACAACCAGGAATAGTGGAGTTAGGACACAATGGGACATAAACCATGAAGGTAATATTAATGTTTTTTATTTTATATGTATTTCATGTAGTTCTTTTGGTTGAGTTTGGATTTCCTGTAGTATTTCTATTGGTATTTTGTGAAACTAACTTATTGCAGGTAACATTATAAGGATGAAATTCAAGTCGACACATTTTGGCGCCCACCGTGGGGCTCATGGACCTCACATATACCTTTAAAAATCTTGCAAAAAGTAAAATTAATGCATTTATAATGCAGATTCATGCATGTGTGAATTTTGACAGTGCTTATGTTCCACAGGTTAGCGCATTTGCATCATAGGTTAGCGCATTTGCATTCTAGGTTAGCGCATTTGTACAATAGGTTAGCACTTTTGTCTTAAAGTCTACGCATTCGCATTATTGGTTTGCACATTTGTGTCCTAGGTTAGCGCATTTGTCAAAGAAATCATGCTTTTGTATCCACAGAACAACGCTTTTGCAGTCTAGGTTAGCGATTTTGATCTTCAAGTTAGCGCTTTTGAGCAAGAAGATAGTGCATATGTTAGATTAGCGCTTTTGTTTACAAACTAACAAAAATTCCTTGCAGGTATGAATGTCTAAGAAATCAGATTTTTCAAACTACTAACATGCATGTGCAGGATGGTGTTTAAGGCAAATTTTATGCATTTCCTCATCTAGTTAATTAAAAGCCTTATTTTGGGAAGAAACATATCATATCTTGTTCATTTAGTTTAACTAAGAGGGCAAATTGATAGCATGCAACTTGCATTTTTAGTATTTTCTCTAAAATAGTTGCACATAGACTTTTAAAATGGCTAAAATAAACACCATGTTTGTTGGAGCAACATCTCCAAATAGGATTTAGCAAACAATTTCTTTGAAAAGGTTAAAAAAGAACTTTGATTGCTTTGTCTCGAAAGTGGTAGTTATATTCTCTCCCCTTAATTGGGTGACCAAAAGGCCAAACCCACTCTTTTATGCTTTCTTTACTTCCAAGCAATTAAATCCTTTAGAGGGCCTACCTTCCTGAGCTGCCTTGAGGGAAGTAGTGAGAGGGGAACAACCTAAAATGGAAATGGGCTAATACCGAGTCCTTCCAATCCACTATAAATAAATTGTGTTTGTGACAAAAGTCCCAAACAACATGTCCTGACAAGTTCATACCGACATTATGTTTCCCCAAAAACCCTATGGAGTGTAACCTCTATAGGCTGGGAACCTTATGTATTTATAGAGCTGATAGTGCCACATGTATGGCCACATGACCAGAAGCCTTTACTAAAAACCACTTGTACTAGTTGCCAAAATCCTTCTAGTTGCTGGTGCAAGAGGTCGGACCTCTGAAGCGGCTCACATATATATGGTTCTTAGTAGAGATATAAAGTTTTCCATGGGGAGTTTTCATGGAAATTGGTGCTTGGCTGCCCTGAAGGAGTGAGTGCTGAGAGTGGAGCTAGTGGGGTCAAGCATCTAAATATCCGCTTTGAATAGCGTAGCCTTGGGGGAAACCCCATGTGAGATTCAACAACTATTGTCTCAGCCTGCCATAGGAATTGTACTTGCTTGTGCATTTTGTTTATTAAAAATTGTGTCTTCTATGTCTTTAACATGTTCCAAATGGTCAAAAATTGAAAAAAATTATCATTTACAAGTGAGCAAAAATCCAACAAATTGTTGAAAATTTTTGATTAAAAGAGTAATACAAAAGCTTTCCAATACTTGAAACATCAGATCAAAACTAGAGTGTCAAAACATCAGTATCAAAATAGATCTCGAAGTAGGTTTGTCTCTAAACCATAACCTATTTTTCAAACTAGCTCAAGCAACTAGGTCACTAATCCAATAGGTTATTCCCAAAAAGTTCTATAAATATCAACATTCAACAAGCTATTGATTCAAACATCTTAAGTGCAAAAATCAACATCCTTGTCAAGTCTCTCATCAGGATAATCAAATCCTCTATCATGAAGCTTGATCAATCTATACTAGGTTCCTAATCTTGGATATATCTTTCCTATTTTGAACCTAGGTTATATCAAAACTAGAATTGCACCAACATTGGAATCAAACAAACTTGTAAATTGTCAAATGCTTATATGACTTTTAAGTATCACCTTAAGAAAAGAAAACTCAGTTATAAAGCTACTTAGAAAAGAATAAGATTCTTTTATATCAATCACAAGATCTTATTAAAACATAGGACATTCCTACACCATTTTTGTCACTACCTACATGGCTGTGGTAAAGAGTTTGATGGAGAAATTTTACAAGGACGTGCTTTTCAACAAAGAGATGCTTTATCCCAATGAACAAACAATAGTGGTAAAATCAACAAGGCATATCTTCCTAAACCAATATCACCTATTGACTTTGTCCATTAGAATTTTCAATAACTTTGAAATAATCACATGCCAGTTTGGACTAGAGCCCAACACGAACAACTTAGAAAACAACAATAAATGGAGAAAGAAGATAATATTGTATTCCAAACTTTTGGATTTACCACTGTTGATGAAGAAGTAGTCAATAGTACCATTAGAGACCTTGAGCAAGATTTGAAATTTGATAGGCTAATGGAAAAATTGTTGGCAAAACAAAAAGAAAAATATCTCTTGATGTTGGCAAAATCTGGAGCTAAACTACCACAAAACTTTAACATAGAAAGCTTGAAACAAGATGTGGAGGCAAGTAACACCCAAAACACAGATGAGCCAAATAATGAAGATGTGAACAAAGAAAGCAATGAAAAAACAAGGAAAGAAAGGAATGACACAAGAAAAGAGCGTAGTGATAAAAGAACTCACAAAGAAACAAGGAGAAACTATATGGATAATCCATTGTCAAACCTTACTCAACAAATACAAACTCCACAACAACAGATACAAGACATGCAAAATGGGACAAACTCGAAGAAGTAATCATTAGAAGATATATGCCCATATCCTTTTGATACAAATCTGAATATGATACCATTTCCGCAACATTGTGAGATTCCTAAATATGACAAATACGATGGAAGATTTGATCCTCAAGATCACATTAGGGAGTTTTGTACTATAAGCATGGAATTTGCTCATGATGAAACTTACCTTATGTGTCTTTTTCCTAGGAGTCTAAATGGACAATCAATGGAGTGGTTATCAAGATTACCATCCGGAATCAAATCTTTTGAAGAACTTGTGAGTAGGTTTATTTCACAATACTCCTACAATATAAGGAATGAAATAACAATGTTGGATCTAGGAAATGTTAAGCAAAAGAATGGTGAATCCTTTATGATCTTCTTGCAATGATGGAAATGCATGTTTAATAGGTATCCCCGAGATGTACCTGATCAAGAAAAAATGGACATATTCATTGATAATCTTATCAGTGAAATGAGTTATCGACTAAGAATGCAATGTCCCTCTTTTTCCAAAATGATCGAGAATGGTCTAAAAATAGAGAACGCAATGGTAAAGAAAGGAGAACTAAAACTTTACAATAATTCATACAATGACAACAACAACCACAACAACAACAACAATGACAAACCCAAGTTCTGGTCAAAGAATAGGAATGTTAGCAATGAAGGGAATGACGATAATAGCACTACAAAACAACAATCAATTTTTAATCTATCAAGTCAAATACAAAGCAATAACAATTCAGAAAACAATAAAGCCAAGTCCTTTTTCTCCAATCCTTGGAGGAAATTTACAAACATTGGAGAATCTTTGGAACCATCTCTAAAAACTCTGCTTGCCAACAAATTGATTGTTTTACCAGAAGCAAGAAGTTATGAACCACTAGTCAAGCCAAATTGGTGGAATGACAATCATTTTTGCAATTATCATCAGAATAAAGGACACCTAACAAATGATTGTCAAAGATTGAAACACCTTATCCAAGATCTAATTGATAATGGAACCATTACAGTGGATAGCCATAAGACAAACGAATCACACTTGGCTTTCAAAACTCCACTTCCAAATTATGACAAAGGTGAATCGTCCCAATTAAAATATGAAAAAGGAAAAGCCAAAGTGAATTACACTTATACATATGACGATGTGGTAAATGTGATCATTGTTAACGAAAATCCATCTTCAGAGCCAATCAATGTCATCACAAGAAGAAAAGAAAAGGTTACCTTTCCAGGTATAGCAAATGACTCAACATCCACATCACAACAATACAATTTAGTGGAGCAATTAAAAAGAATACCTACTCAAATATCAATTCTAGAACTTCTCAAGGTTTCACCTATGCATAAGGAAATTTTGGAGAAAGCATTAGTGGAAACAACAGTTTCAAAAGATTTGGATGTAGATCAGTTCCAAAACATGGTAGGACACCTCATAGTTCCTCATTGCTTATCATTTTTTGAAAATGATGACACATCCTTACAACATCCTCACAATGCTCCCTTACATGTTGAAGTCTCCATTAATAAAACTCATGTCAAACGTATGCTCATAGATGGAGGAGCTAGCTTAAACATTTGTGCATTAAGTTTGATAAAAGCTTTAGGATATTTAGAGAATGTAGTAGACCCGAAAAAAAAAATAACCATCAAGGCTTATGATGAAGCAGAACGTTCTTCTAAAGAAACTATTGTACTACCAATAAGAATAGGACCTGTGGAAAAGGATAATTTGTGTCAAGTTTTAGATTTGAACCTCTCTTACAACATTCTTCTAGGAAGACCATGGATTCACAAGATGCAAACAGTTCCTTCTACATATCATCAATGTGTAAAATTTCCTCATGAAGGAAAATAGATCACTGTAATTGCAGATTCTAGTCAATATTGCAATAATTTGAAGCCCGCACAAGATACAAGAGTTCCACATAACAGAGAATCAATATATCCTACCAAAGAAATTCAAGCAAAGTTATGGGAAACTTTTGAAGAAAAGCTCAAGTTAAATGATGAAGGAATGGGAAAGTATTCTTTGCAAAATTTTCCATTTTCCCTTAAGTCATATGGAAAGCCTACATATATTCAATCAAAGACATCAGAAAGATCAAAACATATGTTTAAAGGAACATTTGTTAGTGCTGGAACTCTTGAAGAGGAAAATGAAGACAAAGACATTCTTGGTTGGTTGTACAAGGATGAAGATAAAACTATAGCAACAACAACAAAAGTCAATATTCCCATAAAACAATATGGCAAAGGTTATGAAATTATGCAAAAGATGGGATATGGAGGGAAAGGACCAATTGGTAATCAACATCAAGGTATTTCAGAACCTATTTGTCCACACTCACAATCCACAGAAGATAAATCCAGGCTGGGATATCTAAAATCCAATCAAAAGCAACATAATCATCAACAACAACAGTGGAGAAAGAAATCAGTTTCTAAAGAAGAAAATTGGCAAGAGAAGCTACATCAAGCGGCCGAAATAGTAACCAATAAACAAAAGAAGCAAGAAGAACATGAAAAGAAAGAAGAGGAGATTACCATCAAAGGTGAAGAAAAATCTTGTCAACAAGTTCTGAAAATACAAACAAATGCAAAATCTGAACAAGATATTCCAGAAGCAATAAAAATACAGATGGCAGAAATCAGAGAACTTTTTGCACCATACGACATTCCAGTATGTTATAGTGGAGTAATCTTAGATCAGGATTCAGAGACAAATTCCAATGAGTATGAATGGGGTCCAGATGTCTTATCTACTACATCAAGTAAAGAACACAATGAAGATCAAGAAGCTATCATGAAAAAAGACTTGTCTATTGCAAAACAAAAGATGAAATTAGAAAGAAGGAAAGAAAAACTTAGAATTCAGAGAAAAGAGATGTATGCAAAAAGGAAAGGAAATGACAAAGACAAAGAAGTAATGCCACAAGAAGCACAAACAAAGATAGATCAAGCATCTAGAAATACAAGATTTTCATCAAAAGAGGAACAAGCTGTATCCAGATATGGCAGAACCAAAGAAGAATTAAGAGATAGTCAAGTTGGATTGACTATTAGTCCAGAAGAAGTTGAGTTTGAAAGGAGGCAAAATCTAGCGAAAGAATCCTCTTTATCACATACACAAGTATGTCAACTCCAAAATGCAAATGAGGTCAATCAAGAAAGAACTTTCAGTATTAAAGGTGTCTGTGTTGATATAATCCATTCATTTAAGGGACAAATGCCATTTGAAGAACCACTTGAGTGTGAACTACAAAATGTTAATATTGATTTTGTTAAGACTACTTCGGAAATGCTTGAGAAAGACAATTCTCAAAAACATTTAATCTATGACAATACCTATTCTATGCCAAATTATGATCATTATGTCATGAACATTGAAACACCTAATGATGACAGTGATTATGATTTACCCCTTCTTCATCCTGAACTAATTGATCGGGATAATTTAGACAACCCCGAACTGAATGTCTTTTCCAATGATCATGACTTAGTCGTATACCTTAACATTGTTGAACCTATCCATCCTAAGATATCTTCCATTGCAGAATCAAGTGATGTTTCTCGTAGTTAGGAAAATGCCAAACTTTCCAGTCGCAAAAGAAAAATAAAACAAGGAAAGAGACCTATTGTTGAAAACCATTTCATGGCAAGATTAGATCAATCAAAAGAGAAAACAAAGGATGTATCTGATGGTGAAAACCTCTTTTAGGCATCAGAAGATGGAAAGTTTGACATTCTTCTTACATATTTTCAAGAGAGATCTGCTATCTTGATAGAACCAACAGAAGCAATAAACATTGGTACATCAAAGGATCCTAAAATACTTCATTTTGATGTCTCATTGTCAGAAAAAGAGAGGAAAGAATACATGAAATTCTTTACGCAAAGACAAATAAATTTTGCTTGGTCTTATGCAGATATGCTAGGACTTAATCAAGATCTTATCATGCATCATCTTAATGTGGATTTAAAAGAAAAACCCGTTAAGCAAAAGCTAGGAAAGATGCATCTGCACATTGCTCTTCTTGTAAAAACTGAACTGAAGAAACTATTAGAAGTAGGTTTTATAAGACCTCTGGCTTATCTAGAATGGGTTTCAAGTATTGTACCATTGTCAAAACCAGATAAAAGCATAAGAGTCTATACAAATTTTAGAGATTTTAATAAAGTGTGTCCAAAAGATGATTTCCCGCTACCAAACATTGATATCATAGTGGACTTATCAGCAGGACATTAGATGTTTTCATTAATGGATGGCTTCTCAGGATATAATCAAATAAGAATCGCACCTAAAGATCAAGAGAAGATAACTTTTACCTATGCATGGGGAACATATTGCTGGAATGTTATGCCATTTGGGCTTAAGAATGTAGGAGCAACTTATCAAAGGGATATGATGACAATTTTACAGGATATGATGCATACATTTATGGAAGATTATGTTAATGACATACTTGCAAAATCTCATACAAGACAAGAACATTTGAACATTTTAAGCAAGATTTTTGATAGGATGGAAAGATATCAATTGAGATTAAATCCAAAGAAATGTGCATTTGGGGTAACCTCTAGAAAGCTCCTTGGGTACATTATATCAGCTCGTGGCATTAAAGTAGATCTTGAAAAAGTCAAAGCTATCATGGAGATGGAGTCACCTAAGAACATAAGTCAATTGCGATCTTTACAAGGAAGGTTGCAATTAATTAGGAGATTTGTTTCTCAGCTGGCTAATAGAGCCTTCCATTTACCCATCTTCTACATAAAAACGTTCCATTCAAATGGGATCTAAAATGTGAAGAAGCATTTTACAAATAAAAGAATATCTTATGAGTCCTCCAGTACTGATATCACCAATCAAAGGGAAACCATTGTTACTCTATGTCTCAGCAACAAGTGTATCATTAGGTGGTCTCCTAGCTCAACATGATGATGAAGAACAAGAAAGAGTAGTTTATTATATTAGTAGAACACTTGTTGGCTATGATTTAAATTATTCCTCAATCAAAAAGATATGTCTAGTAGTTGTATTTGCAACTCAGAAGCTGCAACATTATATGTTGATTCATTCTATGAAACTAATAGCAAAGATAGATCATCTCAAATATTTGTTGAGCAAGTCAACATTGATAGGGAGACTAGCCAAATGGGTCATGATACTGAATGAATTTGACATAGAATATGTTGACTAGAAAGCTATCAAGGGACAAGTCATCGCTAATCAATTGGCTGATGCACCTTGACGAAATGACATGCCTTTGCACATCAAATTTCCTGATGCAAATATCTTGACAGTAAGTACAAACTTTTAAGAATTGTACTTTGATGGTTCTTATATACAATATGGATCAGGTGCAAGAATCTTTTTCATCACACCTCAAGGACACACAATTCCCAAATCATATAGACTACGGTTTCCATGCACCAATAATACTGTAGAGTATGAAGCATTGGCTATTGGGTTTAAAATAGCCATTGAATGGAATGTCAAAGAACTCCATGTCTATGGTGATTCATAAATTGTCATCAACCAAATAAATGATGAATATCAAACAAAGTATGATAATCTTATGCCATACAAATAGATAGTGGAGGAGTTTAAAGGACATTTTAAAGAAATATCATTCACCTAGATTCCAAGAAATGAGAATAAAGTAGCAGATGCAATGGCTACAATAGCATCTCTCTTACAAAATAAGGAGAATCAATAGCATTACGAATTTCTCATGGAAGATATCTTAACCCCTACCATTCAATCCCAGCATACCTATCGAGTTTACCATATAGCAAGAACCAGTCAATCCTTATATGGTCAAACTTATTAGTATTTAAAAGATCATATCCTTCCTCTTGAATTATCTCGTAATTAGAGAAGAAATTTTATTTGTCAGTCCTCTAGCTATACTATTATTGTTGATGTCCTATATAGGCATGGTCTAGATGGTACATTGTTGAGATGTCTTGAAAATGACGTATCTAAGAGAGTTCTTAATGACATTCATGCAGGTATTTGTGGGACACACTCAAGTGGTTTAACATTGGCTAAGAAACTTCTTCGTATGGGTTACTTTTGGCCTACTATGGAAAGAGATTCATTCACCTATGCTAGAAAATTTAAACAATGTCAGATCCGTGGAAATCTCATTCATGCACCAGCACAAGAGTTTGTACGTTAGGAAATAGGAAATCATCACAAGACGAGAGAAACATATTCATCAATCATTGTCTAATCACGAAAGGCTAGAATGCAATGAATCTATCCTAAACAACATTCAATAGAGACATGAAATCAAAAGCATACAAAACTAAATACTATGCAAACCAGATGACGATTTGAATGCTTCTTCCATGTGGCTCCATTGTTCTTCTTTCCTCTTCAAATAGTTTTTATTGTGGATCTCACCTACTAGTGCATGATCATGATTGAAAGCAAGTAGACAAGATTATTGATCAAGAGTACTAGAAATGTGATTGTTTTGACAAAGCGATTATTTCGACAAAGTAATTACCATTTTTTTTTTGATTGACGAAGATCATCCAATTTATAGATAAATTGGATATAGGACAAATTAGCATGAAATTGATATTTTGGCAATTGAGTTCAAAAATGGCACAATTGAGTGGAAAAGGAAGGTTATGACACCTTCTATGTCATGAATTATGACATATTTCCAATGCAATGGTTAGAGAACTAGGACCTTATGACATCTTGCTATGTTAAGAGTATGACACATGAAGCACAAAAATAGGGAGAACTAGAGACAAGTTAATTAGGTGAAATTGCAATTAGGAAATTAGAAAAAAAGGTGGAAATTAGGAATTTAGAGAATTAGAAATAATGGAAATTAGAAAATTAGGTAATTGATGGAAATTAGAAATTTAGAGAATTAGAAATAATGGAAATTAGAAAATTAGGTAAATTAATTAATAATTTCTCATTTATTAATTAATTCACAAAAAGGGAAAATTGATGAAAGATTAGGAAATTAGGTGAATCAATTAATAATTTTTCATTTATTAATTCATTCACAAAAAGAGGAATAATTAGTTAGCCAATAAAATAAATATTTAATTGTAATGAGAAGACTTAGGATAAATAAATAAATTATTTAACCTAGAGGAAGAAATGACAAATTAGGTTAAATGAATAAATCATGAAACCCTAGAAGGCGAATTAGGTTTTGAAAGATAATTGACTCGATTTGACTTGATTTTAGATTGATAAATGACCAATGTGATAAATGATTTGATTGAGAAAATGCGCCAACTGACGAGGAACAATGGAAAATTGATCCAAATTGACATAATTGAGATAGATAACGATCGATGACAAATTGATCGCAAAATGACAAGATCAACAAGAGGACCAGAATCGATGACAAAATAGCTTGCAAGACGACAAGATTGAAAATGACCACGATTGATGACAAATTGATTGCAAGATGACAAGATTGAAAAGAGGACAAAACCCTAATTAGGATTGACGATGTCCAAAATGATAACAAATTAGCACGCACCTTGATGCAACAAAATAAGATTGATCAAAATCATGACTGGATAATGTTGTCGACAAGACCAAATTTGAGGACGAGATGATTGAAGAATGTAGAAGAATGACTCGATGCTCACAAATGATAAAAATCAAGTGCGTGACATAGTAGAAATGTTAATGTGACGCAAAAACCTAAAATGAGGCAATGCGTAAATGTTAAAGTATGACTTCGCAAGCGTTGACCATTTTTAGGTGCCTACATTTTGCCCCTCTTTGAGACAATGCGATTTTAAGCATTGTTTCAAAGAACAATAATGAAAATGCCCTAGACAATAATAATGACATATGCATGCCCCCTCAAGAAATTGGCCGGAAACATGCAGAAAAGAGGCCAATTGATCGATAAAAATGATAGGATCGAACGGACTGACAATCGGAGATCGGATGCATGAAGGAAAAGCAATTTAAGGTGCACAAGACCGCGACCAACATAAGATGGAGAGGATGCACGTCCATCTATGCAATGACAAAGAGCTATAAATGAGACCAAGAGAGTGAAAATTGCTCATTTGCACTAGCTAAAGAGGAGGATTTGTTGCTCTGGACAAGGACACGTGCAGAGAGATGGCGAACATTCCAATGGTGGATCACCTTGGGGAACGTGTATGCACATTCAGAAGACCGAAGGATGCAGGAGCAGCGGTATGTATCTCGAAAACCCATGTTTTTAATTTGATGAATTTGACTCGTTTGTGGGACATTGCGGGGCCCACAGGGGATGCAAAAGATGACTTCTGCGCTTGTGTAGTCTAATTCTGCGCTTGTGTCATGTGTTCTACGCTTGTGTAGGAAGACAAAAGCACAAGTTACCTAACACAAGCATAGGTTCTCTGACACAAGCGCAATTGTGCAGTGAAAACCTTAGTTTTGGTCAAAATGTTATGCAAATGATCGGAAAAGGGGGGATAAGGGTAGGATAGGTAAATTTATATGAAAAACACCCTGATTGGACATGAAAATGAGGAAATGCAACCCGTAGGAGCAAACCCTAAAACTGACAAAAATGTGCCCCAATTGTGATGCAGAGTCGACAGTATCCGTTGATCACGCGGGAGAATCGACCAGACTGTTTCATGCTACGACATAGACTTAGGAGCATAGAGAGAGATACTTTAGCAAGACTGGGGATATACTATGTCACATTCATGCCCGAGATTAGGGCAAACATAGGATTGCTTACCGCATTGGCAGAGCGATGGCATTCGGAGACCTCCTCATTCCATTTGGTGACTGGCGAGGCGACAGTGACTCTAGAGGATGTATGGCGCATCCTCCGCATTCTGATACATGGGGAGATGATAGAGTACAACCTAGTGATAGGGAGAGACGCGTTATGTAGGCTGTTTGAGTGTGACACGGATGATCTGGACATCGTCAAGAGGGAGATCGGTTGGGAGAGCATGGCGTCCGAGTATGACCGACGATATGTGGTGATAGCAGTTGTGATAGCATGTCTTCTAGCAGGGGACAGATGAGGACATGGATTCCCTATTGGCTGGGGAAGAGTGCTAGAGCGGATGGCAATAGAGGGCACGGTGTACGCATGGGGACCATGTGTACTTGCTATGCTATATTTTCAGCTGCATCAGATAGCGTATCAGGGAGTTCAGACTCTGAGCTGTGGAGTCACGTTGCTTTAGGTATGGTCATTTGAGCATATTGCCATATGTCGACCGATTACAAAGAGACAGGTTGTACCACACCGACCATATGTGTATTGCTATGGTGGAGCACTGAGACAGGGTCCATTTGGATACATATTATACTGGCGACATGAGCTAGACAGACTGAGAGAGTTCATATGGAGGCCCTATCGAGATTGCCCCAGATGGTCAGATGATCATGAGGAGCTACCATATTGCAGATAGGAGAGGTACTTGATTGGGTGACCAGTGAATCGCCAGAGAGTGATTGAGTTGTACTTGCCAGAGAGGGTCAGACGACAATTTGGAGAGACACAGGATGTACCTAGGAGGACTGCATGCTTTGCCCGATCTCACAGAGAGATGAGTCAGTGGGGTAGTATGATTCAGCCACACATAGCATATGCAGACTTTGCACAGCTATAGTAGAGACAGTGGGAGTGGAGGTCAGATGTGGTGGATGCTGGGACGACAGAGGAGTATGAGATATGGTTTGCATGACGATGACCAGTGCCTTTGACTGATCCTGATATTCCAGTATCGAGGAGACAGGAGGACTTCCCACTCACAGGAGAGGAGGGAGATGATGAGGACAAGGAGGATGACAAGGGTGATGATGATGACGGAGATGAGGATGAGGGAGATGGGGATGATGGTGGGGAGGACAATGACGGAGATGATGGTGGGGAGGATGATGATGAGCCAGACTCAGCTGATCAGGAGACATTGCAGGATATTCCTATAGAGTCGGAGACAACTAGGACAGAGGAGATGGATATGTGCAGGGCTACCATAGCGAGTCAGTAGGACTATATTGCGGCATTGGAGAGACAGCATGAGCAGTTCAGAGTGGAGATAGCTAGACTCACAGAGGCTTGAGATACAGCCATAGCTCAGGCACAGCGAGAGGGACAAAGAGTCACTGATTTCATTGGGTCGATTAGGGATGCCAGTGCACGGGAGATGGCACAGATGCTGGTAGAGACCGGAGAGGAGAGACTGTATTGGAGGACACTTTATGAAAGTGTAGTTCCACCAGAGCGAAGAGCACCTTCATATCAGGCACGATCGAGGACAGAGAGCAGGTCACGCTCTCAGAGGTCATTGAGCAATATGGGGGTGAGTGGACCTATGAGACCACCACAGCCAGGACCAAGAGGGACATCCTCTGCGAGACATGGCAGGGATGAGGAGGACAGAGGGAGCACCCAGTGACAGAGGCACATACTCCTTATGATAGACAGTGGACATATGTAGCTTGATATTATGTAGTCAGCCTGCGGCCCATACTTAGGACAGACAGTCCAATTTTGTACTCCGATATTATTATGATATGTGATATTAAATGCATCGATATGATGGGATGCAATGTGTTATGATTTGTAGTTATTTTTCATGTATGGATGACTTATGCATTGTGTATGAACATGTATGGGTGTATTTTTATGTATTTTTGATGTATTTATGAAATGAAATGGATAAAATGCTTGATATAATAAGTGATGGAATGCAAATGTACTAACCAAATGAATGCAGGATACATCATGTGTGTGTTTGGATATTGGAGCACTAGACCGAACTGACTATCTGGATTGACGGAAGAAATGTTAATAAGAAGAAATGAGACAGAGAGAAAGTTAGAGATGACGAAAAACTTGCTTTCAGTAATGCACTTTGTAGGTGAGAACCTTTACTTTTATGTAGCAAAATGGATGCGTAGCATCATGGCATTGAAGGCCAGAGCTGAAATGCAACCCTTTTTTGCAAAAGACAGACACATCACAGACAAACGACAATCACAATAAAAAAAGAAAGGGATCATGAGCCATCCCAGTCACTCTAAATCACTCAGTGACATCATTGAGCAACATAGGAACATGATCGAAGCCAAAGATAAATCAATAAAAAGATAAGACACACAAATTCAAGCAAATCAAATAAACATCTTGATCTTCATTGTCAAAAGTTGAAAGTGTTGATAGGACGATCATGCTGTCTAGTTTCAGGACATGTGGTACCCCGTCTAAGACAGGACACAATCTGGTTTCGAGTATACCACACCCTGTATAAGACCCATGATAGTAGAGACAAGGAGAAATGATATTGGTGGTAACGTTTGATTGATATGACAGTTTGGATCAGTTTGAGTGTTTGATTTGATTGAAAAGGTTCATCTATTAACGCATGATTTCATTAAAGCATAGTGTTGGATTGATTGCGAGTGTCATTGGATGAATGCTCAGTGGTTTGTCTTATGCACAAAAGGGATCATTTATTTACAAAATGTTTGTTTTTGGATTTTAATGTTTTGAAATTTTTTTTTGTGTGTGTTCATTTTTTCAGGACTTTATTTGATTTTTATGAATTTTTTCAGGACAGTTATTCGATTTTTTAGATTATTGCAGGACATTATTCGATTTTGTTGGATTATTTCAGGACATTATTTGATTTTTATGACTTTTTTTAGGACAGTTTTCAATTTTTATGACTTTTTTTTTTTTCAGGACATTATGTGATTTAAACGCTCCCATGATTGATCATGATGAGGGGAAGGCACCCAATGCGCACTTGAAAGACACATAGACTGGGACCAAAACATATGTACAAGAAACTGGAGTAGGCAAGACAGTGATGTTGACCAATAACAGGCCTGGAATAGAACATTGGGCCGAGACCAAGATAGGCATGATAAACCGGCTGAGAGAAAGCATATCTAGAAGTCATGATAGATGACGAAGCAATAATCTCATTACTCATGGTGCCTGATTGCCAGGTTTTCACCATGTTACTTGCCCAAAGCGCCTGTTTGCCAGGTTTTCACTAGAGGGCGAATCATTTTTTTGCTCTTTGCTTTTTTTCTCTTTTTTCTCTTTTTTGATTTTTTCATTGTTTTTTTTTTCAAGATCATATTTGAAGAAGTGCTGAGAGAAAATTACGCCCAGTACTTGTGAAGATGCATGCTATTGATAGGATCAGATAGAGGTTCACCTTCTGGAGTCGCAAGCTGATATGCCCCTGAGCCATAGGCGGCAGTTACTATGAAAGGCCCAACCCAATTAGGTTCAAACTTGCCTTTGATGATGTCAATAGACTGTGCATTCTTGGGATTTGCCTTTAAAACTAGGTCTCCCACTTCGAAGTGTCGCCCCTTGACCTTCTTATTATAAGAGAAACAGAGATGATTTTGATATGCTTGCAAATGTGTCAGAGCTATCTGACGCTTTTCATCTAACATCTCAAGCTGATGCAGCCGAGAGACTCTGTGTGTCTCATCATCAATCAGGTGTTGCAAAGAAACTCGCAGGGAAGGAATCTCCACTTCCAAGGGTAAAATGGCTTCCGCACCATACACCAAGGAATAAGGTGTTGCGCTAGTAGGTGTGTGGATAGAAGTGCGATAGGCCCATAGTGCTGGATTCAACTGTACATGCCAATCTCGACCAGTGTCATTGACAACTTTCTTCAGGATCTTGATAATGGTCTTATTTGATGCTTCAGCTTGACCATTACCTTGTGGATAATACGGACTAGAAAAACGATGTTGAATATGAAACTTGTCAAAAAGTTCTTTGACATCTTTATTCTTAAAAGGCCGACCATTATCTGTGACTATGGCAAGGGGAACCCCATATCTACATATGATATAGTTCAGCAAGAATTTTGAAATTTGGACACCAGTGATATAAGTCATGGGGATCGCTTCGATCCATTTTGTAAAATACTCTGTAGCTATAATAATGAACTTGTGTCCATTTGCAGATGTTGGGTGAATCTTGCCAATAAGATCCAATCCCCATTGAGAAAAGGGCCACGGAGATATAACAGAATGAAGCTCTTGAGCTGGTGCATGAATATAATCTCCATGAATCTGGCACTTGTAGCACTTTTTAACAAAATCATGAACATCTTTTTCCAAAGTGGGCCAATAATACCCAGCACGAATCAACTTTTTGGCTAAGCTAAGACCATTGAAATGGCCCCCACATATACCATCGTGAACCTCGTGTAAAGCCGTTTGTGCTTCGTCAGAATCCAAACACCTGAGGAGGGTATGGTCAAAGGAACGACAGTAAAGGGTGTCGGCGATGATGACATATTTGGCTGCCTATCGGATAAAGGCACGGCGTTGGTTAGCGGAAAGGTTGGGTGGTAAAGTTTGGGATTTCAAATACTGATATATGTCATTGTACCATGGGGAGTTGGGACCAACAAGAACGCACATCACATCAGCTGTCGAAATATCAAAAGAGGGGACCAGCAATTGTTCAACCAAGAATTCACACTTGTCCATATTATGAGGCATATTCAACATGGAAGCGATTGTAGCCATTGCATCTGCCGACTTAATTTGCATTCTTGGCACTTGACTGAAATGGATAGCTGTAAATTTTGTCTTGAAGAAATTTACCATGTGCTTATAAGGAATAAGCTTTTCATCCTTTGTCTCGTAGTCATCATTCACTTGTCGGATGACTAATTGAGCTACTCCATAGACTTGCAAATGCTTGATGTTCCAGTGGACTGCTACTCGGAGTCCTGTGACCAATGCTTCATACTCTGCAATGTTATTGGTACAGTGGAAAGTTATTCTGTAGGACTTTGGAATAGCATCACCTTGAGGGGTGACAAACAAGATGCCTGCTCCAGACCCAAACTTGGTATGGGACCCATCAAAGTATAACTTCCATTCATTAGATGGTGTGAGAGAAAAGACTGATTCATCTGGAAAATCGGTCAACATGGGATGATCATCAGAAATAGGAGCATCTGCAAGTTGATCTGCTATGACTTGTCCTTTGATCGCCTTTCGCTCTGTATACACAATATCAAATTCACTGAGGATCATGACCCATTTTGCTAGGTGACCCGTCAAAGCTGCTCGGCTAAGCAAGTATTTTAAGGGGTCAATTTTTGCAACCAACAGTGTTTGGTGGCTTAACATATAATGTCGGAGCTTTTGTGTTGCAAACACCACTGCTAAGCATGCCCTTTCAATAGTTGAATAATTTAGCTCATAGCCTACCAGTGTCCGATTGATATAGTAAATAGCTCGCTCTTTGTCGTTCTCATCTTGTTGGGCCAAGAGAATGCCTAATGTTGTTTCAGTTGCAGAGATATACAATAAAAATGGCTTGCCATCGATAGGAGGCATTAAGATAGGCGGCGACAACAAATATTCTTTGAGAGCTTCAAAGGCTGATTGACATTGCTCAGTCCATTTGAAAGTGACACCTTTATGTAATAGATGTTGGAATGGATGACATTTGTCGGCCAATTGAGCTATGAAGCGGCGAATTGACTAGAGCTTTCCTTGCAGACTTCTTAATTGCCTGAGGTTTGAAGGTGGAGGCATATCCATTATTGCTTTGACCTTGGCGGGGTCGACCTCAATGCCTTGGTGAGAAACAATGTATCTGAGTAATTTGCCAGCTGTAACACCAAAGACACACTTCTTTGGATTGAGCCTGAGTTTGTAGGTCTCCATTCTGTCAAAGATTGGGCCCAGGATGGCTAGATGACTATCTTTGGTGACAGATTTACATAACAAGTCATCAACATAATCCTCCATCAAAGTGTGCATAAAATCATGAAAAATTGTTGTCATTTCTCTTTGATATGTTGCACCTGCATTTTTGAGACCAAAGGGCATCACATTCTAGCAATAGGTGCCCCAAGCACATGTGAATGCGGTCTTATGTTGATCTTCAGGTGCAATGCGGATTTGGTTGTAGTCGGAGAAACCATCCATTAGTGAAAGCATCTCATATCCAGCCGTCATGTCCACTATGATATCTATGTTTGGCAATGGAAAATCATCCTTAGGGCATGCTTTATTGAGGTCCCTAAAGTCTATGCAGATTTTGATGCCCCCAGTTACTTTGCTAACTGGTACTAGATTTGAAATCCAGTCTGCATAATCAATGGGTCTAATGAAGCCCACATCTAGTAATTTTTTTAATTCCACTTTGACCAAAAGAGCCACCTGAGGATGCATCTTTCTAAGCTTTTGTTTAACAGGCTTGGCATCTTCTTTCAATGGCAAATGATGAAGGACTAACTCTGGATCAAGGCCAGGCATATCTGCATAAGACCATGCAAAGCTGATCTTCTTCTCTAGAAAGAAATTGATAAAATCTATCTTTTCTTGTTTTGATAGAGAAGCAGCAAAATGAATGACCTTAGGATTGTCAGGTGTACCCAAATTGATTTCCTCGATCATCTCCACAAGCAATGTTGATTTGTCCTGAATTGATAGGGGTATGTCCACTCTTCCACCTTTGGGTGCCTCAGAAAGGTTTTCACCCGCAGGTACGTCTTTTATTTTTACTTTTGTAGGATCAGAGAGTGCCTTACGGTTTTCACTCAAAGATCTATTCTTTTGATTTTTTTCTTTTTTCTTTTCTTTTTCATGACTGGAAGAGGGAGTTGACTCCCCAAAATATGCTGTGGAATCCAGGTCAACAGCAAATCCTGCCTTATGATCGCCCTGTGGTATGCCTTCCCGTAGTCCCAAGAATTCTGCAATTGCTTCGTCATTTTGAAAACAGTCCACTGTGAGCGGTTCTTGTTGGTCATATTGGATAAGTTGGGGATATATGAGGGGCATGTCATCATCGGTTGTGAGGATAGAGAGGGCTGATATGGTAAAAATGTGAACATCTGTGGTGTCACTATCCGAACTGCTTGTATTGGATTCGGAGCTTAGATCCCAAAATGACTCTATCCAAGCATGAGGACATGTTTTAGGAAGAAGATTTATTACATGTTTGTCTTCCATAGGCAAATTATCAGGGTCAATGAAGATATTGTCCAGGGCATAGGAGCTAGAAGAAAAAGAACTCCACTCCCATTCATTAGAATCAGTCTCAGGTCGGGTATCCTCAGGTGTTATTTCATCGTTAGAATCACGCCCTTTTCGACACGTGGACATTTTGGTAGATGTGGATCCAATTTGTAACGGTACAAAACCTAACCCCAAAGTTGGGGGTCGCCTCGTGGGTATGACAGGTTCTAACCTTCCATTGTTGTTCAGGCCTAAGCCACTGCAACCATCATATCCTTTCTTTTGCAGCATAGTAAATCCTTTGCCATACAATTCCACTGGCAACTTGATAGGTGGGGTTTCGGTTGGATCTTTATAGAGCCAATCTATGACATCATCATCGACAGTTTCTTTGTCAAGTTCTCCCCATCTTGCAAATGTAGTGGGAGGCTGATATTGAATAATGACCTTGGGTTCCTTTTGCAATAAATGCGGTTTTCCATATGATTTTGGAGATATTGGCAAATTCCCAATGAGGAATGTTTGGTCCATTGAATATTCTCCACACCCTTGGTCCTGTATCTTCAGTTTTCCTTTGACAGCATCTAACAATGTATTAGGATCCACATAACTGTCTGATTTGGCCTCTCTATTGACTGGGACTTGCTGCTGAGGAGTAGCCTTTAGGGTAGCATAGAACTGAAATGGATTCAGATCTCCTGGAATTGTTATCTCAGTTCCATTGTAAGGATATTTTAGACATTGATGATAAGTGGATGGAACTACTTTCATGGCATGGATCCATGGATGGCCAAGAATCATATTATAAGGGAGATCAAGGTCTAGGACTTGCAGAAAAGTGTTTTCTGTCACTAGACCAACTCTGATAGGCAATGTAATTATCCCTTTGGATGGGCGTTCAGTGTCATCATAGGCTTTGATTGTTATTCTTTTGGAAGCATCAATGTCATTTTCTGTATATCTAAGGCCAATGACCACTCTCAAGGTGTAGATATTAAGACCCGCTCTGCCATCTATCAAGACTCACCGGATTTGGCAATTATGGACAAAGACTTCTAGGTGCAAAGGGTCATTATGGGGAAGCTTATCAGGTGAGATATCACTATCAGAAAATGCGACACTTTGGGAAATAGCTAAATGTCCAATCCGCACTTGAAATTGGTCAACATCAATATCTGTTGGGACAGTGGACTCAATCAAGGCTTTATCTAGGACTGCACGATGCATGGGAGACATTTTCAACAACTCTAGAATGGATATTTGTGCAGGTGTTTTTCCTAGATGATGTAAAATATTATACTGACTTGCAGGAGTTGGTTTGGGAGGAGTTGCAGGAGCTCCTTTCAAGATTATTTTGGATCGACGAGTGGTGACCGCACAAGAAGGATCTTGTCCTTTTATTCTCAAGGTGTAAACATACTCATTTGATGCATGAAAACAATTAATAACATTGTGATAACTGGTATTTGCATAATTGGCCATTTGAGCAGAGTTAGAAGACGCTTTACCCTTGTCATGATCTAGCAAAGGAGTTTTGTAAATAGTATGATCAGTGTTAGAGGTCGGATGGGGTGGATCTACCTCAATTACTCCTTGCTCTAATAAATTTTGAATCATATGTTTTAATTGAAAACATGAAGCAGTTTTATGTCCTTTGGACCGATGATACTCACAGTACGCATTATCATTCCACCAATGCGGCTTTACCGCTGGTTCTGCCTTAATATCTGGTAGCTTGATAAATTTCGCTTGTATTAATTGCTTCATTACTGATTCGATAGGCTCTCCCAACGGCGTAAACTGTCGAGGGGGCCCATCCCGCGATCGGAAGGGTTTGCGTTGTTGATTTTGTTGTTGGCCTTGTTGTTGATTATATTGTTGAGTATGCTGTTGTTGAGCATTTTGTTGATATTGCGGCTGTTGAGCATGTTGTTGATATTGCGACTGTTGAGTAACATTGCTCATTGGTGCTTGATTTTGTTCCATAGTTGACATGTTAGGAACACTCAATTTCTTGATTGTGAATGGGGGTTGATTCGCATTCACCTCTCTCGCATCAACAACACCATCATTAGTGACATTCTTGTTCTTATACCAAAATCTATTTCTGTCCCCTGAATAATTTGGGTTGTCATTGTCTTTATTGAGCTTGATAATTCCTTTAGCTACAAGAGCCATTTCAATGCTCATTCCTTTCTTAATGAGTTTCTCTATAGTACTAGGGCTTTTCAATTTTAGCTCATACATCATTTCTGGGACCAAATTCTGGATAAACAGATTCACTTGCTGTTCTTCAGGTATATCGAGGGAAGAATGACTATACAAGCTTCGCCAGCGTTGCAAGAAAGTCACTAATGGTTCACCTTGCTTTTGCTTGGTATTGCATAAATCTGACATAGTTACATCACTGTCGATGTTGAACGTGAAATGGGATAAAAACTTTTGAGCCAATTCTGACCAAGTCTTTATATTTCCTGGCAGATGTGAATACCAATCCATGGCTTGTCCTGTGAGACTTCGTGCAAATAATCGCATTAAATATGTCTCCTCATAGCTCACTTCAGTACATGCCGCAAAAAATGCTCGAATGTGATCTTTTGGATTGCCATTCCCTTTATATTTCTCAAAGTTGGGTGCCTCAAAATGCTTAGGGAATGGAGGCATGTATACACTCTTGTCAAATGGATTAGGACATAAATCTTGCTCTGTATACAACTTCTTTGTCCCTTTAGTTTCTAATGCATCAACTTTCCGTTGCAACTTCTCCAGTTGTTGCGCAATTGTATCAGATTTAATAGGTCCATCATTAATCCCGGTTGGTACTCTTTGTTGATATATCGCATTTTCGATTGGTTGTTGATACTCTGCAATGGTTGTTTTTGGCATTTCTGGCATATAAAGCTCTTGGTACATCTCTTGTTGTTGCGGTTGTGCTATGCCTTGATATCGACCTTGTTGTTGTGCTTCTTGGAGCCTAGGTTGATATTGCAATTGAGTAGGCTGTTGATATTGCATAGGCGCCAATTGCAGTTGTGCAGTAGGATAGCTTGTTTGCCTTGGCACATATTGTGGCACATGTTGGTGTTGAGGCTGACAGATCGGAATTTGTTGACTTTGTGCCAATTGTTGTCGCGGTGTATATCCCATCATTTGTAAAAAACTTTGTTTAGATGGTTTTCGTTGCTTCTCCTTAGGATGGGGTATAGCACTTGCATTAACTTGCTGTGTTGTTTGTCCAATCCATTGTGATGGTTGCAAGTTTGCATTAACTTGTAATGGTACTGAAGGCGCTGTAATTTGTTGTCGAATGCGATATTGTTGTTGTTGCACATCGTTTGTTTGCACATTCGATCGTACCTTTTGCATATTACCCAATTGTTGCAACAATTGCTGGTGGTGCAAACCACTACCCGTAGCTCTTTGTGTAGCCATTATCGAAGGATCTGTCGTAATAGTGTTTGACAAAGATATTGAACTTAGCGGGACGTAAGAACTTTGTTGCATCATGGAATTGCTTAGGACATTAGTGATATGAGGCATTCCAGTCGTGAAACTTTCTTGCATCTTAGATGTTGATCCAATTTTATGCATGTGAGGAACCACTTCTTGTTGAGGAACCATTGTCGATATTTGCGTGGGCTTCATTTGATCTTGTATTACAGGTGTTGTATTGAATAATGGATTATTTATCGTATCAAACGGTGACTTTTGAGGAATAGTCACTGTCAATGCCTTTGAGGTACGTTTACTCATCAAGGTAGGTTGAGTTGCTTGTTGTACATTTTCTTCATTTGGATGTGAGGAGAAACTTAACAGCTCACTGCCTTGTTGTGTTTGCACATTAATTTGATCATTTGAGGAAGCCACATTACTTGTCATGTTAAGATACTTTTGTGGAAACATCTTAAAGACCTTATTCAAGAACTTATCCATTTTTTTTGTTATCTTTGGATCTTGAAGGAACATGTCAATATCATCTGAATCATCGGAATCGGATGAAGAGTCTGGTTGGATATTTGGATTCACTTCTTGTTGGATGCCTTGATCTGAACCAAATCCTTGCGAAAGAGTTTGTTCTTCATATAATGTTTGAGTTTGAATATCATGTTGCAAGTTTGGTTGATTCCAATTGAAAGGTGCACTTCCTCTTGGAGTTGGTGGGACACTCCCCTGTCCTGGTTTCATAGGTACAAACACTGGTTCATATAATGGTGGTGGTCCAAGTTGAACCGTTCCATATGGTGGTAGAGATGTGTTTGATGAACCTTCAACTTGCACTGTTTGGCTAGTTTGAAACTGCGAATTTGCTATGTTGTCCATGGGTTGATACATTGGTTCTCCCATCTTCTTAGATTGTGATCTTGTCTCAACAGGCATGTCACTTATGCAAATGCAATGTTTAAAGGATGATGTATGATATGCAACCAAATGCAGACTATATAGGTGAAAATGCAATCTATGGCAAGAATGCAATCTATGTTTTTGGTTGTTTTTCAAGATTTTGACAAACTTTTGAATACAAATCTAAGAGAGGGACCCTTAGGAAATCGGAATGATATCTAGACCTCAACGGACAAAAGGACTTAATTGACAAAGGACAAAATGGCAATGTCTCCCCTATATGCTTGGATACTAAGCTAGGTTTGATGAAATGATATTGATGACAAAAGGACAAAAGATTTGATAAGGTCTAGACTTCTTAACAATGACTTAGGGTTTATCAAAGATTTGGATTAATCAAGTATGACAAAACCTAGTTTTGACACTATATGCAAAAGGATAATTAATATGCAAGCGACCCTAATATGATATGATAATGACTCAAGCTTAATGAAAAGACTTTAGGGTATGCAAATATAACTGTATGACAATGGTATGACTTTAATGCAAGAGGACATATGCAAGTGGATGACTCTTATTAATATGCAAAAGGAGTATGACTTAGGTGAAACCTAACCTTGATATTTGACAATGACTTTGCAAAATGCAACCTAGGATGAACCTAAATGTAAGTGACATAAATGTTGAGACAAGTTTTTGAACAATGTTGGATAACCATGTTTTAAGAAGATGATCTTTGAATCTTGTTGAATTTTTGTTGGATGAATGTGTATGTTAGATCAATGTGTTTGTTCGTGAGATAAAATTCAACTTTTGACAATCAAAGAATACAAGATATTGCAACTTAGACTCAAAACAATCATGCTCATTTCCACATTCCTTATGGTAGGCAAAGACATTAGGTACTTGAGAGGTAGACTCATTATGAGATTCAAGGAGAATACATAGATGCTTGACCCCACGGGCTCCCCTCCATGGCACTCACTTCTCAGGGCAGCCAAGCATCAGTCCCCATGGAAATCTCCCCATGGCAAACTTAGTATCTCTTCCAAGTATCCAAATTTGTCCTTCTCAAGCAACTAGAAGGGTTTTTGGCCTCTAAAAACAAGGTATGTAGTAAGGATTTCTGTTAAGCATTACTCCTTGATGTCACGCAAGCATGATTGAGACATTAAGCCCATCAAGATACCAAACAATGTAGTCGTGCAAGCACGATTTAGACCTTGAGGCCCTACTTAGATGTTGATATGAGAAAGAGTCCAAGGGTCATCACTTCCCAAGTAACTACAATTCCCATGTAACACTTCCTTCAAAGCTTTCGCTCATCGGGCATTTTTTTATAGTGAGTTAGAATGCCAAGGAATTCTAGCCGTACTCACTTTGGGTCATTCCCTTCTCATGATTATCACTTGCTTGCAAAAGCAAAGTGGTCGGGAAGGCAGGCCCTCTAATGGAGACACTCAATCAAAGACATGAGCATGGTATCAAAGATCTGGATTTCTGATCACCCTAAGAAGGATGAGAGCATACTCTCCTACTCCAATGTCACACTCAACAATCAAAGCACAAACATGTTCATTCCAACCTATTTAGAAATCACTAAGTGCCTAATTAAAAATCACAAACACAAACGTTTGGTTGTTTCTCCAAGGCAACCTGCAAAAACCCAAGTTAGAGGTTTGATTTGCTGTCTTTGACTATCGATTCTGCATAACACATGTTAGTAGTTTGATTTATTGTCTTTGCCATGCATATGCCAAGATTCTGCACAAATAATTAGTACCAAAATCCAAAGCACAGAAAACAGAATGCAAAAACACAACAAATTTCAAGTGAACACTGCATTTTTTTACCTCTATTCTGGACTTTACACAGGCGCAGAACTCATGACACAAGCGCAGAACCCATGACACAAGTGCAGAATGTTGCCTACATAAGCGCAGAATGCTTAACACAAGCGCAAGTTGCTTCACACAAGCGCAGAAGTCCCCAGAAAACCCTGCATGACCCTGTTTTTGGGTTTTTTGGCCTGCAAATCAACTTGAAAGCACTCAAAAACACAGTAAAGGGATTAGAAGGTTAGTATTCATGTCGGGTTCACCAATTAATGTATGTTAGGAAATAGGAAATCATCACAAGACAAGAGAAACATATTCATCAGTCATTGTCTAATCACGAAAGGCTAGAATGCAATGAATCTATCCTAAACAACATTCAATAGAGACATGAAATCAAAAGCATACAAAACTAAATACTATGCAAACCAGATGACGATTTGAATGCTTCTTCCATGTGGCTCCATTGTTCTTCTTTCCTCTTCAAATAGTTTTTATTGTGGATCTCACCTACTAGTGCATGATCATGATTGAAAGCAAGTAGACAAGATTATTGATCAAGAGTACTAGAAATGTGATTGTTTTGACAAAGCGATTATTTCGACAAAGTAATTACCATTTTTTTTTTGATTGACGAAGATCATCCAATTTATAGATAAATTGGATATAGGACAAATTAGCATGAAATTGATATTTTGGCAATTGAGTTCAAAAATGGCACAATTGAGTGGAAAAGGAAGGTTATGACACCTTCTATGTCATGAATTATGACATATTTCCAATGCAATGGTTAGAGAACTAGGACCTTATGACATCTTGCTATGTTAAGAGTATGACACATGAAGCACAAAAATAGGGAGAACTAGAGACAAGTTAATTAGGTGAAATTGCAATTAGGAAATTAGAAAAAAAGGTGGAAATTAGGAATTTAGAGAATTAGAAATAATGGAAATTAGAAAATTAGGTAATTGATGGAAATTAGAAATTTAGAGAATTAGAAATAATGGAAATTAGAAAATTAGGTAAATTAATTAATAATTTCTCATTTATTAATTAATTCACAAAAAGGGAAAATTGATGAAAGATTAGGAAATTAGGTGAATCAATTAATAATTTTTCATTTATTAATTCATTCACAAAAAGAGGAATAATTAGTTAGCCAATAAAATGAATACTTAATTGTAATGAGAAGACTTATGATAAATAAATAAATTATTTAACCTAGAGGAAGAAATGACAAATTAGGTTAAATGAATAAATCATGAAACCCTAGAAGGCGAATTAGGTTTTGAAAGATAATTGACTCGATTTGACTTGATTTTAGATTGATAAATGACCAATGTGATAAATGATTTGACTGAGAAAATGCACCAACTGACGAGGAACAATGGAAAATTGATCCAAATTGACATAATTGAGATAGATAACGATCGATGACAAATTGATCGCAAAATGACAAGATCGACAAGAGGACCAGAATCGATGACAAAATAGCTTGCAAGACGACAAGATTGAAAATGACCACGATTGATGACAAATTGATCGCAAGATGACAAGATTGAAAAGAGGACAAAACCCTAATTAGGATTGACGATGTCCAAAATGATAACAAATTAGCACGCACCTTGATGCAACAAAATAAGATTGATCAAAATCATGACTGGATAATGTTGTCGACAAGACCAAATTTGAGGACGAGATGATTGAAGAATGTAGAAGAATGACTCGATGCTCGCAAATGATAAAAATCAAGTGCGTGACATAGGAGAAATGTTAATGTGACGCAAAAACCTAAAATGAGGCAATGCACAAATGTTAAAGTATGACTTCGCAAGCGTTGACCATTTTTAGGTGCCTACAGAGTTATATCCTATGACAGGATCATGGCCATTTTCACAATGGGGTCTTGATTTGGTAGGAAAGATTAATCCCTCATCTTCTAATGGACATAAGTTTATTCTGATTGCTACTGAATATTTTACTAAGTGGATTGAAGCAGTGCCTTTAACAACAGTGATATGAAAACAAATATCATCATTCATTTTGAATTATATAATTTGTCGCTATGGAGTTCCTATGACCATTATCATTGATAATGGAAGACTATTCAAAAATCAAGATGTGAAAGAGCTATGTGAATAGTTTCATATACAACATAGGTTCTCTACTCCATATTATCCACAAGGTAATGGACAAGCTGAGGCATCAAACAAAACTATCTTGAAAATCTTGAAGAAAATAGTCAATGAAGCTGGAAAAGACTGGCACATTCAGCTAAATCTTGCTCTTTGGGCATACCAAACTAGCGTACGCACTCTAACAAGGGAAACTCCATATTGTTTGGTCTATGGATCGGAAGCCATATTACCTATAGAAGTAGAGATACCTTCTCTACGAGTATCCTTGCATGGTCTTTTACCAGAAGAAGAACAATGAATCTCTCGATTCCAGGAACTAGAACTGATTCAGGAGCGTCGCCAAAATGCAACAGAACATTTGAAAGTATACAAACAAATAATAGCAAGAAGCTATAACCACAGAGTCAAGCTGTGTATTTTCTAGATTGGAGATATAGTTCTAAGGGAGAATCTAAGAAATCAGCAAGACCAAGAAAAGAAGGGAAAATTTGAACCAAATTGGCTAGGACCTTTTGTTATAGTAGCAACATATAGATCAGGAGCATACAAGTTATCTACCCCTGAAGGTGATTGGTTCGATGAACCTATCAATTCTTTCCATCTCAATAAATTCTATGCTTGAGATATAAAGTCCTAAAAAAAAATCAATAAAAAGCATATAAACTCCTAAAAAAAATCAATAAAAAACCTATAAAGTCCTGAAAAAAATTGATAAAAAGAATATAAAGTCCTGAAGAAATCAAAAATATCAAAAATGCAAAAAATTCCTTAAAAAAAAGCATAAAAGAGAGAAAAATGCAATAAATTTAGATGGTGAAAACCTGGTAAACAGGCGTTATCTAAAAAGTGAGTTCCTCCATCTGTGAGATCTCTTTGTGCACCTATCCACTCCATCCTATCGCATCTATCGCTTCCATATATCCTAGCTTATCCATTCCATCTTTAGCATCCATTGCTCTGAACCATTTAGCAAGAAATATGCAACTTACCAATAGTTATAAATCTTTGACATACTTGTTGTAGTCACTATCCTTGATTTTATCAAAATCAATCATATCTACATTTGTATACCACCATGGTTTGGATCTTGATCAATTCATATATCCATAATAAATTTTTGTTTCTGCTGGGGGCAAAATCCTAATTCCTTTTGCTAAGGTGATCTTTTGAATCTTTGAAAATCCAAAACATTCGACAAACTTAGAAAAACCAAAAACACGTAGGGTTTCGAAATAGATAATGAGCAACAAAGCAACAAATCAATCAAGGCATTTCATCAACAAACTAAATCATGAAACTCAGAAACCGACGAATCGATCAGCAAGTAATAAAGGATTATTAAAGATCATTCATAAAGATGATTATATCCGTTAATGACCATAAGAACATGTGAATGACATGCAAGATTCAGTGTTTATATCTTGATTTTATTGCTAATCATGTACTCTATGCAACTCAAGGATGTCCATGACTAGAGAAGCTATGATGAGGCATGATTATTTTCTGTGATTGTTGTCTATGGTTTATCTCTTACTATGGTATGAAATTGTCTTAGGATATGATCGGAAAAAGATCAAGGAGGACATTCCAAGTCATGCATGAAAGGAGATAATCCTTGTCTATTTTGCAAGAAATACTTAGGCCAGCTTAATCCATTATATCAAGTTGCTTGTATTAACTTGCTATATCAAAATCCATGTAAGGAATACTCAAGTCATCTTGAATCATTATGTCAAGTTGCTTGTATTATCTTACAACATTTTAAAGCTCAATGATGAAGTCAAGCACTATTACATAGATAACATATGAAGAATGGCTGTACAATTTTTAGTTAGATGATTTTGGATTAGATCATTATTCATCTGCATTATAATCATTCATGGTCAGTTGCATTATAAGCATATCATTTCATTAACAGATCAACAATCATAAATAAAGATTGAGTATACTTGGACAAACAAAAATAATTTGCATTTAATCATTATAAGTAAATTCTTTCTTAGAATCATTTTAATCATCATCCATTTCATTTAGTTACATTTCAAAAATTGCATTAGTTTGCATTCAATTAAGTGCATTTTTATTCAACATATAGTGAATCATCATTATTATTTGCATTATCATTCCATTAACGATCATTTAGTTGCATCTTTGCACTTGGATTCATAAACATTACATATAAAAATAAAAAATATTTCATGTAGATCATTTGCATTTACATCATCATAAATCAAAAGTAAATCAATCATTCATTTGCATTTCCATATATATCATTACATTTACATCATTTAAGTTAGTAATCATTTCCATTCTGCATCCAAGAATCATCAAAATCGAAAATCAAAACAAAAATATTTATCATTGCATCATATAGATCATAATCATAAGGCAAGACAATCATCATCATATCATCATCCATCACAGCATCCATATCATCATCACATAGAATAACATGCATAATAAAGATCATCATCATATAGAGTCCATGTTTGCATATAGATCATCATAAAACAATAAAAATTCCAAGTATACAATGATATCAGATAAACAATACAAATGCCTCAAATCAAGTCATGGCTGTCCTATACCACTACCACTTGACTCTGTCCATCTACGTGGTTGTGGGCGAGAAGATCCTCCACATGTTTGTCTCCCATGCTTACCACTCCTCTGAGGAGGTCCCATGACCCCACCACTACTAGTATCCATCAACACGGTGGTATGATAACTACCTGCTCTCTGGTTCTCTACAACTACCTCCTCATATTGTCGTCACTAGTGGGAAGTCTCCTTCCCAGCCCAAACTAGTGCTCTAACAGTGTCAGCCGAGAGAGTACCTGATCCAACCTGCT
Source organism: Cryptomeria japonica (assembly GCF_030272615.1). NCBI lineage: Eukaryota > Viridiplantae > Streptophyta > Pinopsida > Cupressales > Cupressaceae > Cryptomeria > Cryptomeria japonica. The sequence continues at coordinate 48,671,505 of NC_081415.1, read as the reverse complement.
AAATGTGATCAAGAAGGCCTTGAGTATCCTATTGTCTCCTAACAACTCTATCCCTCTCGGTCATAAGAGTTTTCACCTATGCTCAAAGATGATCAATCTATTCTCTCAAACTATCAATGGTATCCTACTCTGGCATATCATGCATTGGTGCATCCTACTCTAGCAAATCCTACTGTGGTGCATGAATCCCAATCCCCTTCTCATCAACAACCTATCTAACTATTGGAATCTCGGTCCGAGTAGTTCTCTGAACCCGTCATCTAATAAGGGGAACATGATCCTCAGGATCCTCATCATCTCCACCATGCGCTGCAATAACCCTAGGGTCTAGCTGAAACTGTATAAAATCAATGCCTCTCCTACAAGCCCCCATCCAGTCCAGTCACCCTACCTCCTCCTATCAATGGCAACCCTCTCGGTGATCTCACACCTGCCCTACCATGATCCCTCCCAATCCATCCAACATCTCTCCCACCCATAGGACGTGGTCTCCCAATCCTCCCAATCGGTCCAAACGGTCCTCCACAGACTCTCAATCAACCTCCCCTCCGTCTAGGTCTCCTACCACCACCACCTCCATCCCCACCCTCATCTCCATCTCCCCCAATCTCTTGAGAAGCTCTGAACTCTCGTCTCCATCTACGTCTCCTAAACACTAGATCATCTGAATCATCATCCTCATCTCCTGAGCTAGGAGGAGGATCCGTTGGATCAATAATATAAGGAAATGGATGAGCTAGTATGTACTGAGCATAATTTATCGTAACCCTAGGATCAAGAATGTGTAATCTCATATCATAAGCCACTCTTGGAGTAGCAAAAAACTCTACACGAGCAATCTCAAATTATAAATAAGGTCCCCAATCTCATCTATCTCTATACCGTCGAGCATATATTATCACACCAGTAGGCATAGGCTGGATGATACCAAACTGTCTTAGAATGTGACCAATCAACTGTCGCTCAACAACATACAACATTCGACCAATGAGATATCTACTCTGCATGATAAATGGTAATGTTTGTGCATCATCCATCCATGGCTCACAATCAAGATATGGTCTCCAAGTAATGTTATCCAATGAATCAAGCACCCACCGCCAATACTCCATCTTACCCAGCTTATACTAAGTAAGGATACCTGAATAAAAACATACATATGGATATCTCTCTCCATGAACTCTGTGATGGATAGGTCGAGTCATAGCAATGTGTTCCCAGCACCAGATCTGCAATAAAGTGCATCCTATAGAAAAACTCACACTCTCATCATACACCACCTAATGAAGATCATGATATAAATGAGCCAACATACAAACACCCAAAACATATTGAGTACGATGTTGCATCATACTCAGGATAATCTCACCCCATCCAATAGAAAAACCTCACGATCGCTTATCAAGACAAATAAATCCTCCAATCAAACCAGCAAGAATCACAGGGAGAGCCTTGTAATACATCACCATATCCTCCCATCAGATCTTTCCTCTATCAATGCTATCATCAACAAGCACGACTCTACAAGCCTCTGTCCCAACATGATCATGAACATCATACTGTACTAGCTTGCCAGTCACTGGGATGTGCAAAGTCCTATAGACATCCTTGAGCGTCACACTAATCTCACTTATGGGCAAGTGGAAAGTGTTATGCTCACTATGCCATCTCTCGGCTAACACCGTCAACAATCCTCTATTATGCGTAATCTCAGGCATATACAACAAATGGCATAATAAACCACAGGCATCTATGTGTCTAACCTCAGCCTGTGTCAGCTCTGGCACCAAATGATGCACTACTGGTAATTTCTCCCAACACTAGATAACATCAAGTTTCTCCTATTTATCAAGAGAAATCAATCAATCATCAAATAAAATTGAAGCAATCAATTATCAATCAATCATCCAATCAAACTGAAGTAATCTATGTTATTTATCTATCAAATCAACTGGTAGCAATCTATGCTATATATCTATTAAATCATTTTTAAAACCTATCAATCATGGTTTTCTATCAATCACTGAGTTCAATCAAAACTCTACTAAGATCTTGCATCAGAAACTAAATCGGTTTCTTAGAGCTACTCAATCACATCAATCAAACAATCCAGACAATCAAATCAAATCTATCAGATCAAATCAAATCTATCAATTCAAATCAAATCAATCAAATCTATCAACCAAGCAATCAATCAAATTAATCAATCAAATCTATCGATCAAAGAATCCATCCAATCTATCAATCTATCTATCCAACAACATCATGTAATCACTCAATCAAGTCCCTATGTCATCATTAATGCACATTCAACATATTAAATCTACTTATCAAAGTGATTTTTAGCTTTTTCACTTATCAAAAACATCAACTTTGAGCATTTGTGCTATCTTATTGAGCATTTGCGCTAAACTATCACAAAAGCGCTAAATCTACATGCAAATGTGCTAATTTGATGCATTTGTGCTATCTTTTTGTGCAAACACACTAACTCTACAAGCATATGCACAAAACAAGTAAAAGCGCTATCTTATTGGGCAAAAGCACTAACAAACAAAACATTTGTGCTATCCTATGCATATGCACTAACATACTTAACATATGCGCTAACAAAAAGATAATTTGCGCTAATCTATGCAAATGTGCTAAACCTAATTGCATATGCGCTAAAACAAAATGTAAAAGTGCTAACCTAACGCTGAAAAACCAAAAAAATTCAAAAAATAAAAAACGCGCCCAAAAACATGAAAATCTGAACGAAAAGTTGAAAACAAAGCTTGGGATAAGATACATACTGGATACCCATACTTGACAGGTTGCTCATATCGTCGAACACGCTCAAAACGATGGTTGTCCACGGGAATCCCCATTTTGCCACCTCAGCAAGAATATTTTCTTCACAAGCTGACAAGGATAACAATGAAGTTAAAATTAGCCTTGGTTAATTTTATATTTACTATTTGAAGAGTAATTAATGCTATTCAATGGGGCAATTTAATTTGTTTTTTACAAATTAATTTAATTGATAGAATTTTTATCAATTATCATGAGATCAATCGTTCAAACCAAAGTTTTCAACAATTTCACGATCAATCTCCTGAGGGGGCACACAATCAAGATTTTCATCTTCATTAGGTGCACTATCAAAACTTGATTTAATCTTTGAAACAATGTTGTCTCGACATTATTTCAAAGAGGGGCAAAATGTATACACATAAAAATGGCTATGAGCGATTAAATAAATATTATATATTTATTTAATAATTATTCTTCTATTAAATAGTTAATTTGAAAAGATTAATTTATTTAATTCATTTCATCTTTCTATTAATTAATTTAATTGAAATATTTTATTAATTAATTCATCTATTCTATTCATCTAAAATAATTAAATATCTAATATTTAATTATTCCTCTAACCAAGTTAATTAAATATCTAATATTTAATTATCTCCTTCAATCAATTAAATATCTAATATTTAATAGTTATTCTCCTTTCCTATAGTCTCAAATATTAAATAATTTCTTAAATTATTTAATCTCTTTTCCAGCTCACCTTCCATCTCCACTTCATCTTCCCTTTGCCAACTCATCCAACATGTGGCTAAGGAAATTAATATTTCTTAAATATTAATTCATCATTTATCTTCAACTTCCAAATTTAATGAATATTGTGTATGTACACATATTTCATAACCATCTTCTATATTCTCTCCAACACCCCCTACATCTTAGGAAGGACTTGATTCCACTTGTCCTCTCATGCCTAAATCTTCTCCAACCATCCCTAGATTCCCTCAATCAGAAACCTAGTCAAGGTGAGATGAGTGACACTTGTCTTCTCCTTCCCCCTTTCTCTCAACCTTCACCTTTGCTCATGGCCATCCAAATCTCCAAATCTGATCAAAACCGTTGATCTGAGCCACATCATCTAATCCTCTCAAGGTCTATAAAATCAAGAGCTTCAGTTGAGAGAGAGTTAGTCTTCAAATCAATCATATGCATCTGTGAGTTTTTGAAGCAAATAGCAAATAGAAAATATCATTTAGCATAATCATTTTAGCATAATCATGTAGCATTGTATATCTTACTATCAGTTAACTACAAGTTATCAGTCCATTCTTCATATGCCATTTTGGAAGCCATCAATGCATTGTCTGAGAGCACACCATCTGCAACTAGGAACAGTGGAGTTAGGACACAATGGGACATAAACCATGAAGGTAATATTAATATTTTTTATTTTATATGTATTTCATGTAGTTTCATTGGTTGAGTTTGGATTTCATGTAGTATTTCTATTGGTATTTTGTGAAACTAACTTATTGCAGGTAACATTCTAAGGATGAAATTCAAGTCAACACGCTATCCTCCAAAATTTTAATTTTATCATTTGCATTGTGCAGGTCTTCTTTCATTTGTGCACATTTTTCTTTCTTTCTTCCTCTACTTCCTCTTGCCAATGTTTTTATTTTTCCTTCCCATGATCAAATAGGTCCTATAATTTTCTCATTTCGGCAATAGCAGACTCGTAACTTTTGTATAATTTTTTAAAACTGGCTCTTTCCTCATCAATTTTTTTACTGCTTTTAGCCAATTTTTCTGTCAGGTTCATCAATTCTAAATCCATCTTCTCTTGCTCTGCAATTTCTACTGCAGAGCCCAAGTTTTTTATCCTTTTCTATAAATCATTGCACTTGCTATTTGCTTCTTTCCTCCTTGATTTTTCATTTTCTAGGTCTGCCTGGAACTTTTCTATTTGTTTCTCCAGTTTATTTTTTTCTCTCTCCACCTTTAGCAATGAAGTGTAGACCAGTTCGTTAGTCCTTTTTGACACACTAATTTTGTCCATATTTTATACTTCGGAAAAATCCATTTGGAGGGTGCTAACTTGAAATTTAGAGGGATCTATCTGTTAGGATTCCCAAAGATATTGAGAGGGGGGTGAATCAGTATCTAACCGGTATATGAATTTACTTGACTTAAAACATGGAAAGAATATCAAAACTATGTACCGGTAAACCAGAAATAATGCAGCAAACAAGAATAACAAAACCACATGAGAAGCACACCATAACACATTATTTTATGAGGAATCCTGGTGTGGGAAAAACCTCGGTGGGATTTGTGACCCACAATATTCTCTTACTAGCCAATAAGGGAATATTACTCTTACAATAGGGGCCTGCACATGCAAGAAGGCCAAGTGCCTAGAGCTCACTGCTCAATTACAAAAAAAGTTACACTGACTTACAAAAATGGATTATACTAATCCAATGTCTTGTACTACTTCAGATCAACATCTGCTATGCCAGATTCAATACCGGTTTAAGCTCTGCTACAACATAAACCTTTAACCAATATTTCACATATTAGGTCTTCTTATTTCACATCCTATATCATGTCCCTCCTATTATAAAATGATCTCATACATATATAAGTCATATTACAACTCGTCATGTCGGCTTACAATGATTTTACAATTAATTACCAAATACATTTCAAACAAAATTGAAGTCGGCCAAGGTTTCGGTATCCTTCCTTTCACTGCCAGTGTTCTGTATGCCGATGTAGAGTCTATCGGTTTCGGTGCCGGTATCTTTGTCTTGTCGATGTCCTATGATTGCAAGGTTGCCATTAGTGAAAAAACCTTCAATCACCTACAATTTCTCATTGGAGTGTGCATTTGCCAACAATCTCCCCCTTTGGCATTAATGGCAACACTCATGAGAAAAAAGTGTCCAAAGTGATATCTAAAAATAGTCTGCCAAAATGGTCTTACCAAAACTATGTGCTCAAAAATGTATGCTCCCTTTGAGCAAATGATGTCCTTTCTTCTGACCATTTTTCTCAACCCACTACTCCCCTTTTGACATTAATGACAAAGGTTGTCATTCACTGTTAGTGGAGTCCTGCCAGAATTCTTGTAACCGGTGGGTTACAATCTGAAAGATATCTATCAAAACTAAATTTATGTCATTACTGAATGTTTTGTTGTTGTTTATTGCCTCTTGAGTTCTCTAAATAGTATCGGTGAGTATGTGCATTTTCTCTTCTGGTGTCTTCAGTTCGAGAACTAGAGCCTCAGATATTTCTTTTCTCAAAGAAATAAGGTATTCAAGTCTTGGACTAAGTCTACATTTCAAGTCCTTTGCTTTATCCTTTATTCCATGTTTGTCATTTTCTAGTTTCTTAATTTTCTCTTCCTGTTCTGCAATCTTCTTCTCTAACTCCAAAAATGAATCCGATGCACCTATTAGGTTGTCAGCAATATTGTTTATCTTATCTTGTGCTTTGTTGATCTCCTTGTCAAGATTCTCTATCAAAATATTTGTTTTACAGGTGTCCCTATATAGTTTCTTGGAGTCAAGAATTATTTCTCCAAGTTCTGGTAATAGAGTATCCATTTTCTCCTTGTTCTTATTTACAATATCCTCAAAGAATTTCTCTTTTTCCTTTATCATCTTTTCCTTAAATGTATCCTCATTTATTTGATCAATAGTCAGTAAGTTGCCGGTGATGAACTTAGACAATGTGTCTAGTTGTCCTAAAGAATCTTTATTATCAACTGTGCACTTTGGTGCAATCAATTTAAGAATTGGAGTTGTTTCATCAATAGCCTTATAGGCTTGTGCATTGCATTCTATGATCTTCTTTATTGAATCTAACAAGACCTCTATTATAATTGTAGGTCTGAATTTTGCCATAGCTCTACCAGATGTTTGTCCAACAGTCTTTACAATAGCCATGCTACCGATTGTGGTAATTACTTTACTTGATTCGACCTCTGGTAGGTCAGTCTGTGTTTGCATTTCCGTAAACAAAGGTTTTTGCTTTTCAGTTTGGGTCGGTGGCACTATGTCTATTTGAACCTATACTGATTGTGGTAATTACTTTACTTGATTCAACCTCTGGTAGGTCAGTCTATGTTTGCATTTCCGTAAACAAAGGTTTTTGCTTTTCAGTTTGGGTCGGTGGCACTGTGTCTGTTTGAACCTATGCTTCAACCTATACCTATTTTGGTTTCTCCATTTGTGTCTCAGAGGGTTTCTCTAAGCTTCTAACTGTCGGTTTCTCAGATGTAGTCTCAGTTTGTACCGTTGAACTTTCTTTTGCCGGTTCTTCAGATGGTTTTTCTGCTGTATCTACTAGTTTCTCTATGGTATCCTCTGTCGGTTGCTCTGTCTATGTAAGTTTTTCTATGTTCATCTCAACCTCTACAGTCAATGACTCAATAGTCACATTTTTCACCTTGTCCTCAGTGGTTTCTCTATCAACCACAACATTAACTTCCTATGTGTCTACATTTACCATATGCAAAATTTCTAATTCAGGGTTTGTATCTGTTTATGGTGAAAATGGATAACAATAATAACAATATTGAAAGGCTAAATGAATCCAACCACAAAACCCTAGCCTAACAATCAACAAAGATCCACCATAACATATGAAGATTACCTAAGATAATGCAAATCACATGAAATCACAAAGATTATACCATCACATGTTCAATAGGGTTTTGATCTCCATTCTTCCTATCTCCATTGATCTTGCTTGATATATTTGCTCTCAGATTTTATGTGCACAAGAGCTCAACAAAGAACGGAATGTGGTTGCAAGTAGGATCGTAGTGTAGCCAATTGATCAAGTTGTTAGGGTTAGATAATGAAGAAGGCATCTCCTTATATAGAAGACACTATAAGAAATGGAGGGATAAGATTGAGAGGTGTAAAAAAGGAGGTCGGCTAGGATTAGAGGGTAGGTAAAAGAAATACCAAAATAATGAAAGGGGTAGGTAGTGTATGAATTAAGAGATGAATGACATGTGTCATGTGTAGAAAAAGCTAATGAATTAATTAAATAAATAAAGATTTATTTAATTAATAGAAGAAGTAGGATAATTAAATAAATAAAATATTTATTTAATTTAAGAAAAGGATAATTTAAATAAATAAATGTATTTATTTAAATGAGAAATAAGGCTAGAAGAGGATAAATGAATTAATTAAATAAATAAAGATTTATTTAATTAATAGAAGAATTAGGCTTAGATAATTAAATAAATAAAATATTAATTTAATTAGACATGACAATTTTGGGTGTCTACATTTTGCCCCTCTTTGAGACAATGCGACTTGTCGCGTTGTTTCAAAGAAGATACGATGAATTGATACAGAGTTGCCCCAAGATGGGAATAATATGCCCCCTCGAGAGATTGGATGAAAATGTCTGAAAAGATTGCAGACAATCTCTCGATAAGAAAGAAAGGCTAGAATGGAATGGGCGGATAAAGTGACAAGGTCACGGGATAATGAAGGCTGACTCGGGAAACGGGGACTAGGGCAGTCTATAAGATAGACCGTGAGGGAAATAAGTCCTCATTGTCATCTACACCTGTAAGAGATTAGAATACAGAGAGAGAAAAGAGCAGCAGTAGTCAACAATGATGGCTTTGGTTCATAGATTCGACCGTGTTTGCCGATTCCAGAGGCCAGCAGAGGCAAGAGAGCCGGTAAGTACCACCAAGCCTCCTTGTACTTTGATGCATTTAATTTTGTCATTAATTCATGCTAGTTAGAGCAATAAATGTGCTTAGAAGTAGGGCTAAAAAATGTCAAAAACCGTTTAACCACGTCTGCGTCAGTGCCAGGCGCGTTTGTGTCCACCAGGCGCGTCTGTGTCAGTGCCAGGCGCGTTTGCGTCTGGAACCGCGTTTATGCACAGCCTAGGCACGTCTATGTCATACAGGCGCATTTGTGTTTTTCAGGCACGCTTGTGCAGTCTATAGGCGCATTTGTGTCAGTCAAGCACGTTTGCGTTGAAAAAATGCAAGGTTTTTGTCTTCTAGGTCAAATCGGCAGTTTTGTGATGAACATACGCTGTCGATTGGATATGCTGCTGAGAGGATACACTAAAGAAGGTCCTCTAGGAAGACTAGGATAGATCAAGGCACTTTGTGATGAACAGGGAGCACCAAGATAGAGTACTTTGTAATGAACAGGGAGTACCCAAAGTATAAGCAGCACTTTGTGATGAACAGGGAGTGCAAAATGTGAGTAACACTTTGTGATGAACAGAGAATATCACACACGTAGTACTTTGTGATGAACAGGGAGCACTACTAGGATAGATAACAACACTTTGTGATGAACAGTGAGTGTCACTGAGATAGATGACCATATGCATTTAGATAGCGAGTAGCATTTTGTGATGAACAGTGAATGCCACCATGACTGAAATGATTGATTTGTTTGACTGTAGGAGTATTTGCCTATGCTAGAGTCACGGAAGAGATTCCCGTCCACACAGAGGTTGCGACCGGAGTTGTCTTTTCAAGATAAAGCTGCCATCGAGGAGATGGGTTTGAGACACGTGCTATATGTTCCTGAGTTTCGGGCAAACATGGGTTTGCTGACTGCACTGGCCGAGAGATGGCATTCAGAGACCTGCACATTTCATTTGCCGATGGGTGAGATGATAGTCACCCTTGAGGATGTTTATAGGATTCTACATATACCGATCGATGGAGAGCTGATTCCATACGATCGCAATGGAGACAGAGAGGCTTTGAGATGAGTGTTTCAGGATCCCAGCCTAGAGATGAGAGCAGGACATGTGGCATGGGACACCATGACTGCGACAGGATTAGCCTTGCCAGCTGTGATTGGAGGAGCTATCAGTGGGTTCCTATGTCCAGACAGGGTGACACGGGGGTTGGTAGTGGGCTGGGGAGGAGCACTGGAGATATTGGTGATGCAGCACACCAGATATGCGTGGGGTCCATGTGTTTTGGCCCACCTATATTATGAGCTTCACCAGTTTGTCTACCATGGATCAGTGGGACTGTGCTATGGAGTGACACTTCTGCAGGTTTGGGCATATGAGCATCTACCTATCACACGGCCAATACATTTCAGAGGGAGAGGTCATGGACAGAGTTTTGTGCATCTGTATGACATGATCACTTCGCAGCCTCGGATTGGTAGGTTAAAGCATTGGCGACGAGTGATAGATGACATTGACATGGTCATTTGGAGGCCGTATCTGGGATGTGAGGAGTGGGAGGATGATGCAGTGGAGCTGCCTTACACCTTCCGGAGTAGGTATCTGATTGGGCGGATGCCCTATATACTGGAGAGACAGCTGGTGGATAGAGTATGCAGGCAGTATGGCAGGATCCAGAGGATGCCACGAGGCTCGGGTATGTATGCCCGTATAGTTAGGGATCAGGCGCAGTTCGGGCCATTATTGTCATATGATCAGGCGCTGACACAGCTGGCAGAGATGGTGCCCCTACCCTGGGATATGTGGCCAGAGATCGAGGATGTCGGGATGGATGCAGAGTATGCAGCATATTGGGCTGAGCATCCATTCCCTCGATTGACAGATCCAGAAGAGCTACTGGAGGGAGATGGAGGAGGAGATGATGATGATGATGGTGGGGGTGATGGAGGCCAAGGCTGACGGAGGCAGAGGGGAGTAGTTGGGGAGAGGAGGGTGGCACCTCGGAGGGAGGGTGGACAGGAGGGACAGGCCCAAGTGGTGAGGGGTCGCAGTGGAGTGCCCCTGCAGGTACCAGCAGCACAGGGTCCTAGAGCACAGGGTCCTAGAGCACAGGGACAGAGACAGGGACAGGTACAGGGACAGGTGCCAGTACAGGCCCAGGAGCAGGGATGGAGACAGGTATAGGGACCTAGACATGTACTGAGACAGGTATAGGGACAGGTATAGGAGCAGGCACCCGCAGAGGGAGAGCCATAGGCAGAGGCAGAGGGTGGGGATCTAGAGGAGGATGAGCTGATTGAGCTCAGGGAGATCTGCCAAGGCCAGGCAGATGAAATCCAGGATCTGGAGAGGGAGAGGGACCGACTCAAGACCCGGCTCAGGGATACTGAGTGGGAGAGGGATCAGGCGATTCAGCGCTACACGGAGGCTGAGACAGCGCTGAGGGCAGGGAGGCAGGCGGCGGAGGACACAGGAGCAGGCTACGCATATGTCCTGCGAGCCGGAGAGGAGATTGCCTACTAGAGGGACCTATATTATGGTGTCATGCTAGCGGATCAGCGGGCAAGGAGCTTCCATAGACCATCGCGGACAGCGAGAGCTACGGGAGGGAGCCGGAGGAGACAGGCATCAAGTGGTGGGGTCATGGGTCCTCCACCACCACCAGATAGGGGGGACAAGCAGGATGATCCTGGAGTAGGTCCTTCTAGGGCTCAAATTCCATCAAGGCCAGGCGGCTCCGAGGGAGAGAGTTCATCATAGCCATAGAGGGCTCCCTTGTATCAGTATTTGTACCATTTTATGTATTGTAGACACCTGCGGGTGATTGTAGCCATATGATTTTTGACATCATTGTATCATGACACTTTTGATTATATATATGAGAGATGATTCATTTTTGCGGCAGCTATATGCATGTGTACCTATGTGATGAGATGTTCTTAGAATGTATGCTTATGATATGGATGCAAACATATACATGATGCAATGCAATATATTTTTTTGTTTTTTTATGTGTTATATGCGATGCATGATGCAAATGTGAATGTATGTAATGCAAATGAATATGATAATGCAAATGTAAATTGTGCTAACAGGTGGCGTGTGCAGGATGTGATGCAGTTGTGATATCTATATGTATGTATGAAATGCTTATATGTGGTAATGCAGGTGCAACTACATGAAATGCAAATATTTTTGGTGTGTCATTATACTCAGTCATGTGATAGCGGGCTACGCAGACTCGAGAAGGACGATGGAAGTCAATCAAGAAAAGGGGATGAAAGACAGAAGATATTAAAGTGAAAGAGCTTCTTGTGCATTATCATCATTGAGCTTTATTATGGCAAGATAGGTTATGACAATCGAGGCATATGTTCGACCCAGAAAGTCATTGTACCTGTTTGCATGGAGATAAGACAGTCACAAACAAGGAATGCCCCAGTTCACATTAGACTCACAGTGTCCTCATATCCTTGGACAAGTCATAGCATTACTAAGAGACAATCCACAGACAGCAAAGAAAAATAGGTGACGATACCCCATCCTCGCCTTTCTAGTCAAAGACATCCTGGAGATAGAATCTCTAGTCAGAGACATCCCGGAAAAGCTAAAAGACATGTCACCAAAAAGATGAAATCAAAAAGAAAACCAAGACTCGACACCAACATCCACTGTAGTCCTTAAGTTTAGTGTCTCTTGTCACTTGTATAAGTCTTATTTGATTGTGGTCACAATGTTTACTTTCACAAAAAGGATAGATAGCACTGAACCATAATGTTGTCTGAGTCTGTTGAAAGATTTGATTTGTTGAAGCCCATTGTTGCTACTGTGTCTCATCTAAAACTGACTGAATCCATGAAACTGATACTTTATTGTAGAGAAGATGAAACTTTATTGCGGATTTGCGATGCAAATGTTGCTTTATTGCGGATTGTGCGCAAATAGACTAAAGGAAGCTGGAAGAAACTGTACTCCTCGAAACATGTGATGTTCTCAGTTCCACACCCATTACTAGACGTAGGAATTGCCTTAGCCACAGATAGGATCTGATTTATTATGGATGGAAAGGGAGTGAAAAGGGGGGGTTATTATAAATGGCTAACCAATCTTAGGTAGATCAATAACAAGCCATGATGGGAATGGGTAAGTTTATTGTGAATGAATAGGTTGTGAGTGTGTGCAATGTGAAGTGATGAAAGTGAATCCTGAAGGAGGGAGGAGCAATGTTTCTACACATGGTGCTGGTGACCCAGTTTTCACCATGGTACTTGCCCAGGGCGCCACCGAAGTGGTTTTCAGCGTTGGACGAAATTATTTCTCTTTACTTTTTTTATTTTTCAATGTTTTTTTTTTTTTTGTTTTTTTTGGTTTTATAATTTTTTTTGTATTTTTGAATTAGGATACTCCGAAGAGCTATGTGTAGAATCGGCGAAGGTGCATGCTATTGATAGGATCCTCCAAAGGTTCACCTTCTATAGTTGAGAGTTGATATGCACCGGATCCATATGCTGCTGTGATGATGTAAGGACCAAGCCAGTTTGGTTCGAACTTGCCCTTCTTCTCTCTGTCTTGCTGATTCTTGGGGTTTTCTCTGAGAACCAAGTCACCTACCTCAAATGTGCAAGGCTTGACTTTGTGATTGTAGCTGCGACTCATTCATTGTTGGTAAGCCTTGAGATGATTAAAAGCAGTTTGTCTCTGTTCATCCAGCAGTTCTAGTTCTTGTAAGCGGGAGACCCTGTAATCTTCATCGTTGATGATGTTTTGCAAAGAGACTCATAAAGAAGGTAACTCGACCTCGATAGGCAAGATGGCTTCAGCGTCGTAGACAAGTGAGTAGGGTGTAGCTCCTGTAGGTGTGCGGACACTTGTGCGGTAGGCCCAAAGTGCAGGATTGAGTTGGATATGCCAGTTACGGCCAGCGTCGTCGACTATCTTTTTGAGGATTTTAAGAATTGTTTTATTAGACGCCTCAGCTTGGTCATTACCTTGGGGGTAATATGGTGTGGAGAAATGATGGGAAATATGGAAGCGGTCACAGAGTTCACGAACATCCTGATTTTTGAAGGGACGCCCGTTATCAGTAATAATGGAATTAGGAATACCATATCGGCAAATGATATAGTTAAGGATGAAAGTAGCAATTTGTTTTCCAGTGACTTGTGTGAGAGGCATGGCTTCAATCCACTTTGTGAAATACTCTGTGGCTGTGATAATGAATTTATGACCATTGGAAGAAGGAGGGTGAATCTTGCCTATGAGATCGAGTCCCCACTGACAAAAGGGCCAAGGAGATGCGAGTGGTTGTAGTTCTTGTGCTGGTGCATGTATGAGGTCTCCATGAATTTGACATTGCTTACATTTCTTGACAAACTGATATGAGTCTTTTTCCATATTGGGCCAGTAATATCCAGTCCTGATGAGTTTCTTGGCCAAGGTAGGACCACTAGTATGCGGACCACATATCCCTTCATGCACTTCACGTAACGCAATCTGAGCTTCGTCACTTTCTAAACATCTAAGAAGAGTGCCATCTAGACCTCGTCGGTATAGGATATCAGCTAGAATGACATATCGAGAGGATTGGCGAATGAAAGTGCGGCGTTGGTTGTTTGATAGATCAGGAGGTAAGATATTGTCACGAAGATATGTGAATATGGAACCATATAACTGGGATTCGGGACCAACAACGCATATCATTTTAGTAGGAGTGATCTCATACGAAGGAACCAACAGGTTGTCTACCAGGAACTCATAGCAGGTTTCATTTTGAGGCAGGTCAATTAGTGAAGCAATTGTAGCCATGGCATCTGCAGCACGATTCTGCTCTCTTGGTATCTACTCAAAATCTATCTTTGTGAAGTGTTGTTTCAAATCATCTACCAGTTGCTTGTAAGGCATTAATTTTTCATCTTTTGTTTGGTAATCATCAGTTGCTTGACGGATGACAAGTTGGGAATCCCCAAAAACATGAAGTTCTTGGATCTTCCACTGAACTGCAATTCGTAATCCAGTTGTTAATGCCTCATATTCCACTATATTGTTAGTGCAAGGAAATGATAAGTGGTATGATTTTGGTATAGAATCACCTTGAGGAGTTATAAAGAGAATACCAGCTCCTGCCCCATGCTATGTGTATGAGCCGTCAAAGTACAGTTTCCATGGCCTTGCATGTGATATTGTTAAAATGGATTCATCTGAAAATTCTAAATTTAGAGGAACATCATCTATCATGGGAGCATCTACTAATTGATCCGCGATTGCTTGTCCTTTTATTGCTTTTCTATCCACATACTCAATGTCGAATTCACTCAGGATCATTACCCACTTGGCCAGTCGCCCAGTAAGTGTAGCTTTGTTGAGAAGGTATTTTAATGGATCAATTCTTGCAATCAACTTAGTCTTATGAGTGAGCATATAATGTCATAATTTCTGTGAAGCAAAGACCACAGCGAGACATGCACGCTCGATTGGTGTGTAGTTTAGCTCATATCCCACCAATGTGCGACTGATATAGTATACTGCTTTTTCCTTGCCGTCAGCTATTTGTTGCGCTAGGAGTGCCCCTAGTGCTGTTGGAGTAGCTGATATGTATAGCAACAAAGGCTGATCTGGAATTGGTGGCATCAAAACTGGCGGATTCAAAAGATAATCTTTGAGCGTCTGAAAATCTTGTTGACAGTTATCATCCCATTTGAACTTGATATTTTTATGTAGCAGGTGTTGAAAAGGATTACACTTATCTGCAAGTTGTGCTATGAATCTTCGTATAGACTGGAGTCTCCCTTGTAAGGATCAAAGTTGACTGATATTTCTGGGTGGTGGCATGTCCAAGATAGCCTTGACTTTTGCTGGATCGGCTTCGATTCCTCTTTTGGACACAATGAATCCTAGGAGCTTCCCGGAGGTTACTCCAAAGACACATTTCTTGGGGTTTAATCTTACCTTATATTTTTCCAACCGATCAAAGATGACTGAAAGTATGTCCAAATGTGTATCTCTGTCTATTGATTTACCCAAGAGATCATCAACATAATCTTCCACGATTATGTGCATGAGATCATGAAAGATAGTGGTCAGTGCTCTTTGATACGTAGCACCTGCATTTTTTAGTCCAAAGGGCATGACATTCCAACAGAAAGTTCCCCACGGACAAGTGAATGATGTTTTGTGTTGATCCTCGGGTGCAATCCTGATTTGATTGTAACCAGAAAATCCATCCATTAAAGATAACATTTCGTGACCTGCTGTGAGATCAACGATCAAGTCAATATTTGGTAATGGGAAGTCATCTTTCGGACAAGCTTTGTTGATGTCTCTGAAATCTGTACATATTCTAATGCTGTGATCTGGTTTACTGACAGGTACTAAATTGGAGATCCATTCGGGATAATCAATTGGGTGTATGAATCTAACATCCAATAATTTCTCCAGCTCTGCTTTGACTAGTAAGGCCACTTGTGGATGCATTTTCCTTAATTTTTGTTTCACTGGCTTTGCCCCCGGTTTGACTGTCAAATGATGCATTACCAAATCCGGATCTAGTCCAAGCATATTAGCGTATGACCATGCAAAGTTGATTTGTCGTTCTTTGAAGAAGCTTATGAATTTTGACCTTTCAGATTTTGTCAATGATTGAGCCAGGAATATATTGTGTGGAACTTCTTCTGTACCAATGTTCGTTTTGATAGTATCCTCTACCAACATGGATAACTTTTCCTCATATGATGCTGGGAGAATGTCGAGCCTTCCATCTTCAGGTGCCACAGAGAGGTTTTCGCCCTCAGATACGTCCTTTCTTTTTACTTTTTTGGGATCAGATAGCGCCACAGTGTGGTTTTCGCCATAAGACCCTTGATTTGCTCTTATTTTCACATTTTTGCGACTGGAAGATCCGACACCCTCACCAAAATATGCCATGTTGCTGAGTTCTATGGTGTATCCTACTTTGTGGTCCCCAGGGGGAAGATCATCTCGTATGCCAAGATAGTCAATAATAGCTTCATCATTTTGGAATGTGTCAAATTGTGCTGGTCCTTCATAATCCCAGTCAATGAGTTGGTGGTGAACAAGGGGAAGGCCTTTAATGTTTTCGGAGTTTGCGGGGCTAAGAGTGAAGATGTGGTTATATTTGGGTATATCGAGGCAATTGTCGAGGTCATCGATGGCACTCTCCTCATCAGTTTCGATCGCAAGCGAATCCAAATTGTCATCACTAGTAGTGCCTTCTGGGACAGGTGTCCTCATCCTATGTGATTTCGACCTAGAACCTTGAGACAAAGATTTTTACGGAATCCTTATGGGTTGTTTCTTGACCCACCCTGAACTTTTTATAAAATTCCTCTTCTTTTGTCGGTTCATTTGGCTCTCTGAATGTCTCGGTGAGCTCATAGTCACTGGAGGATTTGTCTGAACCCCATTCCCATTCGTTGGAATCTGTGGAATAGTAATCTTCTTGTTGAACTTTGGCAACTTTGATTTGTGATGCCTCTTCTATCCTTTTAGTGTGGATCTTGGAAGTCAGAAAACCAAGTCCCTTTGAGCGTTCCCTTTTTACAGTCAATTCAGGTTGTAAGGGTTCCATGACGCCTTCTTTGCGTAACCCAAGAGGGCTTTTTCCATCATACCCAAATTTTTGTAGAATCTTGAAGCCTTTGCCATATTTCTCACAGGGTATATTGATCTGATCTTGTGTGTCATCTTCAATGTCTTTATAGAGCATTTTGTATAAATCTTCCTCTTCTAGTTCGCCCCATCTTTGAAAGGTAGTAGGATCCCATTTGAGTATCATGATGGATATTTGCTTGTTAGGATGTGGCCTTCCATATTCTTTTGGAGAGCTCATGACACATTGTCTGATTTAAAGTGTATTCTCCCATGCCTTTGTCTTGAAATTTGCCTTTAAGTTCACCTTGTTTTGATGTTGAAGGTTTCAATGACTCAGGGTCAATGTATGCCAAAGAAGGAATAGCCTCACGATTACTGGGAATGATGGTCTCAGTATGTGATCTCAAGTTATTGCAATATATGAACGGATTAGGATCACCGTTAACTGTTACCTTGACTCCATTATGAGGAAACTTAATGCATTGATGATATGTCGATGGGACTGCCCTCATTTCATGAATCCAAGGACGTCCTAGCAATATGTTGTATGTAAGAACTAGATCTAGGACTTGACAAACCACATCCTTTGTGACTGGCCCAATTCTTATAGGTAAGGTGACTGTGCCCTTGGATGAACGCTCTTCATCATCATATGCCTTGATGGTGATTTGATTTGTTGAATTCACAGCTTTATCGGAATATCCCAATTGTTTAATGGTGCTCAATGTACAAATGTTTAGACCAGCTCCTCCATCTATCAGGACTCGCTTTATTCGATGTTTGTGTATGAAAGCTTCAACGTGTAAAGGTGCATTATGTGGCTGACTTACGGAGGCGTCATCGACTTCTATGAATGTAAGGGAATGTGGAATGGAAAGGTATCCCACCATGGCTTGAAAATGGTCCACGTTCAGATTAGTAGGAATAGCAGTATCTCTCAAGATTCTGTCAAGAATAACTTTATGAGTAGGGGATATACGTAGGAGCTCAAGGATGGAGATGAGCGCGGGTGTCTTCCCTAACTGTTCTACAAGGTCATACTCAGGTTTGGTTGATGAAGAAGCGGTATTTTTAGTGGAAGTACCTCGCAAAGTAATCTTGCCTCGACGGGTTGTAACATGACATTCAGAGGTATGTTCGGAAGAAGATCCAACACCTCTTAGAACAATCTTGGGTCTCTGAGGAGGATTCTCAGGGTTTTTGTTCTTGATGGTAATAGTAGAGATATGATTGTCCATCGAGATATGATTAATAGTTGAATCATAGTTGTAAGGTGCTCTAGTATAGTTGGCTTGATCATCTGTGACCTTAGCTTTTCCCTTGTTGTGCTTTGGGAATGGTTCCTTAAACATCTCATGTTCTTGATTGGATGAGTGTCCCTCAATCTCAATGTCACCTCTATCAATGAGATCTTGCACAATATTCTTCAGTCGATGACAATTACCTATTTTATGACCCTTGCTTTTATGAAATTCACAATATTCATCATCATTCCACCAATTTGGTTTGACCTTTGGTTCATATGGAGGAAAATCTGGAACTGTGATCACCTTGTTTGCCACTAGCTTCTTGAAGACTGATTCAAGTGGTTCTCCCAATGGGGTGTACTTCCTTCGTGATCTAGAAGTTGTTTGAGTATTCACTTGATTGTTTGTAGAACTTGATCCCAAAAAGATGAATTTGGGTCTCACTGTATTGGCATCAACAACACCATCATTGACTGTGTTCTTGTTTTTATTCCAAAATCTTGGCTTGTCTTTTCCTTTAAAGTCATCTTTGTTTTCCTTGAATATTTTAATAATTCCTTGTTCAATTAGGACCTTCTCTATTGCTAAGCCTTTTTCAATGACGTCCTTGAAGGTGGCCAAACAAGCTTTCCTTAGATCACAGCCAATGTCCTTGTTAACGTTTTGAGTGAACATTTCTACCATTTGTTTCTGTGGAATTTCGTAAGAGCATCTGCTAGCTAGATTTCTCCATCTTTGTAAAAATGACGCAAAAGATTCTCCCTCCTTTTGCTTAGTATTGCACAAAGTAGTGACTGAGATATCTGTCTCAATATTGTAGGAGAAATGCTGAATAAATGCCTCTGCTAAGTCACCCCATGACTTAATACCAGGAGGTAATTGAGAGAACCATTCCATAGCTTGATCGCCTAAGCTTTGCGGGAACAACCTCATCAAATATGTTTCTTCTGCCGCTACCTCTATGCAAGCTGTGAAAAATTGTCATAGATGTGCCTTGGGGTCTCCTTTTCCTCTATACTTGTCAAATTTTGGCGTCACAAAGTGTGCAGGAAATGGAGGCATTGGAATGCTCTTATCAAATGGATAAGGACATATGTCTCTCATAGTGTATGTTGGTTTTGGTGTACTCATGTCCTCCATTTTCTTTTGTAAATCTCTGATTTGTTGCTCCAAATTTCTCTTAGGTGGAGATCGATTTCTTGTAGCATATCCTATGTTTGAGACACCAATTTGAGGAGGAGCTTGTTGCATGTATGGATGATATTGATCATAGACATGTTCATATGGAGGAGGTCTATATTGATGTTGCATATAGGGAGCACTTGGTATAGCTTCATGTTGAGGAACCCCATATTTATTTTGCACATGTATACCATATTCTACAGGCATGTCATGTTCTATTGTGTTGCCCCCAAATTTGACATGAGGTTTCCTTGTGTCCAAATTTTGAGCATGCCTTTGAACATCCAATTGTTTTGGTGGTTGATCCTTAGCATTAGTATGTGATTGAGCATATTTGTATGCATAAGACTTCCATAATGGTCTACGAAAGTGAGTATCATATGCTTGACCATATGTATGTGGGATTTCTGGTTTTTGAAGCAAAGTTGATGGTGATTCAGGTACCATATGTGGTCCTCTATTTCCTCCACTATTAGGTCTCCTTTGATCCATGTTGGAGTGAGTTTTTTGCAAAGGCCTATTTTCCATTATTTGAGACATGTCAAAATCATGAGGTATTTTAGCTCCACTTTGTGCCATCATGTGTAAGAAGTATTGTCGATCCCTCTTCATTATTTCTTCAACCAATCTATTGAAATGAGGATTCATAATGGATTCTTCTATATCCACTGATTGTATTGAAAAGTTGTCCACATTGTCATTGTGTGCAGCATTGTTGTTTGTAGTGTCTGCGTTTTCCACATTGGGAATGTTTCTATAAACATCCATGTCAGGCAGTGTAGTGTGCTCAAGATTGAAAAATAAATCATTGTCATACTCATAAGAACTCATGTTGGCGGACTCTTGAGCTTCTTTAGCTTTTCTCCTAGATTTTTGAAGACGGGTTTCAACCATGAACTAGGTGTTTGACCAAGATGTGAGAGACTAGATGAAAAATGGAAAGAGTATGGAAGACCAAGAGTTGTATGGAGTGTAAATGAATCTGAGGTGTACTTGCAAATGTCCAAAGTGTAAGACCAAGTATGTAAGTAGTAGAGTAGGTGTGACTTCCAAAGAGATGATTGTTTCTCTTGATGAGGTAAGCTGACCTTGACTCTAAGTAAGACCAAATGAGACCCAAAGGTAAGAAACCTTGATGAGGGACCACTTAGCAAAGTGTAGTTGTATGTAGTGTGTTGACAAAGTATGATGAGGACAAGCAAGTGACCTTTTGACTCAAGTTTAGACAATTGTGAATGTAAAATGAGATGTGAAGCAATGATGGACTATATGAGACCCAAGGACAGATTGAATGCTAGATGAAACCTGAAGAAACAACCTAGGAAGCTCAAGTATTCCGAAAATGATTTTATTTGTTTGCTGGACTGTAAAAATTTTCAATTCTGGACACAGATGCTTCTGTATACTTCACAGACGCGATTCCCAGACACAGACGTGTCTCTATTCGACACAGATGCTGCTAGACACACAGACGCTATTATGCCCTTCACAGACGTGCTTAAATGACCCAGACGCGGTTAAAACAGACACAGACGCATTTCTGTAAACTTCGTGCAATTTTTCCAATCTGTGAAGTTGTTTTGTTGTGACCAGATCCGACTGTTTGACTGTTTTTCGTGACAAGAGGACACAATGTTGATGAGGACTCAATGTTTGCAAGTGTTTAGACTCCAAAAGTGTGTTGTTTGATGTAAAGTTGTTGTGCATACACTTGAAGACACAAAAGACACAATGTTTTGTTGTTTGGTCTTGAATGTTTGAATGTTTAACATAAGACAAGCACAATTCTTATGGCTGGCCAAGACAATAGTTGTTGATCCCACATAGGGTTTTACCCCCGAGGCTACGCTTATTCAGAGTGGATACTTAGATGCTTGACCTCACTAGCTCCACCCTCGGCACTCACTTCTCGGGTGAGCCAAGCATCAGTCCCCATGAAAACTCCCCATGGCGAACTTTGTATCTCTACTAAGAACCGTATGTGTGTGGGCCGCTACCAGAGGTTCAACCTCCTGCCCCAACAACTAGAAGGATTTGGGCTTCTAAAACAAAAAGGTGCTAGTAAGGGCATCCACTCGTGTGGCCATACATGTGGCACTTTCAGCTCTGTAAATACAGAAGGCTCCTAGCCGGTAGGGGTTACGCCCTACAAATGATCAAATAAATTTGATCAAACGGGTTTATGGGGAGACATAGTGTCGGTATGAACTAATCAGCACATGTTATCCATAGTTTTCACCATGAATACATTTGATTATAGTGGTTCGGATGAGGTGGGTTTTCCTCACTACCACTTGGGTCGTTCTCTTCTCACTAGTAATCCTAATGACCACACGGGAAGACAGGCCCTCTAAAGATAAAACAAAAAGAGCCTATTGCTCAAGACACAAAAGACAATGATTCAATTTTAGTGCACCAATTGAAGTGTTCGCTAATCTATGAAAACAAGGCACACAACAAAATTTCAAAAAATCCTAGCCAAGGACCTCCAACAAAATTTGTTAGTAGTTTGGGTTGTTTCAAATGATCACCCCTTCCTGCAAGCACACAAGTTAGGTAAATTTTAGAAACCCAAAAGACTTTGTGAAAGAGGGGCCTTCAACAAAAATGTTTTGCTTCCAAGACAAGCTGCACAAACTTAGTTAGCTAGTTCTGAAAGGGTTAGTCCAAAAATAAACCAGATCTGAAACCCTAAGTGCGAAATCCGAAAATTGAATCCATGAAAATTTGAAAATTTCAAAATAGCAAAAACATAGATGCTTTTACCCTAGACACATATGCGTCTGTATGACACAGACACGGTTCTGTGACTCACATAGACGCAAGCAGAAACAACATAGACACACTTATGAAACACAGACGCCCCTGTCTGAACCCTGCAAAATAAAACTTGTCAAAAACACAGACGCGACTACCGATTCTACAGACGCTCCTAAAAATCAGAGACGCGATCTAAAAGTTTGCAGACGCGGAAAAGCCTAAAATGTCGTCGAAAAATGTCCGATCTGCAACTTCAAAATGCAAAATCTGCAACAAAAAGGTTAAATGCAAAGGGACAAGAGTCCCACCGGGCGTGCCAAAATGTTTATGGTGAAAATGGATAACAATAATCACAATATTGAAAGGCTAAGTGAATCCAACCACAAAACCCTAGCCTAACAATCAACAAAGATCCACCATAACATATGAAGATTACCTAAGACAATGCAAATCACATGAAATCACAAAGATTATACCATCACATGTCCAATAGGGTTTTGATCTCCATTCTTCCTATCTCCATTGATCTTGCTTGATATATTTGCTCTCAGATTTTATGTGCACAAGAGCTCAACAAAGAACGGAATGTGGTTGCAAGTAGGATCGTAGTGTAGCCAATTGATCAAGTTGTTAGGGTTAGATAATGAAGAAGGCATCTCCTTATATAGAAGACACTATAAGAAATGGAGGGATAAGATTGAGAGGTGTAAAAAAGGAGGTCGGCTAGGATTAGAGGGTAGGTAAAAGAAATACCAAAATAATGAAAGGGGTGGGTAGTGTATGAATTAAGAGATGAATGACATGTGTCATGTGTAGAAAAAGCTAATGAATTAATTAAATAAATAAAGATTTATTTAATTAATAGAAGAAGTAGGATAATTAAATAAATAAAATATTTATTTAATTTAGGAAAAGGATAATTTAAATAAATAAATGTATTTATTTAAATGAGAAATAAGGCTAGAAGAGGATAAATGAATTAATTAAATAAATAAAGATTTATTTAATTAATAGAAGAATTAGGCTTAGATAATTAAATAAATAAAATATTTATTTAATTAGACATGACAATTTTGGGTGTCTACAGTATCTTCTACCAGAGTCTCCATACTCTCTGTGGCTGGTTAATTTTTAGTAGTGTCTATCGGTGGAGTATCTGAAAGAGGTGGGGGCACATTGTTAGTTATTTTTAGGCTTGGTGGTCCACCTACCTTACCTTTCCCCTTATCTTTGTCCTTTTGATATACTTCGATAGTTTTTGGCCTAAATAATTCTTCCTCTTTTTTCTTTTTCTACAAAGAATATATCCTATCCATCTGTTGTTTCCTTAGATGCTTCAGTTACTCTGCCAGCCATTAGTGCTACATGTCGGTGAGTATTAGATAATACGGTTTGGTTAGCCTTACTGATTAATTTGTCTATTTCATCAGGTGAGTTAACTGGATGCATTGCCAGTAATTTTTCAATCTTAATCTTTTTATCCAGTTCAACAATGACTAATCTTTCAGCTTCAAGTCTCCTATACAGATCTTTTGGAATTTCATCAACAATTTGCATCAAAAATTTCTTGTATATATTGTAAAATTACATTATTTTCTATGTTTTCCTTATCATCAGCTGATAGTGTATTGTATATTTTGTTTATGTTCTTCAGCTTACCATCCTCTGTAATTTCATTAAGAAGTTTGTTTATAGGAGCAATAGTTTGTTTCACCTTCTTCTTAGGAGTCATCTTCTTCACCGGAGGCCTTACTTCCTATTGCTTCTGTCTTGTCTTTTTAGGTGTAGGAGAGGGTGTCAGTGAGGGTTTTCTTTTCCTTTCAACCCTTTTAAATAGAACATGTATATCACTCTCAGAAGAAGTTCCAACTAGTGAAAGATGAGTTTCTGGTTGAGGTGATTCCAACTTACTTTCACTTATACCAGTTTGTCTCAAAACATCTTCCTTGATTGCCTTTGCCTATCGGGTTCCTTTTCTTACAGTTGCTTCAACTTTCTTAACCCTTTGTCTAGATTGAATAGTACTTTCTATTGTTTCAGCACTACCAAACACTTTCTCTTCCGGTTCCTTTGGAGCTTCAAGGAGGGCTTTTGCACAAGTTTCTATGATGTTGTCATTTATTTCATAGCCAATTTCAGTTACCCAAATAGTTCTAGGGATAACTACCTCCATCCAGATTTCATCTTTCTTGATCACAAAACATATTTTTTTCTGATACTTATCCACAATATCTTGTGACAATCTTACTCTAGTTTTCATTCGAGCCTTTAATGTTTGAAAATACTCATTTAGGTTTTTCTCCCCATTTTCTCCCATATTGCTTAGTAAATCTAATAGTTGTTTTGCTACCGGGATGTCAAAGCCAAACTCTCTAGCACCAATACCAGGTACTTGTTTGGTTATGTACAACATCAAAGAAACAAGTAAGTTTCCGAATCTGAATATTCCTTTCTTATCTCCTTTAATCTTTCACAAATTGTCTATTAGATCATCTTTAAGCCATTTACATATATCTATTCTTGCATTATCATTGACCATATCAAAGGCACTTTTGATACATAGGCTAGAAACTAAATTTAACCTATTTGCATGTGTAGCCTTATAACCTAAGATCATATTGATAAATCTGACATTAATGTCTTTTATATCGTTTACCCTTAGAGATCTTTTATCAAATGTTGCACCAATTAGGTTTGTCACTGTGTCATTTGAGACCTTCTTTATTTTGTCTGGTCTGTTATCAGTGGAGGGTAACCCTATTACAGCTTTTACTGCTTCTTTTGTGATTTTATGAATTGAGTCCAACCAGAAAAATTCACCATGTACTCTGCTTAACACAATCCTTATGATATCCTTGGGAAAATCCAGGATACTAAGAATTTCAATAAAACCTAGGGTTTCCACTATTTTGTGTTCCGACTTAACATTTCCAGATTCATCACAAATCACAGACATACATATCATCATCACCTAGTTCATCAATATGACAATGTATATACATCCTAGGGTCTTCAACATATACTACTCCCTTAGGAATTTGAGAAAATGCACCTATGCTATCATCTTTCTTTGCAATTTTGGGAACCAGTTTGAAAACGGGTCTAGGGTGCTTAATAACCTCAACAACAATAGGGTTTGCAATAAATTTAGGAGTGGATGAAGATGCCATAGCTATAAATACCTCAATCTGCCTTAAGGATGAATGCTTTGATGGATTGCTTCACTTCTTCACTTAGAATGCCTTTGCTCAGGAATTTTCACGCTCTCGAAGATTTGAATGCTTCGTGAGTGAAAAGGGAGCCAAAACACTTTCTTTATAATGTTATTTTTGCCAACTACCATATTTAATGCTTGCTGATTAAGTCATAACTTAAGTCATCTGTTGGTATAGAAGTAATTTCAACTTCTCACCATCAACCGAGGGAATAATACCAAGTTTTTCATTTTGTTGCTAAACCCCCAAAGGATTTTTCTTCAGTTAGATGAAGAGTCTCTTGCCGGTGGAATGTTACTCTATTCTACCGGTGGAGGAGTATTCCCATCAACATTCAGATCTGACTTTCTGATCCATTATTTTGAGAATTCTTGCTTTACCTCTTCAACCTTTTCTTTACCTTTCGAACTAGGACCTTTGTTATTTGTCGGTGATGCCTTACTTCTACAAAATTTTGCAATATGTCCAATTTTGTTACAAGCATAACAAGTCACATTGTTCTTCTGAATAGCTTTCACATATCCTATGTCGATACGTGTTCTGCATTGATTAGATAATTGTCCAAATCTTCCACAAATATAACATCTTACATTCATTTTGCAATTCTTTGAATTATGACCAAATTTGTTGCATTTAGAACATTGACCGTTGGGTGTATTAGTATTCTGATAATTTCTAGATCTACACTGATTTTCTCTATGACCATACTTGTTGCAGTTAAAGCATTTGCCATTAAATTTGTAAGTAGTAGGTTGTCTTACCGGTTTTCTATGATCATAATTGTTTGCAGTACCAGAGCTTTCACCAACTTCAAAGCCAAGGCCATTTGTATCACCATTAGGTTTCTGATTCTTCAACATGTCACCAAGTTCTTCTGAACTTTTCTTGAATTTCTCCTTGTGTTGATTTGCAGCATTCAGTTCACTCTCCAAGATTCCTTTCTGTCTTATGAGTTCAGTTCTGTCATTTTGTGTGTGCATAAGATCTGTCTTCAACATATCATTTTCATGACTGAGTCTTGTGTTTTCATTTCTAGCATCATTTAGTCTTCTAACTAGGTCTTCTTCATTCTTCTTTCTGTCTTCAATTTCTTTACAGAATCTCATAGTCATATCTTGCATCTCATTCTTTGTTGTACTAATTTCTTGTCTTAGCTTGTTTACCAAATCATTAAGATTTTCCTTTTCATTTTCCTCATTTTGCATCTTTTCACAAAGTTCTCTCCTCTTGTTCCTTGCAATAGTAAAATTCTCTTGAAGTTCTTGAATAATATCCCGAGCATCTTTCAGATCATCCTCAAGTTTGATATTCTTCACTTTTTCTACATCATAGTCTGTAAGAGTTGTTTCCAATTGCTTTCTTAAGTTTTCCATCTCTACTGGTGACAAGATCTTTCTCAAGATGTTAGGCTTCTGAAAATAGAGAACTAAGCTTTGATACCAATTGTTAGGATTCCCAAAGATACTGAGAGGGGGGGGTGAATCAGTATCTAACTGGTATATGAATTTACTTGACTTAAAACATGAAAAGCATACCAAAATTATGTACCAATAAACCAGAAATAATGCAGCAAACAAGAATAACAACAACCACATGAGAAGCACACCATAACACAGTATTTTAACGAGGAAATTCGATGTGGGAAAAACCTCGGTGGGATTTGTGACCCACAATATTCGCTTACTGGCCAATAAGGGAATATTACTCTTGCAATAGGGGACTGCACATGCAGGAAGGCCAAGTTCCTAGAGCTCACTACTCAATTACAAAAGAAGTCACACTAACTTATAAAAGTGGATTATACCAATCCAATGTCTTGTACTGCTTCAGTTCAGTATCTGATATGCCAGATTCAGTACCGGTTTAAGCTCTGCTACAACATAAACCCTTAATCAAATATCTCGCATATTAGATCTACTTATTTCGCATCCTATGTCACATCCTTCCTATAACAAAATGATCTCATATATATATGAGTCATATAACAACTCGCCGGCTTACAATGATTTTACAATTAATTACAAAATACATTTTAAACAAAATTGAAGTCCGCCAAGGTGTTAGTATTCTTCCTTTCACTGCCAGTGTTTTGTATGCCAGTGTAGAGTCTGTCGGTGTCAGTGTCGGTATCTTTGTCTTGTTGGTGTCCTATGATTGCAAGGTTGCCATCAATGACAAAACCTTCAATCACCTACAATTTCTCATTGGAGTGTACATTTGCCAACACTATTTGAGTGTGTGGTGGATTTTTATCTTTAGTTGGGGTCGGGGGCATAACAACCATGAACTCCATCATATCTTTATGTGGGTCCTATGTAGGAAATACCCTATTCCTTGCAAGTTGTTCGTTTATAACTTCAGTCAGGGAAACCCTATGAAATGCTTTCTTTTTTTCTTTATTTGCTTTTGTTGTGTGTTCATATTTTTCATAGTAATCACATTATTGAAAATATTGGCTTGCTGAAGCAATTGAATGTTTGAAAGGTGACATAGGAATACCATAGGCTCCAGTTCTACTTTTTCCCGTGGTTTTAACTAATGCTTGACTAGGATTACCAACAATAGTTCCTAATCCTGTCTCACTCCCACTGACACTTTCATGTGTAGTTTTCATAATCTTTTGAGGTGTGTGATCTAAAGCTGCAAATGATTGATTTGTAGTGTTAGTGCCACTTGATATAGGATTCTCAATAGTATGAAATTGATTATCTACCACTAGTGGCCTCTTGCGAGAGATATTTTGTTGTTGCCCTTGTCCAACACCAAGACAACTAGTATCAGTAGTAGTACCCATGCCAACCCCACCAATCACAGCGACACTTGACTGAACAACAATAGGAATACTATCCCCAAATTCCCCACCAGTGGCAGTGGCACTTGATTCACCACCAATGGGAATACCATGATGTGGTGGTGGTTGTGGATTTGAACCTGAAACAAATGTAGGTGGACCCTGAGGGTAATGAGTAGTACCTATCTGTGATGAATCTAAAGAATCAAGTCCAATGACTACTTTAACAGGACCTTTTCATTTTGAACCTGATGGAAGTTGTACCTGAAGTGGATACCAAATGCCCTCTTCTCTGGCACCTAGACCACCACCTTCAAAACCCATTTTTTCCACAATGTTTGCCCCTTTGCTATATTTTTCTTTCATAGACTCATTGACTCCACCTAATATTTTTGGGACTGTAGTAGTTGTTGGAGGGGGCTCAACCTCATGCTCATCATCATCTTTAGTCCTTTCATGCTCCACATTCCATAATTTGCTAAAATCTGCATCCTCGTTGATGCTCTCAAATTCTGTACTTGTCTTTGGTTCACCAAGACTCCTCCTCATAGTCCAAAAATCATTTATATTCGTTTGAGTCCAATAATTCTCTTTACATTCATGCAGAATTGATTTGGGAATAGATTTCTTAGATGGATTAGTAGATTTTAGGTAGAAATTGTAGGACCTCCTATTTTGGATGCTATGGCCCTCCTCTATTGTCCTCTGTGTGTGCAATGCCATAATTTGTGATGAAATTTCTTCTGTTGAAATGTTATTGTCAACTGCAATTTTCTCCATCTCTTTTTTAACCTCATCCCACGAGTCCATGTTTCTAAGCTTTTCTAGCAATGGTTTACTTTCATGTTGACATAACGCTGAAGAGTTCCCATTTTTCTTAAGCCTTGCTTGAACTACACCGATTGGATCATATTGCCAGAGACCCTCATCACCAAAGTTAAAAAACTATCAAAAAATCATGTGCCACATTAAATTCTTTTCTCTCAAATGTGAACCCTCCACATGAGAAAGGAAAGGAAGGAAATATGCTCTTGTTTTTTTGACCATGGAAGTGCCTATCTGTGCTCTCCAATTGTTGTACATACTCTAATGCAAATACCCTCTCTGTCACATGTATTGGAAGTCTGTATGGTTTTACTGTCGATCTGTAAAACCTTAACACAGTGAATTCTTCCATGAAGAACTAGTCAGCCGATTCTATTTGACTTCCAAGTTAAATGCAATCTCTACAAGACACAGGCAACCTAGGCATTGGAGTGCTTGTAATTTCATTATACATTGGTGCCAAAAAGAAGTCTACAAAATGGTTGTAGTTCTTTCTATTATCATGCATCCTTATCTTTGGTGTCCAATCATATATTGGACACTCTGTTCTCTTCCTAGTCTTCTCATCAATCTTATAGATCACAATTTGAATCTTGTTGGTCTTGAATATTGCACGATACTTGGATAGAAGGAGATAGCACAAGTAGGATGAGAACCTAAATGTCTTACAGGAACCTTTTTTGATCATTAGTAATTGTTTTTGCATGGATTTTACAATGTGCTCAATAAAATTATATCTTATTGGCTCACCTACACAATGGATATTATAAATCATTTCAAGAAGGCTTGCACCCACTTCCCTATCATTTTCCAATCCTAGGAAAAATGACAGCAAGGAAATAGTATCCCCAACCCATGGAACAAAAATGCTAGAATCATAAGGAGGCTTATGATTCTGATTTAACACAATACCAGTACCACTCTTTATTAGAGCTTTGATAAATGAATCTCAGCCACTTGGATCGAGACTCTCATAATTCTCTGCCAACTTTTCAAGGTCAATTTGGACGTTTGAGTTTTGGGCTTCAAATCCTAGGTTCAACAAACGAGCAAATTCTCCCCCATTTATGGATAGAATTTCCTCTTTTGTGTTTCTATTGACAATTGCTTTTTTATCTTCATCATAATTTTTGGCACAGACCATGACAAAATCAAGGCAAGGGAATACTTCAGGTAACACCATGCTTCCCAATCCAACATCACACAATGCGATTTTATATGTTCTTTGTTGTAACATTGGGTTGAAAACAATAAATTTTTCCTTGCATGGATCTGTCGCCTTACTAGACAATGCATATCTAATATCTATGATACACTTTTCACCATGGATAACAGGGTCATAAATATCATGGTATTCATCAGTGAAACTTGGTGTTTTAACCAGTTTGGTTAGGTACATTTTGTTTTTCACTTGGCTTCTTGTTGAACTATTGC
Source organism: Cryptomeria japonica (assembly GCF_030272615.1). Taxonomy (NCBI): domain Eukaryota; kingdom Viridiplantae; phylum Streptophyta; class Pinopsida; order Cupressales; family Cupressaceae; genus Cryptomeria; species Cryptomeria japonica. The sequence goes on along the minus strand of NC_081415.1, from coordinate 48,640,939 downwards.
TTCCTGTTTTCCCCATCACTATTATTGTTAATAATTCAAAATAATGCTAGATAAAAACCTGAAAATGCTAACCCTCAAATCGGACCACGAGATTACCAAAAGCAAAAAAGGCAGGATGTAGGTGTTCTAGATTTTACCCGGAATTTCTATTTCACTAGATTGGCGCAGATAGTCTCTGTTGCAACTTGCATACCTCAATCTAGTAGCTATTTCTGAATCTCCCTCGATTTACAAGTTTGTCCATGAAATGAAATACGATTATGATTTATGAGTCTCTTATTTTGAAAACTCTGAAAAGTAGAAAAGTAATACCTAAAGGGCAAAATATCTAGAATCATGTTGTAGTTTTATTAATTATTATTAATAACTATTCAATTCCGAAGGACAAAACATTCATTACTTCAGTATAAATTCCAAGGACATTAAGAATCATGTTATAATTTTATTAATTATTATTAATAACTATTCGATGCTGAAGGACAAAACATTCACTACTTTAGTATAAATTCTGAGGACATTAAATATAATACATTCAATTTTGGGCAAAGTTCTTACAAATGTGTTCACTTCCCACATTCGGGCTGAAATACACCCTAAGTCGTTGATCTTTGCTCATCCAATGGACGAGGGACCAAGGTACTTGTTGTGACTTTACGGGTTTGTTTTTTAAGTCTATTTAATAATTTTAAACTTCCTCCTGAAAAAGAGCTTTATAGACTTAATTATATTTAATTAAATTTAAAACGTTTCAATTCCCGGCGAAGTTGTCACAAATGTGTTCACTTCCCACATTCGGGCTGAAATCCATCCTAAGCCATTGATATTTTCTCATCCAACAGATGATGGTACCTGTTTACAGATGTAGTGGGTCCCACAACTTCTGCCATTTTTCTGGCACGTCACCATACTTGTGTCACATTTTGGGTCTCTTTTTTAAGTCTATTTAATCATTTTAAACTTCTGCTCGAAAAAAAGATTTATAGTCTATAGACTATAGACTTAATTATATTTAATAAAGTTTAGTGGAATAATCCACTTTTATTGAAAAAAAAATTATATTTAATTAAATTTAAAATGTTCAATTCTGAGTGAAGTTCTCACCAATGTGTTCTCTTTCCACATTCGGGCTGAAATCCACCCTAAGCCATTGATCTTTGTTCATCCAACGGACAATGGTACCTGTTTATAGATGTAGTGGGTCCCATGACTTCTACCATTTTTCTGGCACGTCACCATACTTGTGTCACTTTTTGGGTATGTTTTTTAAGTCTATTTAATCATTTTAAACTTTTGCCCAAAAAAGAGATTTATAGTCTATAGACTATAGACTTAATTATATTTAATTAAATTTAAAATGTTCAATTCCGGGCGAAGTTCTCACCAATGTGTTCACTTTCCACATTCGGGCTGAAATCCACCCTAAGCCGTTGATCTTTGTTCATCCAACGGATGATGGTACCTATTTACAGATGTAGTGGGTCCCACGACTTCTATCATTTTTCTGGCACGTCACCATACTCATGTCATTTTTCGGGTCTGTTTTTTAAGTCTATTTAATCATTTTAAACTTCGGCCCGAAAAAGATATTTATAGTCTATAGACTATAGACTTAATTATATTTAATTAAATTTAAAATGTTCAATTTTGGGTGAAGTTCTCACCAATGTGTTCACTTTCCACATTCGGGCCGAAATCCACCCTAAGTCATTGATCTTTGTTCATCCAATGAACAATGGTACCTATTTACGGATGTAGTGGGTCCCATGACTTTTGCCATTTTTCTGGCACACCACCATACTCGTGTCACTTTTTAGGTCTATTTTTTAAGTCTATTTAATCATTTTAAACTTCCACCTGAAAAAGAGATTTATAGTCTATAGACTATAGACTTAATTATATTTAATTAAATTTAAAATGTTCAATTCTGAGTGAAGTTTTCACAAATGTGTTCACTTCCCACATTTGGGCCGAAATCCACCCTAAGTCATTGATCTTTACTCATCTGACAGACAATGATACCTGTTGAGAACTTGAGTGTTGTCAGATATCGTCGGTCTCATAATAAGAGACATTTAAATTTTAAAGATGTGCAATAGTTTGAGATAACTATTAAATATAATGTTAATATTATTTGTAAAAAATTGAAATTCAAAAATAGTATAAAACATGAAACTTAGTTTCTAGAATAAAACAAATAACTAAATAAAAATATAAATTTTGATATACAATTTGAAAGGTAAAAGTTTAATATAAAAAAGAAAACATTCAATATTAATTTAAAGTTTAAAAAAATTATTTGAAAATATGTTTACGATATATAATTTTAAAAAATAGTTTAAAAATATATATAAAAGTTCAACATAAATTTAGTGTATTAATTTAAAAAAATGTACAGTCCTCAACCTGTTAAGGCGAGCAAATTTGGAAAGTACAAATGCCAAGGTGGTGATTAATTATTGCAGAAGGAGTTATTTGTGGCAGGTCACACGAATGGAGGAAGGGGAGGATGGCAGGAAATCTTTTTCTTGATCTCATGGCATTAATGCCTTATCATACACATTCATTACCCAGCCTATAAGATGAAGGCAAAATTTATTACCTTTTGATCTGTGTACCAGTTTTTGCTTTGAAGTAGAACAAATCTGTAGTTCGTAGCTTCTGTAAGACATTTTTTGCAGGAAGTACTTTTGAAATTGCAGGTGACCATGGAGGCCAATTTCACACTGCGAATAGACAAGAAGTTGGTGCCCTTTTTGGGCAAAGTATCTGATAAACAAATGCAAGGACTGTTCAAGTTTAAGGAGGAGAAGTTGTGGGCGGCAACTCGATTGATGCTTGCGGAGGAGGTGGCACATATCAGATACTGATATCGAATTAACATGGAGGTTTACTCTCCAATTCTGGCGTGGGCCTGTGAATTTGAACCGGAGGTGGAAAAGGTAAAACTCACATTGGTTAAATTGATTGATGGGGATTTTTTGATTAACCTAGATTCAATCTTGGAGTGGGTGGTGTCAAGAGTTGGCATTTAAATTAAGGAAGGGGATGAACAGGAGGAATTGATTCCTTTTATTCATGGCCCAGAGGATGAAATCAAATACCAGTGCTGTGAACATGCCCGAGTGGGGTGGGAAGCGATGAAACTCTTTGTGAAATTAACAAGGGTGGATGAAGTCCTAAAGGCTTTGCATGTTGTAGCAAGGATGGAGGTTGGTAGGGAATTGAGAGATAGGGCTGAAGAAGGAAGGGCCATACAACTACCGGCAAGCTTGGAGGGCGACCCCAACTGCGGGTGCCTAAACTACATTCCAAAAATGAAAGTTGAAGCAGCAAAAGGGAAAGCATCGACCTCTGAGGAGGGAAGGGACTAGGAGGACGTGACCCAAGGGGATAGTCAATGTGTAGCCTATCGATAATGAACTGGTTTTTTTTTCTGCTTGCTATAATCTATGGGCATTATGGTTTTCTCTCTATCTGCGTTTATGCATGAATGATTGCAAATTTTGTATCTTGAAACTTTTGAATTAATAGAATGAAAAAACCTTTACTGATAAACTTTTGTATCTTGAAACTTTTGAAATTTTGTATTTTGAATGACTATATATTTATAAAATTATAATCAACCATAATCAATGTACAAATAATAATGGAATGAACTGAATTTTTTTTTATAGCATTACATAAAAAAGATCACAGTATTAAATTTATTTCCATTGTTTAACAAATAATTGAAATAACATAGCTCATATACAAAAAGCATTTGAAAGAAATTAATTAATAAAAATGAAATAGAATTATAGAAAGCATTTTTATATCCATAAGACTATAAGAGGCAAACTGAAACAAAATGGAATTTGAAAAATTATCATTAATATTTATGCTTTGGAAATTTACAATTTTTTCGTTTCAAGTCTGAGACTTGAGTCCCTCAAAAACTTAAAAGACAAACTAAGTGAGCCACTGAGCTTGTTAGGTTTCGAGGACATAGGAAAAAAAACTACTAGGGGCCTAGGGGGCGGGGCTAGGGCACATGTAGTGGATGGTTTACAACTTTTCACTAAGAATCTGACCCTCCTTCCATGTAGAATTCTTTAGACAACATAAGATGAGAGAATTCTTCAAGCCAATTGTAGTTTGGAAAGTCGTCTAGGAGCAACCATTTCTGGAGGAAGTCCCTACCAATCCATGCCCATTTCCTGTGACACGTCAAGTGATCTGCATTCAGGTTCATGAGAAATGGTTGCCTGACCACTCACATTGTTTGGTCAGGGAGGAGAAGCTTGGATAATTCACTCGCCCAAGGGGTCCCCACCCCTACTTTTGCAAGGACAACAACTGTAATATCATCTCTAAGGAAGTCTTCCTTAAAACCCTTCCTCAACAACATCAGCATATCCACCTTGTCTCCTCCAAGGTCCAGAAGAGATGCTAAGAAACGGGATGTAATATTTGTGTTAACACGGTATCTATTTTCATTTTGCAGAAAGTCTCTGCCCAGCACTATCTGCACAACCTCATTGATGAACGACCTGACCTCCTTGCAGACTGATTGGAGGGTTTCATCCTTAACAGAGCCTAGAAAGGCTCTCTGGTCCTCTATTGAAATGCTTCTCAAGCGGATGGGAGTGTCCATCTTGAGAAAACAGATTAACAAATTAAACAACCTAAGCCTATAAACCTAAACTAGAGGAAGAATTTAAATATTGTGAGCTCCGACGATTTATCTACCAAATGGCAAAGGTTAATTGAAGATGAGATCATATATAAATAAAGCTCTTGATTGTAATAATTACTTCTCTAACCGTATTAATTGCTTTAAATTTGGAAACAACTCAAAACCAGTACCAAGTTAGCAAGCACCATATTGGAAGTCGTGGGGACATCATGGATTATCATAAGTGAATAGATATACATTAAATGACCGAAATTATCGATCGTGATTAGTGAGATTTAATACGTGTCTATTGAATCTAATTCCATTCCGAGCACTTTCTGGTGAGCTATGTTCCCTTCAGAAAATTGGGCCGAAATAAAACTTCAGCCATTGATCTACGATCATCAAACGGTTTAAAATCATTGATGGATTTTAGGTATGTGTCACCCTTCATGTGTCAAAGAGGCCACACTTTTTGATACATCACGCATAGTCCAGATTCAATGTGATGTACTGATGTGATGTGATGTGCCTTGTCTATTAATGGCAACAAATTCATGAAATCGCCAATAAATTATATATTTTTCCATAAATAACAAAATATTCACCAAAACGAATTCAATAATTTTCAAGTGGTGGATAAAAATTGCCAATACATTTAAATAATTTTTCCTTGGAAGTAATTTTTTTCGCCCATACAATTATATATTTGTTCCTTTTATTAAAAATCATTCACCTCCTACAATATATATTTTCCCCATAGAACAAGGTATAATTTGCCAGAAATTTGTGGAATTTTCGTACCCTAGAAAAAAATCGCCAATACAAAATAAATTTTTGCCTATTTTGAAAAAAAATTTCGCCATCCATATGAAAAATTTCCCACAAAAATAATTTCTTATTCGCTAGGATTTTACACAGTTGCCCAGGGGGTGGTTTCTTAAAGTTATCTCTAGAGAGAGATCAGGGGAGGGGGAGAGAGAGATTAGGGGAGAGGTGGGGAGGGGGTAGGGGAAAAGAGAAAGATTAGGAGAGAGGGGAGAGAGAGAGATATTAGGAGAGAGAGATGTATATATATATATTAGGGGGGAGAGAGAGAGATATATATATCAATGGAGGGGTCATATGGTGTCCTAAGGGGTCATATTGTGTCCTACGACCCCTTACGACACCATATGACCCCTTAAGACACCAAATTGAGTCGATATGGGTCATATCGTGTCATATGACCCCTTTAAGACACCATATGACCCCTTAGGACACATTACGACCCTTTACGACTCTATATGATGTTGTTATGGGTCATATGACCCCTAACGACACAAATATGGTGTCGTAAGGGGTCATATGTTGTCCTTAGGGGACATATGGTGTCCCATGACCCCTTAGGACACAATATGACCCATAAAGACACAATTTGATGTCTTAAGGGGTCATACGACCCATAACAACACCGTATAGAGTCGTAAAGGGTCATATTGTGTCCTAAGCGATCATATGATGTCTTAAAGGGTTACGACTCTATATGATGTTGTTATGGGTCATATGAACCCTGACGACACAAATATGGTGTCGTAAGGGGTCATATGTTGTCCTTAGGGGACATATGGTGTTCCATGACCCCTTAGGACACAATATGACCCATAAAGACAATATTTGATGTCTTAAGGGGTCATACGACCCATAACAACACCGTATAGAGTCGTAAAGGGTCATATTGTGTCCTAAGGGGTCATATGATGTCTTAAAGGGTTCATATGACACAATATGACCCCTTAGGACATAATATGACCCATAACGACCCAATATGGTGTCATAAGGGGTCATATGTTGTCCTTAGAGGATATATGGTGTCCCATGACCCCTTAGGACACAATATGACCCCTTAGGACATAATATGACCCATAACGACACAATTTGGTGTCTTAAGGGGTCATATGGTGTCCTAAGGGGTCGTAGGACACAATATGACCCCTTAGGACACCATATGACACATAACGACCCAATATGGTGTCATAAGGTGTCACATATTATCCTTAGGGGTCATATGGTGTCTCATGACCCCTTAGGACACAATATGACCCATAACAACACAATTTTGTGTCTTAAGGGGTCATATAGTATCCTCAGGGGTCGTAGGACATAATATGACTCCTTAGGACACCATAGGACCCATAACGACCCAATATGGTGTCGTAAGGGGTCGTATCTTGTTCTTAGGGGTCATATGGTGTCCCATAACCCCTTAGGACACAATGTGACCCATAACGACACAATTTGGTGTCTTAATGGGTCATATGACCCATAACGACATCGTATAGAGTCGTAAAGGGTTATATTGTCTCCTAAGGGGTCATATGATGTCTTAAAGGGGTCACATGACAGAATATGACCCCTTAGGACACAATATGACCCATAACGACCTAATATGGTGTCATAAGGGGTCATATATTGTCCTTAGGGGTCATAGGTGTCCCATGACCCCTTGGGACACCATATGACCCTTAACAACCCAATATGGTGTCATAAGGAATCATATGTTGTCCTTAGGGATCATATCGTGTCCCATGAACCCTTAGGACACAATATGACCCCTAACAACACAATTTGGTGTCTTAATAGGTCATATGACCCATACAACATCGTATAGAGTTGTAAAGGGTCATATTGTGTCCTAAGGGGTCATATGATGTCTTCATATGACACAATATGACCCCTTAGGACACAATATGACCCATAACGACACAATTTGGTGTCTTATGGGGAAATATGGTATCCTAAAGGGTCGTAGGACACAATATGATGCCTTAGGATACCATAGGACCCATAACAACCTAATATAGTGTCATAAGGGATTGTATGTTGTCCTTAGGGGTCATATGGTGTCCCATGACCCCTTAAGACATCATATGACCCCTAACAACACTAAAACGACACCATATGGTGTCATAAGGGGTCATACGTTAGCCTCAAGGGTCATATGGTATCCCATGACCCCTAACAACACCATATGGTGTCATAAGGGGTCATATGACCCATAACGACATCGTATAGAGTCGTAAAGGGTCATATTGTGTCCTAAGGGGTCATATGGTGTCGTAAGAGGTCGTAGGACACAATATGACCCCTTAGGACACCATAGAACCTATAATGATCCAATATGGTATCATAAGGGGTCGTATATTGTCCTTAGGGGTCATATGGTATCCCATGACCCCTTAGGACACCATATGACCCCTTAGGACATAATATGACCCCTTAGGACACAATATGTGTTGGCATTATGTGAACCGGTATGAGGACATAATGATATTGTATGTTGGCATTGATGTCAATATATGATATGAAGAGACAACCGGCATATGTGAGAATCGATATATATGCCAAAGTAAAGCGGTATATTTGTTCAAGGTGAACCGGCATGTCAAGGTGAACCGACATGTAGTCATGGGAACCGACACATGGAAGCATTGTATGACTACTAGTTGGTAGGTAGTTTCCACTTTAGGATTTCCGTTTGGAGTACCTCAAGCCTGTGTGACTCAATCAGTGATCTTTGTGTGATGAGTTAGCAGTATACCAAAGAATAGATCATGTTGCCACATCAGCCTTGTGCGCATGAAGGATCTTGCATGAAGAAGACTATCCCTATCTACCTTGGGAATGTGGGAAGTTTGTAAATAGTGATAATGTGTGATGGGTTATCAGCCACCATGAAATCAGTGGAAAATGAACAATAGAGAATGTCTTGAGACTAGATCAAGACTGTTGCATTCAATACAGTATGACCAATGGTCAGGATTGAACCGTTTGAATTCCTTAACCTATTAGTTTTAGGGTTTAGGGTTTATGCTACCAACCTAACTGTTTTCTATAAGGTCAATGTTGTGATTCTTTCAAAGTTTGTTGGCAAAAGTTGTGTGTGTATCGAAGAGAAGAGATATGTGATTCTTGCCAGACCAGAGGAGAGAAGTCATATCTACAAAGTGTAAGTGAAGAAGGTGAAGAGGAGCTTAAGCAAATCTACATTGGCATTGAGTGCTATTATCAGGTCATTGATATACCTGTTGATCTCTAACCACTTCAACAATTGTGAAATCCCCTAACAGGGTAGCCTTAACTGGCTTGTTGAAAATCCTCTAACAGGGTAACTCAAAGCTACTGAGTTATTGATATCCTTTAGCTATTGAATTCTTGAAATCCTCTAACAAGGTAACCTTAACAGGGTTTAACCCTTAACCGGGTATTGTAGCCATCCCTTAACCGGCTGATCCCTAACAGGATTGGTTCCTAATAGAACCTATTGTATCTGTCTTTAACTGGACAAGGCTCCTAACAGATTGGACTTCCAAAGAGTTCAAAAACAAGCTTGTGGGTATTCATCCCCACCGTGGTTTTTCCCAGTTGGGTTTCCACGTGAAAAATATTTGTGTCATGTGTGATGTTATGATTGTCTTCTAATTAAGTGGTGATGCATGTTGATCTTGCTGTAATATGTACATCTTTGATGGTAGATTGCTTGTTCATGCATTAGAGTGAAATGGGAATGAAGAGTTAGACTATATGAGAAGATAAGTGTCAACCATTCTTTGCTCATCTTAGTTACACTGGGTTTTGCTGGTTGAACTCTGTTGAAGGACCAGCGCTGTTGTTTGTCTATGAATGCATAAGTGTTAGTTGACAAACTAGTTTAAGGTTGATTTTTTTCCTGTACTGATTCATTCCCCCCCTCTCAATACTGGTTTGGTACTATTCATTCATTATTAAGTTATCAATTGGTATCAGAGCGTCCTCCAGGTCCTCTGTGTTGTAAGCTTAACCACTTGAGGGAAAGATCCTGTTGTAATGATGAAGAGGGAAGGTCCAAAGTTTAACAAAGAAAATTTCAGTATATGGAAAGATAGAATGAAGATATACATCAGAAGCATGGGTGCTCAACATTGGAGCTATGTTGAGAATCCCTATGTTGCCCCTACCGGTACTCTCACTGATGATCAAAAGAGAGAGATACAGGAGAATGGGCAAGTCATGGAAGCCCTAAACAGTAGTTTATCTGATATTGAGTTCATTGATGTCCAAGATAAGGTAAATCCCAAAGAGGTATGGGATGCTCTTGAAAGTATCTATGGAGGTGATGAGCATGTAAAACAAGCTAAGGAAGAAAGCCTTAGAGGAAAGTTTGAAGACATGCAAATGGTTGAAGGTGAAACCATTCAACAGTATGGTATTAGAACCAAAACTATTGTTGAAGATATCAAGAGTGCAGGTGGTAAAATGGAAGATTCCACTGTGGTAAGAAAAGTCCTGAGATCCCTATTGTCGATCTATGCAATAAGGGTTGCTGCTATTCAGGAGCTGAGATCAATAGACAAGACTAAGGTATCCTTGGACTCTATCATAGCAAAGTTGACAGCCTATGAGCTAAATAGTTTTGATGGCAGTGTTCAAAAAACTGAATCAACTTTTAGAGCTTCTGTTGTACCATCCAGAAAAGGAAAAGAAGCAAGCACTAGTGGTGAACCAAGATAGAGTAGAGTAATGGATGATGAGGAGTTTCTGATGGAATTTGAAGCTCTTCTTGCCAGGAAATTTCTAGAAGGAACTGGTAAATATAGTGGTAATCTCCCTTTGAAATTTTTTTCATGTAACTAGATAGGACATATTTCTATGAACTGTCCTAATAGTGACAACAAGGATAAACCGAAAAGATTCAGGAAATTCAAAGGAGAAAACGGGAGAAAGTGTTTTGTTGCAGTTGATGAAGGTGTCACAGATGAGGAATCAGAAGATGAAGAGAATGAAGACATTGTGTTTATTGCTGTAAAGGAAGATGTGTCAGACAAGAAGGCTCTTGTCTCCCGCTTTGATAATTCCAATGAGTGGATTATTGACAGTGGTTTCTCACACCATATGACTGGTGACCAGAGCAAGTTTCTATCCTTGGAAGAGTGTGATGGTGGTGTGGTTCATTTTGGCAATGATGCACCATGTATGGTTAAAGGATAAGGGTCCATCTCACTGAATGGAAAGAGTAGTGCTGACAATGTGTACTGGGTTGATGGTCTCAGACACAATTTTCTGAGTGTTGCCTAGTTGAATGATAGTGGCTTCACTCTGGAGTTCAAGAATGGAGTTTGCAGAATCAAAGGAAAAGATGGTGAATTGGTGGCCACCAGCATGTAGACCAAAGCTAACCTATTTCATCTGAATGCAAATATAAGTACATGTCCTATGGCTAAGTTTGATGATAGCTGGATATGGCATAGGAGACTCTGCCATGTAAACTTTGATAACATTATGAAGGCTAGTAAGATCAAGGTAGTTAGAGGATCTCCGGTGCTAAGCAAACCGGATAATACCTTGTGCAGAGAGTGTCAATTGGGGAAAATGTCTTCCTCAACCTTTAAAGGTAAATCTTTCGCTGCTGACAACTTGCTTGATCTTGTGCATACTAATTTGTCTGGTCCTATGAAAACTAGAAGTGTGCAGGGTGATAGGTACTTCATGATTCTCACTGATGACTACTCAAGAATGATGTGGGTCACATTCTTGAAAGACAAGTTTAAAGCCTTTGTGAAGTTCAAAGCTTTCAGAGCATTAGTGGAGAAGGAAAGCAGTAAAAGGATCAAGTGTCTCAGAACTGATCAAGGAGGGGAATTCACTTCTGGTGAATTCAACAAGTATTGTGAAGAATTTGCCATCAAGAGGCAACTGTCTACCCCTCGGACTCCACAGCAGAATGGCCTAGCAGAGAGGAATAACCAGACTGTGGTTGAAGCAGCTAGAACAATGTTGATTCAAGGAAAAGTAGCTCACACCTTTTGGAGAGAAGCGGTAAGCACTGCAGTCTACACAATGAACCGGGTACTCATCAAGAAAGGTAAGGATAAAACTCCTGATGAATATTGGACTAGTAAGACACCTGTGGTTAGCTACTTTAGGGTATTTGGTAGCAAATGCTACATCAAGAGGAGTGAACATCAGGGCAAGTTTGAAGCTAAATGTGATGAGGGAATATTGCTAGGATATTCCACCAAGAGCAAAGCTCTCAAATGTTTCAACAATAGGACTTAGAGAATTATGGAAAGTATCAACGTGAGAGTTGATGAAACCTCTGAGAAACCAGAGGAAACCGATAGTGAACAAGCTGTAATTGAACCAGTTGCAACCTTCTGGGAACCTGTTGTCAGTCAACCAAGTACCAATAACAGTGTTCCTGAATTGGTGAATGTTGATACTGATGAAGATGAGGATGAAGAGGAAAAGCAAGAAGAACCAGTCAAGACTATTCCTCGATATGTCAAGCTGAATCATGATCCTAAGCAAATTATAGGAGATAAGGATGCAGGAATCCTTACAAGAAGAAAGATCAGATAAAACTCATGTTTGATCTCTCAATTTGAGCCTAAGTCATTCAAAGAGGTTCATAAAGATGAAGACTGGATCAAGGCAATGGAAGAGGAACTTGACCAGATAGAGAAAAATGGTACATGGTCCTTGGTACCCAGACCGGAGCATAAAAATGTCATTGGCACCAAATGGGTGTTCAGGAACAAGCTGAATAAGGATGAAACAGTGATTAGGAACAAAGCTAGATTGGTGTGCAAAGGATATGCTCAAGAAGAAGGAGAAGACTATGGAGAAACCTTTTCTCCTGTAGCCAGATTGGAAGGAGTTTGTATGCTTCTTGCATATGAAGCTTTTAATGGATTCAAGGTATATCAAATGGATGTAAAATTTGCATTCCTAAATGGTGTACTTGAAGAGGAGGTGTATATAGAGCAACCAGATGGGTTTTCCCTATCTGAAGACAGTGATATGGTGTGTAGGCTAAAGAAAGCCTTATATGGTCTAAAGCAGGCACCTAGAGCATGGTATGGACGTCTACATTCCCATCTTGTGAAGATTGGATTTGAGAGAACAAGTGAAGATAGAAATATCTACTTAAAATTTGAAGGAGATTAGATCCTGATCTATGAGGTTTTTGTTGATGACATTATCTTTGGTGGAGATGACAAGATAAGTCATGAGTTTGTTGATGAGATGAAGGAAGAGTTTGAGATGTCACTCATAGGGGAGATTAAGTTCTTCATTGGACTGTAGATCCAGCAAATGAGAGATGGAATCTTCTTCACTCAGTCCAAGTATGTCAAAGAGGTATTGAAGACCTTTGGCATGGAAGATAGAAAACCTGTTGGTACACCAATGGTGACCAGTTGCAAATTATCAAAAGAGGATGATTCTGCATTGGTTGATGAGAAGGAATACCGATCAATGATTGGTAAGTTGCATTATGTAGTGCATAGCAGACCGGATATTGCACATGCAGTTGGCATTACTGCAAGGTTCCAGAAAAGTCCAAGAGAATCCCACTTGGTTGCAGTCAAGCGGATTCTTAGGTATCTAAAGGGAACAGTTGACTATGGATTGTGGTACCCATACAACAATGATTTCAACCTGAAAGTATTCACAGATGCTGATTGGGTAGGTAATATGGATGACTAGAAAAGCACAACTGGTGGTGCATTCTTTCTCGGAGGAAGACTGGTCTCATGGATGAGTAAGAAGGAGAGTTGTATCTCTCAGTCTATAGCGGAAGTGGAGTATGTTGCAGCTTTCATGAACTACACTCAGACAATCTGGATGAAGCATGTATTAGATGGCTTCAAAATCCCTATATCTGAACCGGTAAGTATATTTTGTGATAACACAAGTGCTATCAATATTTCAAAGAATCCAGTTTTACATTCTAGAACCAAGCATTTTGAGCTTAAGTATCATTTCTTGAGGGAAAAGGTTCAGAATAAAGAGATTGCACTGGAACATGTTTCCAGTAAGGAGCAGTTAGCAGACATATTCACAAAGCCTCTCCCAAAGACTACATTTGTGTATTTAAGAGGTGAATTGGGGGTACTGCCCCTTCAGGAGGTAAATTAAAAAAATATTTGTTCTACATCAATCAGGTAATTCATAGTCATTTCTTTTGTTGATTGATGTGTTGAAGGATGCTACTCCTCAGGGGGAGCAACATAATGTAACAGGGATGTTTGTGCCTCCATTTTGGCATTGTTGTCAAAGGGGGAGAAGAAGTGTAGTGGAGAAGATATCTATAGAAATTGGGGAGAAGATGAGTTAGCAGAGAGATATCTTTGTATATTGCCATCAATGCTAGTGGGGGAGATTGTTGGCATTATGTGAACCGGTATGAGGACATAATGATATTGTATGTTGTCATTGATGTCAATATATGATATGAAGAGAGAACTGGCATATGTGAGAACTGGTATATATGCCAAAGTAAAGTGGTATATTTGTTCAAGGTGAACCAGCATGTCAAGGTGAATCGACATGTAGTCATGGGAACTGACACATGGAAGCATTGTATGACTACTAGTTGGTAGGTAGTTTCCACTTCAGGATTTCCAGTTGGAGTACCTCAAGCCTATGTGACTCAATTGGTGATCTTTGTGTGATGAGTTAGCAGTATAACAAAGAACATATCATGTTGCCAAGTCAGCCTTGTGCGTGTGAAGGATCTTACATGAAGAAGACTACCCCTATCTACCTCAGGAAGGTGGGAAGTCTGTAAACGGTGATAACGTGTGATGGGTTATCAGCTGCCATGAAATCGATGGAAAACGAATGATGGAGAATGTCTTGAGATTGGATCAAGACTGTTGCATTCAATACAATATGATCAACGGTCAGGATTGAACCGTTTGAATTCCTTAACCTATTAGGTTTAGGGTTTAGGGTTTATGCTACTGACCTAACTATTTTCTATAAGGTTGATGTTGTGATTCTTTCAGATTTTGTTGGCAAAAGTTGTCTGTGTGTATCTAAGAGAAGAGATACGTGATTCTTGCCAGACCAGAGGAGAGAAGTCATATCTGCAGAGTGTAAGTGCAGAAGGTGAAGAGGATCTTAAGCGGATCTGCATTGGCATTGAGTGCTATTATCAAGTCATTGATATACCTGTTGATCTCTAACCACTTCAACAGTTGTGAAATCCCCTAATAGGGTAGCCTTAACCAACTTGTTGAAAATCCTCTAATAGGGTAACTCAAAGCTACTGAGTTATTGATATCCTTTAGCTATTGAGTTCTTGAAATCCTCTAACAAGGTACCCTTAACAAGGTTTAACCCTTAATCGAGTATTGTAGCCATCCCTTAACCAGGTGATCCCTAACAAGATTGGTTCCTAATAGAACCTATTGTATCTGTCTTTAACCGGACAAGGCTCCTAACAGAGCAGACTTCCAAAGAGATCAAAAACAAGCTTGTGGGTATTCATCCCCACCGTGGTTTTTCCCAGTTGTGTTTCCATGTGAAAAATATATGTGTCATATGTGATGTTATGATTGTCTTTTGATTAAGTGGTGATGCATGTTGATCTTACTGTAATATGTAAATCTTTGATGGTAGATTGCCTGTTCATGCATTAGAGTGAAATGGGAATGAAGAGTTAGACTATATGAGAAGATAAGTGTCAACCGGTCTTTGCTTGTCTTAGTTACACTGGGTTTTGTCGGTTGAACTCTGTTGAAGGACCGGTGCTATTGTTTGTCTGTCAGTGCATAAGTGTTAGTTGACAAATTGGTTTAAGGTTGAGTTTTTTCCTGTACTGATTCACCCCCCACCTCTCAGTACTGGTTTGGTACTATTCATTCATCATTAAGTTATCAATATGATCCATAACGACACAATTTGGTGTCTTAAGGGGTCACATGGTGTCCTAAGGTGTCATAGGACACAATATGACCCCTTAGGACACCATAGGACCCATAACAACCCAATATGATGTCGTAAGGGGTCGTATGTTGTCCCTAGGGGTCATATCATGTCCCATGACCCCTTAGAAAACAATATGACCCATAATGACACCATTTGGTGTCTTAAGGGGTCATATGACCCATAACAATACCGTATAGAGTCGTAAAGGGTCATATTGTGTCCTAAGGGGTCATATGATGTCTTAAAGGGTCCATATGACACAACTTGGGCCCTTAGGACACAATATGACTCATAATGACCCAATATGGTATCATAAGAGGTCATATGTTGTTCTTAGGGGTCATGTGGTATCTTATGACCCCTTACAACAATATATGGTCCCTAATGACCCAATATGGTGTAATAAGGGGTCATATGTTGTCCTTAGGGGTCATATGGTGTCCCATGACCCCTTAGGACACCATATGACCCATAACGACACTGTGTAGAGTCGTAAAGGGTTATTTTGTTTCCTCAGGGGTCATATGATGTCTTAAATGGGTCATATGACACAATATGACCCCTTATGACACAATATGACCCATAAAAACAAAATTTGGTGTCTTAAGTGGTCATATGGTGTCCTAAGGGGTCGTAGGACACAATATGACCCCTTAGGAAACTATAGGACCCATAACAACTCAATATGGTGTCATAAGGGATCATATGTTGTCCTTAGGGGTCATATGGTGTCCCATGACCCCTTAGGACACAATATGACCCATAACGACACAATTTGGTGTATTAAGGAGTCGTATGGTGTCCTAAGGGGTCGTAGGACACAATTTGACCCCTTAGGACACCATAGGACCCATATTGACCCAATATGGTGTCATAAGAGGTCGTATATTGTCCTTAGGGGTCATGTGGTGTCCCATGACCCTTATGACACAATATGACTCATAACGACACAATTTGGTGTCTTAAGGGGTCATATGGTGTCCTAAGGGGTCATGCGACACAATATGACCCCTTAGGACACCATAGTAAATAATTTGGTGTCGTAAGGGGTCATATGACCCATAGCAACACTGTATAGAGTCATAAAGGGTCATATTATGTCCTAGGGGGTCATATGATGTCTTAAAGGGGTCATATGACACAATATGACCACTTAAGACATAATATGATCCATAACAATACCATTTGGTGTCTTAAGGGGTAATAAGATGTCCTTAGGGGTCGTAGGACACAATATGACCCCTTAGGACACCATAGGACCCATAACGACCCAATATGGTGTCATAAGGGGTCTTATGTTGTCCTTAGGGGTCATATGGTCTCCCCTAACCCCTTAGGATACCATATGACATGTAATGACACCAAAACAACACCATATGGTGTTATAAGGGATCATATGTTGTCCTTAAGGGTCATATGGTGTCCCATGACCCCCTTAAGACACCATATGACACCTAACGACCCAAAATGGTGTTGTAAGGGTTCATATGTTGTTCTTAGGGGTCATGTGACCCGTAATGACACCAAAACAACACCCTATGGTGTCATAAGGGGTCATATGTTGTCCTTAGGGGTCATATGGTATCCCATGGCCCCTTAAGACACCATATGACCCCTAATGACCCAATATGGTGTTGTAAGGGGTCATATGTTGTTCTTAGGGGTCATATGGTGTCCCATGACCCCTTAGGACACAATATGACACATAATGACACAATTCAGTGTCTTAAGGGGTCATATTGTGTCCTAAGGGGTCGTAGGACATAGTATGACCCCTTAGGACACCATAGGACCCATAACAACATAATATGGTGTGGTAAGGGGTCATATGTTGTCCTTAGGGGTCATATGGTGTCTCATGACCCCTTAGGACACAATATGACCCATAACGACACAATTTTGTGTCTTAAAGGGTCATATGACCCATAACGACACTATATAGAGTCGTAAAGTGTCATATTGTGTCATAAGGGGTCATATGATGTCTTAAAAGGGTCATATGACACAATAGGACCCCTTAGGACACAATATGACCCATAACAACACAATTTGGTGTATTAAGGGGTCATATGGTGTCCTAAGGGGTCGTAGGACATAATATGACCTCTTCACAAACCATAGGACCCATAATGACCCAATATGGTATCATAAGGGGTTGTATGTTGTCCTTAGGGGTTATATGGTGTCCCATGACCCCTTAGGACACCATATGACCCCTTAGTGTGAGTTTTTGCCAAGATCTAGAGGCAATGGAAAGCACAAATAGAGAAAACAAAATAGATGATAGAAATAAACTGTATTCTATCAAGATGAAAAATATGATCAACTAGATCATCAAGCGATACAAACAATGAATATGAGCCTACTTATATAGGAAAGGCTATATGGATATGTGAGCACACAAACATGACATGTGGCTCAATAAGAAACAAGGGTGGGTAGGAAATAGGTGTGGGTAGGTAGGAGAAACAATATAATAGTCCACATGAGGTGGATCACCCACTGAATGTGGAGTGTAACAACAATATCAACACCATAAAAGGTGGAAATTATCCTACACACACTATCCCAATGTGGCACAAACACCCAAGTGTCTCATACCCAAACTACTATGAAATGCATTTCCTAAGTAAACTTAAGTAAGTATAATAATATCCAAGATGAATAATTATTTACACCAACACCCCCCCCCACCCTTAAGTGCAACTTAGGGGAATTCACTTAACTCTACAATGCAACTAAGCAATGCAAGATGGGTCTCGGCTACTAGGCCATGTTAGGTACCCATGTACAAATGCAAATGCATGAAAACCAATACAATGAAATCTATCACAAAGTGGGGAAAGAGAGAAAAACCCAATGGGAAAAAACCCTCCCCCAAAGAGAGATGAAAAAAATATAAGAGAACTCTCATAGAAGAATGTGAGGGAAAAAACCCCATGTGAGGAAAAGGTCCCCCCCATATGAGAGAAGAAGAGAAGCTAGGAAGCCCCCCCTTAATGTGGAATCTGCACCAATGATAGAAGCTCGATGTATGAAGAAACTGCTCCACGAATGTCGAACAATATTCCTCCCCTTAGGAAGAAACAAAACCAAAGGTGTATCCATGAAGTCTCCCCAATCATCAAAGAGAAGATGAATGCCATCAATGATGTCTCCCAAATCTACAATGTAGGATTCCACAAACAAACCTACAATGTCTGTAAAAGAGACCTCCTCCAACTGTTGTACATAAGTATCCACAGTCATGTCAACTTCGAAAGAATGATCATGTAGAGAATGAACAAGAGGGTTAGAGTGTTCCCTCGCAATAATCGAAGAAGGATCACCTTCATCAAAGAGAAGATGAATGTCATCAATGATGTCTCCCAAATCTACAATGTAGGATTCCACAAACAAACCTACAATGTCTGTCAAGTAATCATCCCATGAATCTGAAGCTGGAACACAATGAATATCCTATTGCATTGAATCACATGTAGGCAAAATTCTTGCACTATCCACATCATCAGGTGCAATAGGTGTTGTGATATCAATATGAGGAGATGAAATACAAGACTCAAGAATGGGGTCACATGTGAGAATCCCCATGTTCAAGTGTCCAAAGTTCTCCTCAAAAACTAAACCATCACAAGAAGTGTGATCATCATGTGTAAAATCATCAAATGTGAAATCATCATCATCAACAAAATCTAAAAAGGAGTATAACTGAGATGCATGATCAACCACCCCAATCGCAATGATAGCTCTAGTCTCCAAGTCTCTAATGAAAACTGACTCAGGTGTGAACTCCACAACTCTCTTAGTTGCACCATGTGTGATTTGATAGATAGAAAGGAGATTGTTTGTCAAGTGGGGTACACACAACACATCATTGAAGGAGTTATCCCCAATGTCAATAGATCCTTTCCCAATAACATCCATGTATGTATGATTGCCCATCAATATTTGCGGCATGGTGCAAGGCTCAAATGTAGAGAACATAGACTGTGAAGATGCCATATGATGAGAAGCCCCTGAATCTAGAAGCCATCTCTCTGAATCATGACTAGTAGTAGCACAAAGAGCTTTTCCTTTTCTTGTCCCAAAAGAGTGAGTCTTCCCACTTGTAGAATCCATGAATGCTTGTCCTTTTCCTTTTCAATGTGAGGAAGTGGAAGTTGATGAATCATCCTTCTTGTAAACATTAGGCAAATCAATGTTATGTTTTTTGATGATATGTGTGAGCTCATCAATTTTTTTAAAATGGCAACGACTCTCCTCATGACCAAACTTTTTACAATAGGCACAAGTAGGTCTCTCCCTCTTTGGTAAGTTATCCCTCTTGGAAGAGGATGCATCTCCTTGTTGTGGATAAGATGGTGCTTTGTCCTTAGAATTTGATTGCCATTTCTTCTTGTTTGAGTTGTCCTTTCCTTGATTTCCTTTGTTCCCTTGATTTGCCACTAATGCTTGAGACTTAGAAGCCTTAAGAATGCCCATGCTTATCAACTTAGTTTGTTCCATCATCAACATTTCATTGAAAGCATCAAATGTAGGAATTGTGTAGCTTGAACCCATTGTCATCCTATGGGTTTGGAAACTAGAAACAAATGTTGCATATTCTTGTGGAAGCTTGCCTATCAAGTTGAATATCAATTGAGTATCCTTCTTATCAATGCCACAATCTTTGAGTTGTGCCCTCAACTCGTTTTCCTTAGTGACATAATCTTGTATAGTATCAAAGTTCTTGGGATCTAAAATGGTGAGATCACTATCAATTTGATATCCCCTAATCTCATCAACTTGACCATATAAGTCTTTAAAATTTTGCCAAGCATCCTTGATTAGAGTACACTTCTCAATATGAAAAATGAGATCCTTTGATACATACTTTCTTAAGGTACCAATTGCCATGATATTTTTAGTGAGCCAATCCAAGTGACCAACTGGATCAACCTTAGGATCAGCGGGAGCAACAATAGTTCCATCAATATAATGAGTTAGTCATTTTTCCATAAGTTTACTTCATGCATCAATTTTCCAAGTAGCATAATTATGAGGAGTTAAGAGAGGAAACTTAGAAGAACCCATAGCAGCAAAAAGGAAGGAACACAAGAGCACAAAAGCACAAGAGACACCCCCCCAAATTCACGTAATCAAGAAACCCCCCAAAATGGTGATTTTGGCACTTTATACTTAGTGCATATACAATGGGCCACTTGCAAAACAAGGCAAAGTGGACTTCTGATTTCAATTTACAACTTCTCAAAATGAGATCTAAGAGACTTCAACAAATACTGCTAGTGATCTAAACTAAGATCCAAGCAAAATGCAAGTACCAAATATGCCAAAAAAGGCCAAATACTGAAAGTACAATTTCTACTTAAAATCACTACAAACAAATGGCAGATTATGAAAGTAGATGAAAAAATATGTACTTTCAAAAAAAGCAGCACCTGAAAAGGAGTCCATATGAGCCCAAACGAAGCCTCCAAAGTTGTAAAAATTGGGATTTCATGATTTTTGAAAAACCTCTATCCCAAAATTAGAAAACTCCTGCACCACTGCATAGATCACGAAATTCTACCCCAAAACAACAAAATTGCTCAAAAAAATGAGTCTGGATGAGTGAGATATCGCTATTTGAAAAATGCCTACAAAATTATAATTTCTAGAAAATTTCCGTCGCAGCGTCAAACTTCAAATGCCTCTAGATTTGGCCTCTAAAGTCTGATTTGGATGAAACAAAAGGCAAAACTGACTTTCTTGGACCTCCTCAATCCAATGGTAACCTTAGATTTGACCCATCAAGCTTCAATAATAGCCTACAATAGAAAACTCCAAAATACACAATACCAAATAACATCAATTTCTCTCAATTAGCAAACCAATGACACTCTAATGGCTCTGATACCATGTGAGATTTTGCCAAGATCTAGAGGCAATGGAAAGCACAAATAGAGAAAAAAAAATAGATGATAGAAATAAACTATATTCTATCAAGATGAAAAATATGATCAACTAGATCATCAAGTGATACATACAATGAATATGAGCCTGCTTATATAGGCAAGGCTATATGGATATGTGAGCACACAAACATGACATGTGGCTCAATAAGAAACAAGGGTAGGTAGGAAATAGGTGTGGGTAGGTAGGAGAAACAATATAATAGTCCACATGAGGTGGATCACCCACTAAATGTGGAGTGTAACAACAAGATCAACACCATAAAAGGTGGAAATTCTCCTACACACACTATCCCAATGTGGCACAAACACCCAAGTGTCTCATACCCAAACTACTATGAAATGTATTTCCTAAGTAAGCTTAAGTAAGTATAATAATATCCAAGATGAATAATTATTTACACCAACACTTAGGACACAATTTGACCCCTTAGGACACAATATGACCTATAACCACACAATTTAGTGTCTTAAGGGGTTGTAGGACACAATATGACCCCTTAGGACACCATACGACCCATAACGACCCAATATGGTGTCATAAGGGGTCGTATGTTGTTCTCAGATGTCATATGGTGTCCCATAATCCCTTAGGACACAATATGACCCATAACAACACAATTTGGTGTCTTAAGGGATCATATGGTGTCCTAAGGTGTCGTAGGACACAATATAACCCCTTAAGACACCATAGGACCCATAACGACCCAATATGGTGTCGTATGGGATCTTTTGTTGTCCTTAGGGGTCATATGGTGTCCCGCGACCCCTTAGGACACAATATGACCCATAACAACACAATTTGGTGTCTTAAGGGGTCATATGGTGTTCTAAGGGGTCGTAGGATATATTATGACCCCTTAGGACACCATAGGACCCATAACAACCCAATATGGTGTTGTAAGGGGTCATATGTTGTCCTTAGGGGTCATATGGTGTCCCATGACCCCTTAGGACACAATATGACCCATAATGACACAATTTGGTGGTGTAAGGGGTCATATGACCCATAACAACATTGTATAGAGTCGTAAAGGGTCATATTATGTCCTAAGGGGTCATATGATGTCTTAAAGGGGTGATATGACACAATATGACCCCTTAGGACACAATATGACCCATAATGACACAATTTGGTGTCTTAAGGGGTGATATTGTGTCCTAAGGGGTCGTAGGACACAATATGACCCCTTAGGACACCATAGGAACCATAACGACCCAATATAGTGTCATAAGGGGTAGTATATTGTCCTTAGAGTTCATATGGTTTCCCATGACCCCTTAGGACACCATATGACCCCTAATGATACCATATGGTGTCATAAGGGCTCATATGTTGTCCTTAGGGGTCATATGGTGTCCCATGACCCCTTAGGACACCATATGCCCCTAATGACACCATATGGTGTCATAAGAGGTCATATGACCCATAAAGACATCGTATAGAGTTGTAAAGGGTCATATTATGTCCTACATGATCATATGGTATCTTAAAGGGGCTATATGAAACAATATGACCCCTTAGGACACAATATGACCCATAACGACACAATTTGGTGCCTTAAGTGGTCATATGGTGTCCTAGGGGGTCGTAGGACACAATGTGACCCCTTAGGATACCATAGGATCCATAACGTCCCAATATGGTGTCGTAAGGGGTCATATGTTGTGGTTAAGGGTCATATGGTGTCCCATGATCCCTTAGGACACAATATGATCCATAACGACACAATGTGGTGTCTTCATGGGTCATATGGTATCCTAAAGGATTGTAGGACATAATATGACCCCTTAGGACACTATAGGACCCATAACGACCCAATATGTTGTCGTAAGGGGTCATGTGTTGTCCTTAGGGGTCATATGGTATCCCATGACCCCTTATGACATAATATGAACCATAACGACACAATTTGGTGTCTTAAGGGGTCATTTGACCCATAATGACACCGTATAGAGTCATAAAGGGTCATATTATGTCCTAAGGGGTCATATGATGTCTTAAAGGGCTCATGTGACATAATACGACCCCTTAGGACACAATATGACCCACAATGACACAATTTGGTGTCTTAGGCGGTCATATGGTGTCCTAAGGGGTCGTAGGATACAATATGATCCCTTAGGACACCATAGGACCCATAAAAACCCAATATGGTGTCATAAGGGGTCGTATGTTGTCCTTAGGGGTCATATGGTGTCCCATGACCACTTAGGACACCATATGACCCCTAACGACAATAAAATGACACCATATGGTGTCATATGTCATCCTTAGGAGTCATATGGTGTCCCATGACCCCTTAGGATACCATATGAACCCTAACGACACCATATGGTGTCATAAGGGGTCATATGATCCATAACGACATTGTATAGAGTCGTAAAGGGCCATATTGTGTCCTAAGGGGCATATGGTGTCTTGAAGGGGTCATATGAAACAATATGACCCATAACGACACAATTTGGTATCTTAAGGGGTCATATGGTGTCCTAAGGGGTCATAAGATATAATATGACCCCTTAGGACATCATAGGACCCATTAACAACCCAATATGGTGTCATAAGGGGTCATATGTTTTCCTTAGGGGTCATATGGTGTCCCATGACCCCTTAGGACACCATATGACCCCTTACAACACCATATGGTGTCATAAGGGGTCATATGACCCTTAATGACACCGCATAGAGTCGTAAAGGGTCATATGACACAATATGACCCCTTAGGATATAATATGACCATAACGACACAATTTGGTGTCTTAAGGGGTTATATAGTGTCCTAAGGGGTCTAGGACACAATATGACCCCTTAGGACACCATAGGACCCATAATCTCTCTCTCCCTATACCCTAATCTCTCTATCTCTCTCCCTTCCCCCTCCCCATCTCTCTCTATATCCCCTCTCTCTCTCTCTCTCTCTCTTTCTCTCTCCCCCCTAATCTCTCTATCTCTCTCTCTCCCTTCCCCCTCCCCATCTCTCTCTCTCTCTCTCTCTCTCTCTCTCTCTCTCTCTCTCTCTCTCTCTCTCTTTCTCTCTCCCCACTCCCCCCTCTCCCTCTCCCTAATATCATATACTAATTTATTTATAAATTAATATATTAAAATGTTATATATTAATATATTAATAAACAATAGATTAATTATGTGCAAATTTAGTTAGTGAATTTACTTATTAAAATTGGATATTCGATTGTACCGGATATCAGATTTTATCGGATATCCAATTTTTATTGTACAAATTTCAAATTTTAAATTCTAGCTCGAGAATGCTTTGGGATTTGGCTTGGAAGTGACAAGCCTAGAAAGTCAATTGAAAAAACGTGTTTTTCAGTATTCCTTGATTTTCCAGACTTTACACTGGTGGCTGACTACTTTTTTTGTAGCGAAAATTGATAAAATGAAAAGGGTTTTTTAAGGAAGTTCTCAACTTTCCAACAATATAAGGCTTGTCTTATTTCGACTTTAATAAATAATTATTATTTATTTTCTAATTGAATTCTTCCAATAGTCTTGATTGATAGACTGATTGAAAAACACTCATAACTTTCAAACAGTATAACATTTTTTAAATTAGAAACATGCATCACATCCTATGCTTCGTCTGCCATAGGGAAAAAATTTTAAAAAATTAAATTTCATAAGGTTTTGACCAAGTTAAGGTGGTCAGATCTAGGAGTTTCTGAATTTATGAAAAGTTGTAGTAAAAAATTCATAAATAATTATTTACTTTATAAAAAATTATTAAAAAATATGTGTCACATCCGGACATGAGTCTAATACTTATATTATAAATATTATAAAAACATATTATGATTTTATTGTGATTAGGGTGGTTAGACATACATCTACTTCTTATCTTTTTCCTAAAATTTTAGTACCACTGCATTGAAATTTGAAATTTTCATCAAATAGGATTTTTTTTTTCAAAAAACAATTAGTAGTGTAGAAACTACATTCAATTTTTTATATATTCTCTTCTTACATATTTTAAAAATAATATTCACAACTTATTCAAATTTTCATGTCAAGCTGCATAACTCTAATTTTTTGAAATTTCATTGCCACTTAAGGGCTTGTTTTGGCACACCATGATCCTACACATACCCCTATGATGCTTACCACTCCATGCTTGTTGTGGAATATTGTTCCTCACACTCCTTGTTGGACTCCTATTAAAGATATAAATTGCACAAGCTACTGCTTCAACCCAATACTCATTAGGTAGATTCTTGCCTTTCAACATGCTCCTTTCCATCTCCATTATTGTCTAATACTTCCCTTCTATAACACCATTTTTTCGAGGTGTGTAACTTGTAGTAAACTACTTCTTTATTCCATGATACTTGCAATAATATAAGAACTCATTTGACTTGTATTTACCTCCTCTATCTAATCTCATTACCTTGATGGATAAAACATTTTGTTTCTCAACCAATGCCTTCAACTCCTTGAATTTGTCAAATGTCTCAGATTTATATTTGAGAAATTAAACCCACATTTTCCTACTAAAATCATCAATGAATGTTAGAAAATAAATGCTCCACCCTAATGATAATGTTTGCATTGGACCACATAAATCTGTATGTATAATTTCTAAAGGTGCCCAAACTTTATATGACATTTATTTTTCAAAACTTTCCCTATGTTGCTTAGCCAAAACACAACTGTCACATGAACTCAATGGTACTTCAATAGGGGGTAAACCTCTTACCATATTCTTCCTTTGCAACAAACACAATCCTTTGAAATTTAGATGACCATACCTTAAATAACATTTCCATGCTTGATCTTGACTTGATGCCTTGAAACTTGCTCCAATCCTCTCCATCGTTTCACTTTTCATGTGGAGTGGGAAAATTCTATTATTTATCATTTTAATATTTGCAATCACTATGTTGCTAGGAGAAATATCAAATATAGTGCACACATTATTCCTATAAGTAACTCTATGTTAGGATTCCCACAGATACTAAGAGGGGGGGTGAATCAGTATCTAACCGGTTAAATGATTTTCTTAACTTAAAACATGTAAAACATATCAATACTGTATACTAGTAAACAGAGAGTAATGCAATAAATAGAGATAACAACAACCACATGAAAAAAACACCATAACACAATAGTTTAACGAGGAAACCTGGTGTGGGAAAAATCTCGATGGGATTTGTGACCCACAATATTCACTTACTCGCCAATAAGAGAATATTACTACTACAATAGGGGCCTGAACATGTAGGAAGGCCAAGTGCCTAGAGCTCATTGCTCAATTACAAAAATGGGAAGTCTCACTGACTTACAAAATGGATTATATAAATCCAATGTCTTGTACTGCTTCAAAATAGCATCTACTATGCCAAACCCAGTATTGGTTTATAGGTCTTCTTTATACATAAACCCTTAACCTATAATTCGCATAATAGGTCTGCCTTATTTCACCTAATAATCTCCTTCCATCTTCTTTTTTTTATTACTTCAATGTTCTACAATGAACTCTTATATATATGATTCATTTTACAACTTGCCAAATCAACTTACAATGATTTTACAATAATTAACAAAATATATTATAAATAAAATTCTTGTCGGCTTCTGTGTCGGTATGCTTCCTTTCACTACCAGTGCTGGTGGTCTATGTGCCAGTGTAGAGTCTGACCTTGCTAGTGCCGGTAAATTGCCTTGCCGGTGTCATAGGATTGTAAGGTTGCCATTAATGACAAAACCTTCAATCACGTACAATATCTCATTGGAGTGTGCATTTACCAACAATCTCCCCCTTTGGCATTGATGGCAACACTCATGAGAAAAATCTAAAAACTGTCATCCAAAAGGAATCTGTCGGAATTGTCTTACCAAAAATTGAGTACCAAAAGAATGTGTACTCCCCCTGAGTTGATGAGTCATTTACTAAATATTTTTCTCATTCCACTACTCCCCCTTTGGCATCAATGACAAAGGTTGCCAAAGTGTCAATTGAGTGTGGTTTCCAGTTTCACCCTTGTAACCAGTTGGTTACAATCTGAAAAAGATTTGCCAAAACTAGATTCAGGCTTTCAATGAACTTTTTGTTGTCTTTTATTGCGGCCTCTGTCCTTTGAACTGTACTGGTGAGGTGTTGCATTTTCTCTGCCGGTGTTTTCTATCCTTGAATCAAAACATCAGATATTTATTTTCTTAAGGAGCCCAGGTAGTCCAATTTTGGACTAAGTCTCCATTTTAGATCTTTAGCCTTTCCTTTTATTCTGTCTTTTTCTCTTTCCAACTTTAGGAGTTCTTCCTCAAAACCTATTATTTTCTGTTCAAAAACTGATAATGAATCAAATGAATTAATGAAATTGTCAGCTAGTTGATTTATTTCTTCCTGTATCTTGTTGATCTTTCAATCTATATCTACTGTCAAAAGGTTAGTTTTACATGTATCCCTGTACAAAGTTTTAAATTCCTTCAATGTACTACACAGTTCTGGTAAAAGTGTGTCAAATTGCCTTGTACACTTCTTTATTTCTTCCTCAAAGAATTTGTGTTTTTCCTTCTCTAATCTCTCCTTGGATGCTTCCTCTTTTATATGTTCAACTGTCACAGTGTTGTCAGTAATATACTTAGACAAAGTGTCAAGTTGACTCAAAGAATCTTTATTATCTACATTACATTTAGGTGCTATCATTTTCAAAATTGGAATGGTATCATCTATTGCCTTGTATGCTTGTGAGCTACAATCTGTTATCTTCTTTATGGAATCCAAAAGACCTTCTATTAAATTAGTTGATTTGAATTCTGCATTTGAAGAGCCAACACTCTATATCCCGCTGGTGGGAGCAATTTCTTTGCTTGTGGTGACCTCTTGTAGGTCAGTTTGTGTTTCCATTTCTTTAAGCATAGGTTTGGATTGCTCAATTGTTGCCGGTGGCACTGTCTCTGTGTGAACCTGTTGCTATGATGGAGCCTGTTGCTCTGCCTGTTGCTCAGTGTTATCATCTGCTAGTTTACCTTCTGTACCATTTGTTACCGGTGGCTCACTAGCCATATTTGTTTTCCTAGTTGTATCCTTATCTACCACAATATTGACTTTTTGTGTGTCAATGTCAACTGTATATAACACCTCAAAATTGGGATTTGTGTCCTCTTGTGGTATGTCCATACTCTCACTAGCTGGTCGATTGTCAGTGGTAACTATTGGTGGAGTATCTAGAGGTGGTGGGGATAGATTATCTATTATTTTTATGCTAGGTGGTCCACCAACCTTTCCTTTTCCCTTATCCTTATCCTTCTAATATACTTTGATGGGTTTAGGGTTTCTATATTCTTCCTGCTTTTCCTTCTCTACAAGGAATATGTCCCATGCATTAGCAATTTCCTCTTCTACCTCATTCACTCTACCAACCATAAGTTCTATATGTCGTTGTGCAGTTGAGAATATTGATCGATTAGCCTTAGAGATCAGATCGTCTATCTCTTTTGGTGAGTTGACAGGATAAACAACAAGTAGTTTTTCAACTTTTATTTTCTTATCAAGCTCTACAACAACTTGCCTTCTAGCTTCAAGTCTTTTAAATAGTTCAGCCGGTAAGTCATCTACAACTTGCATTAAAAATTTCTTGTAAATGTCCAAGTGTAGAATTACATTGTTTTCAACTTTCTCCTTGTCATCAACTGATAATGAATCATATAATTTATTGATGTTTTTTAGCTTTCCATCCTCTGTAATTTCATTGAGAAGTTTGTTAATTGGAGCAATGGTTTGTTAAGTCTTCTTCTTGGGTGTTAACTTCTTCTTTGGAGTTACTTTTCTAGCCGGGGGCCTTACTGCCTGTTGTTTCTGTCTGGTTCTTCTAGGAGAAGGTGTAGATACCGGTG
Source organism: Cryptomeria japonica (assembly GCF_030272615.1). Classification (NCBI taxonomy): domain Eukaryota; kingdom Viridiplantae; phylum Streptophyta; class Pinopsida; order Cupressales; family Cupressaceae; genus Cryptomeria; species Cryptomeria japonica. Next base: position 48,611,745 of record NC_081415.1, on the reverse strand, counting down.
AAGGTTCCCTTTTTCTCACAACTCTTTTAAATGCAACTGGCATATCACTTTCCAAAGAGGTTGCAACCGGTGAAAGGTGAGTTTCTGGCTGTAGTGCTTCTAACTCATCTTCAGTAATACTAGTTTGTTTAAGTACATCTTCTTTGATAGCTTTAGCCTGTCTAGATCCTCTTCTAACTATTGCTTCCACCTTCTTTACCCTTTTCTTTGATTGGATTTGATTTTCAATAGTCTCAGCACTACCAAATACCTCTTCTTTAGGTTCCTTGGGTGCTTCCAGGAGGGCTTTTGCATATGTTTCAATTATGTGGTCATCAGTTTCATAACCCATTTCAGTAACCCAAATGGTTCTTGGGATAACTGCCTCCATCCAAATCTCATCCTTCTTAATAACAAAGCATATTTCATCCTTATACTTATTTACAATTGCTTGTGATAATTTGACTCTGGTATTCATCCGGGCCTTTAATGGCTAAAAGTACTCATTTATATTCTTTTCTCTATTTTCACCCATGTTATTTAGTAAATCAAACAATTGTTTGCCTACTGGTATATCAAAAACAAGATTTTTATTACCGATACCAGGCACTTGTTTTGTTATGTGTAGCATTAAACAAACAAATAGGTTTCCAAATCTAAATGTTCCCTTTTTGTCTTTCTTTATCTTTCCAAGATTGTCAATAAGTTCATCTTTCAACCATTCACACACATCTATTTTTGCATTTTTTATCATATCATAGGAACTCTTTATGCATAGGCTAGAGACCGAATTTAACCTGTTTGCATGTGTAGTTTTGTAGCCTAAAATCATGCTAATGAATCTGACATTGATGTCGGTTACATCATTTACTCTTAACGATCTCTTATCAGATGTTGCACCTATTAGGTTAATCACTAGGTCATTTGAGACCTTCTTTGTTTTATCAGGTCTGTTATAGGTGGAAGGTAACCTTGTCACAGCTTTTACTACCTCTCTAGTGATTTTGTGAAGTGAGTCTAACCAGAAGAATGCACCATGTACCCTACTTAATACTATCCTTATAACATCCTTAGGAAAATCCAGAATACTGAGAATTTCAGTGAAACCTAGGGTTTCTACTATCTTGTGCTCAGGTTTAACATTACCGAAATCGTCACAAATTACAGTCTTATACATGCTCTTGATTTCCTCATCACCTAATTATCCTATGTGACAATTTATGTACATTCTAGGGTCTTCAGCAAAAACCACTCCTTTGGGGATTTGAGAAAATGCACCAACATTATCATCCTTCTTAGCAATTTCGGGAACTAACTGAAATACGGGTCTAGGGAATTTAATCACTTCGACTACAGTAGGGTTTGCTATGAATTCTAAGACCCGTATTTCATGAACTAACTAAAATTTTGGGAACTAACTGAAATACCTTTATCTGCCTTAGGAATGATTGCTTGCTGAATTGCTTCACTTCTTTTCTCGAAATGCCTTTGCTTAGGAATTTTTGCACTCTTCGAATGTTTGAATGCTTGGTGAAATGAAATTGGAGCCAAAACACTGATTTATAATGTTATTTTTGTGAACCACCACATTTAATGCTTGTCGGATAAGTAATCACTTAACTTATCTGTCGGTATAGAAGTAATTTCAACTTCTTACCATCAACCGAGGGAATTATAGAATGTTTCACATTTGATTGCCAAACCCTCAAAGAATTTTCTTAAGTTAGATGAAGAGCCTCCTTTCGGTGGAGTGTTACTCTGTTCTGCTGGTGGAGGATTATTCCTATCAACATTTAGTTTTGATTTCCTGATCCATTGTTTTGAGAATTCTTGCTTAACTTCTTCAACTTTTTCTTTACCCTTCTAACTAGGACCTTTGTTATTTAACGGTGAGGACTTGCTTCTACAAAATTAGCATTATGTCCAATCTTGTTACAGGCATAACAAGTCACATTATTTTTCTGAATAGCTTTCCCATATCCTATGCCAGTTTGTGTTCTGCATTGATTAGATAGATGTCCAAATCTTCCACAAACATAACATCTTACATTCATTCTATAATTTTTAAAATTATGACCAACTTTGTTGCATTTTGAACATTGACCGGTGGGTGTATTGGTATTCTAATAATTTCTAGATCTACATTGATTTTCTCTATGACCATACTTGTTACAGTCAAAGCATTTGCCATTAAATTTATAAGCAGTAAGTTGTCTTACCAATTTTCCATGATCCTGTGTATTTGCAGTACCAGAGCTTTCACCAGCTTCAAAGCTAAGTCCACAAGTGTCACCATTAGGTTTCTGATTCATCAACAAGTCACCAAGTTCTTCTGAGCTTTTCTTGAGTTTTTCTTTGTGCTGATTTGCAGTAACCAATCCTCTTTCTAAGATTTCTTTCTGTCTCATAAGTTTATTTGAGTCATTCTGTGTATGCATCAAATCTGTCTTCAACAAATCATTTTCATAGCTAAGTCTTGTGTTCTCATTTGTAGCACCACTTAGTCTTCAAGTCAAATCTTCTTCATTCTTCTTTCTATCTTCAATTTCTTTACAAAATCTCATAGTCATATCCTGTATCTCATTCTTTGTTGTCATGTTTTCTTGTTTCAACTTGTTTATTAGATCACTAAGAGTTTCCTTTTCATCATTCTCATTTTGCATCTTTTCACAAAGTTCTCTTCTCTTGTTTCTTGCAATGGTAATATTTTCTTTAAGTGCTTGAATAATATCCTGTGTAGCCTTTAGGTCATCTTCAAGTTTGATATTTTTCAACTTTTCTGCATCATAGTCTAAGAGAGCTGCTTCTAATTGCTTCATCAAGTTTTCCATCTCTACCGGTGTCAAGATCTTCCTCAAGCTATTAGGCTTTTGAAAATAGAGGACCAAGCTCTGATACCAATTGTTAGGATTTCCACAGATACTGGGGGGGGGGGTGAATCAGTATCTAACCAGTTAAATGATTTTCTTAACTTAAAACATGTAAATAATATCAATACTATATACCGATAAATAGAGAGTAATGCAATAAACAAAGATAACAACAACCACATGAAAAACACACCATAACACAATATTTTAACGAGGAAACCCGGTATGGGAAAAACCTCGGTGGGATTTGTGACCCACAATATTCACTTACTCACCAATAAGAGAATATTATTGCTACAATAGGGGCCTACACATGCAGGAAGGCCAAGTGCCTAGAGCTCACTGCTCAATTACAAAAATGGGAAGTCTCACTGACTTACAAAATGGATTATATAAATTCAATGTCTTGTACTGCTTCAAAATAGCATCTACTATGCCAGATCCAGTACCGGTTTATAGCTCTTCTTTATACATAAACCCTTAACCTATAATTCGCATAATAGGTCTGCCTTATTTCGCCTAATAACCTCCTTCCATCTTCTTTTTTTTATTACTTCAATGTTCTACAATGAACTCTTATATATATGAGTCATTTTACAACTTGCCAAGTCGGCTTACAATGATTTTACAATAATTAACAAAATATATTATAAACAAAATTCTTGTCAGCTTCTGTGTCAGTATGCTTCCTTTCACTGCCGGTGTCAGTGGTCTATGTGTTGATGTAGACTCTAACCTTGCTAGTGCCGGTAAATTGCCTTGCTGATATCATAGGATTGTAAGGTTGCCATCAATGACAAAACCTTCAGTCACCTACAATAGCTCATTGGAGTGTGCATTTTCCAACACTCTATAGCCCTATTGAATAATTTGTCCCACACTTATGAGATTATGCTTCAGACCAACTACAAAATAAGCATCAGGAATAGTTTTCTTACCAAGATTTGTTATCACATTAATTGCACCTTTTGCCATCACTTAAACAATTTTATCATTACCCAATTTGATATTTTATTTGATTGAAGTATCTAAATTATCAAACAAATTTTTGTTTCCAATCATATGATTGCTACACCCACTATCAAGAAACCAAATGTTACTTGAACTTTCTTGAGCTACATGACATGTAATAAACAATGTCTCTAAACTACTCTAAAAGAATATTACATTTTTCTTTTCCATATATTTTTTTTACATTCATTTTCCAAGTGACTATACTTCTTGCAATATTGAACATTTGATTTGTCATACGTTTATCATACTTGATTGTTATTGCATTCCCTTAAGCTGAAATTTTTATTTCTCCTTCCACTTGGATTCAAACTCCTCCTTTCTTCTCTTTGATAATTGTATCTTCCTCTTACTCTTCCTCTTCCTCTAAATCTTGGATTTCCTCTACCAAATGTCATTTGTGTTTTGAATGCATTCTCCAAAGAGGTATTGTCATTCCTATTCAACCTATCTTCATAATTTTTCAAAGAACCAACCAAATCATCTATAGAAGATGTAGTCCAATCCTTAGATTCCTCAATTACCACAACAATAGCATTAAATTTTCTGGGTAAACTTCTTAAAACACTTTTCTACAACCTTTTGATTTGTTAGTGTAGTGTCATAAAATTACGACCCCTATAATTTTAACCATATTCTAGGTCCTCACCTCGGTGACGACATCTTCTTCCCCAATTGAGACCTATCTCTGCATTCTCACCCCTTCACCCTTCCTCCTTCAGGCCCTATCCTTTCTTTCTGACCCTGTCTGAGCCCTAAAATAGGGCAGGATAGGGGCATGGCTCCCCTGTCCCAACCTCCTAGGGTAGCCCTAAGTTGGGTCTACTTGGTCCCCTATGCATGATTTCATCTTTGGGGTTTGCATTCTCCTTTTTCGACCTTCAATGGTTGAAAAATCAATCCTTTAGGCATGTTTAAAAGGAGATTCAATTCCCTCATTTGAGATAAGAGAAGATCATAAGGATAATGGGCATAAGTTTAAGCTACAAGTTTTCATGGTCTTCATCAAGCATTCAAGCATTCAAGTCTTCTTCATTCATCCATTGGAGAAACATTACAACACTCATTTGCAAGCATGTGTGTGTGTTAGGGTTTTTTCATCTTACATTCCATTTCATGCAATACTTGTGATTACATTCAAGAAGCAAAGCAATCATCATCAAAAAATTGTAGATCTACAAGGTATACATTTCCATCATTTACATTTTAGCATTATTTGCAATTATTTCCTTTCAAGGTTGATTCCTCAACCGGGGTTTGACTGAGGCAAACCCCTATCCACAACCCTTATTCCCTTCTTTTATGTGTGTTGGTTGCAGGTGTGCAACTGTATTTTCAGATTTGGACTCCATTCACAGAGACGAAAAAACCCTTTTCGTTTCGCAGATTTTTCGGCAGACCATGTACACTTTTGCCACGGTCCTGACGAATTTTCTCCAAATTTATAGGGTAGATCCGTATTAGTCTAATTAGCTCAAATCTGAAGTTACAACACGATCCCACATCGGTAGCTCCTCATTTCACTCATTTTCTCTCTTTTCCACATAGTCAACAAGTCAACTTTCCTATTTACAAAAGAGGGTAAATCACACTTCAACCCTTGCAATCCACTTGGAATTCACATCCTTGTCTCTTTTGGATTTGCATCTAGTGGATTCAAGCTCCTATTTTGAATGTAAATCTCTCCTAAGTGAAAAACCATCCTAGTGACTTCCTTTCTCTCTCCTAGGTGGGGAGTCACTAGGGTTCAATTTTTCCACTTTACATTTTGGTAAACCTATTCTCATTGTACCTATGCTTGGGGGAAAATGATCTCTCTCTCTCTCTCTCTCTCTCTCTCTAGGGATCCACTTTTCCCTATTGAGTGGATGGGGTGAGTTTTTTTACTTGATATCATTCCTTATATAAAAATGTTGGTGGTTTGCTCAAGGATTATCTATTATACAAGAGGTGTAGGTCCTTGAATACAACCTCTATCACACTTGGTAATGAATATCTATAATATGATCAACCATCCCTCTTGGGGGCTAAAATTGTGTCTTCCCTCATCAAGAGTCCCTTTAACCTAGAAATAGGAGGAATGATTGCATTCTTGTTCTCTCCCTTGCTTTATTCTAGAAGATGTTATATCTCTCTAAGACAACTCCTCTTGGAGGAAGATGTATTTCAAACAAAGATCTCTTCTCCTCTAAGGATCTCTTTTACACTTATAACAAGATATCTCTTTTCAACCATCTTATCCTTGCTTGAAGAGTATTCCCTCTCTTTCTTGGATTTATGACATTGTTGCATAGTGGATATCTTCTTTGTGATGAAGGTAGGTATCCTTGTTCTACTTCCCTTAAGATATCAACATCAGAACTATGTTGACATCTTAAGGGGGGGCGCACCCACACTGCTTTTTTGTATTATTCTTCTCTCATGCATTCTACAGTGGGACATTCTTGGAACCAGAGGGCAGCGTCTTAGATAAATATGTCATCACTTTTCTCTTGTATAGTGGGCCATTCTTGGAACCAAAGCATAGACTCTTAGAGCGATATGACGCTTCTTTTCTTTTGTACAATGGATCATTCTCAGAACCAGGGCGCGGACCCTTAGAGTGACATGATGTCAAGTTTCTCTTATGTGGAGTGATTAATCTCAAAACCAAAGCATAGACTCTTAGAGCGGGATGTCACACCTTTCTTGACACTTGTACTACACATTCTATACAAGTTGTAGTGTACTCAGGCATATACTCCTATGAGGCACTCTAAACCTCAATAGCACACGCAAGCATGAGGTTGGGTGGAACTAATGTGTTCTCACTCTCCTCCTTTACATGGATCACCTAGATAGGCTCTAGGGGCGAGATTTTCCATGTCCTCCTCTTTATGGATCACCTAGTTTTAGGGGCAAGATGTCCATGGTTTTTCTCTTCTTCACCTTTCTTCTCATGAATCACCAAAGAGTGTATTCATGTCCTCCCTCTCTTTCCTCTCATAAATCCATAGTTTTTCTATTGATGGTTCATGGATGATGCTAGTTTTTCTATTGATGGCTCATGGATGATGCTAGTTTTTCTATTGAGGTCTCTTTGGCTATTTGGTCTTGTGTCTTGTTTGTCATGTGTCTTTTGTGCTCTATTTTGTTTGTGTGCCTTGTGTTCTCTTGCATATGTTTGAGTGAGTTGAGATCCTAAGATTGGGGACTTCCATTCCTCAATATTAACAACGTCTTATACTCCTTGTGGTATTGGTTCGTTCCTCTCTCGTCTTCATCTTTTCCTTTTCTTCTACTTTATCAATAGTATTGGCATAAGCCATACTCCCGCTAAAGTGGGGGCTAAATGTAGTGTCATAAAATTACAACCCCTGCAATTTTAACCACATTCTAGATCCTCACCTCGGTGACGACATCGTCTTCCTCAATTGAGACCTATCTCTGCATTCTCACCCCTTTAAACTTCCTCCTTCAAGCCCCGTCCTTTCTTCGTGACCCTATCCGGGCCCTAAAATAGGTCAGGACAGGGGTGTGGCGCCCATGTCCCCACCTCCTAGGGCGGCCCTAAGTTGGGTCTTCCTGGTCCCCTATGCATGTTTTGATCTTCAAGATTTGCATTCTCCTTTGTTGGCCTTCAATGGTTAAAAAATTAAGCCTTAAGGCATGTATATAAGGAGATTCAATTCCCCCATTTGAGATAAGAGAAGATCATAAGGATAATAGGCATAAGGTTAAGCTATGAGATTTCAAGGTCTTCATCAGGCATTCAAGCATTCAAGTCTTCTTCATTCATCCATTGGAGCAACATGTCAACACTCATTTCCAAGCATGTGTGTGTGTTAGGGTTTTGTCATGTTACATGCCATTTCATGCAATACTTATGATTAGATTCAAGAAGCAAAGCAATCATCATCAACAAATTGCAATATACAAGGTATACATTTCCATCATTTACATTTCAACATTTGCAATTATTTCCTTTCAAGGTTGATTCCTCAACTGGGGTTTGACTGAGGCAAATCCCTATCCACAACCCTTCTTCCCTTATTTTCTATGTGTAGGTTGCAGATGCACAGCTGTATTTTCAGATTTAGACTCCATTCACAGAGGTGGAAAAACCCTTTTCGTTTCACGAATTTTTTTGAGGACCATGTACACTTTCACCATAGTTGCGCTAACTTTTCTCCAAATTTTTAGGGAAGATCCATATTAGTCTAATTAGCTCAGATCCAAAGTTACAATGCGATCCTACATCGGTAGCTCCTCATTTCACTCATTTTCTCTCTCTTTTCCACATAGTCAACAAGTCAACTTTAAAAAAGATGGTAAATCACGCTTCAACCCTTGCAATCCAATTGGAATTCACATCCTTGTCTCTTTTGGATTTAGATCTAGTGGATTCAAGCCCCTCTTTTGAATGTAAAGTTATCCCAAGTGAAAAACCATCCTAGTGACTTGCTTTCTCTCTCCTAGGTGGGGAGTCACTAGGGTTAAATTTTTCCACTTTACATTTTGGTGAACCTCTTCTTATTGTACCTACGCTCTGGGGGAAATGATCTCTCTCTCTCTCTCTGTAGGGATCCACTTTTCCCTGTTGAGTGGATGGGGTGAGTTTTTTTACTTGATGTCATTCCTTGTGTGAATATGTTGGTGGTTTGCTCAAGGATTATTTATTATACAAGAGGTGTAGGTGCTTGACTACAACCTCTTTCATACTTGGTAATGAATATCTATAATATGATCACCCATCCCTATTGGGGGCTAAAGCTGTGTCATCCCTCATCAAGAGTCCCTTTCACCTAGAAATAGGAGGAAGAATTGCATTCTTGTTCTCTCCCTTGCTTTGTTCTAGAAGATGTTACATTTGTCTAAGACAAATCCTCTTGGAGGAAGATGTCTTTTGAACAAATATGTATTCTCCTCCAAGGATCTCCTTTACACTTGAAACAAGATATCTCCTTTCAACCATCTTATCCTTGCTTGAAGAGTATTCCCTCTCTTCCTTGGATTTATGAAATTTTTGCATAGTGGATATCTTCTTTGTGATGAAGGTAGGTATCCTTGTTCTACTTCCCTTAAGATATCAACATCAAAACTATGTTGACATCTTAAGGGGGGGGGAGGGGGGGGGCACCCACACTGCTCCTTTGTATTATGCTTCTCTTGTGCGTTGTATAGTGGGATATTCTTTGAACCAAAGGCCATCCTCTTAGAGAAAGATGTCATCACTTTTGTCTTGTACAGTGGGTCATTCTTAGAACCAGAGCACAGAGTCTTAGAGCGAGATGACACTGCTTTTCTTTTGTATAATGGGTCATTCTCGGAACCAAGGTATGGACCCTTAGAGTGAGATGATGCCACTTTTTTTTTTGCAAGGTGATTATTCTCAGAACCAGAGCATAGACTCTTAGAGTGGGATGTCACACCTTTCTTGACACTTGTACTATACATTCTATACAGGTTGTAGCATACTCGGGCATAGACTCCTATGAAGAGCTTCAAACCTCACTTGCAGACATGAGCATGATGTTGGGTGGAGCTAATGGCATTCTCACTCTCCTCCTTTACATGGATCACCTAGATAGGCTCTAGGGGAAAGATCTTCCATGTCCTCCTCTCCATGAATCATCTAGTTTTAGGGGTGAGATGTCCATGGTTTTTCTCTTCTTTTCCTTTCTTCTCATGGATCACCAAAGAGTGTATTCATGTCCTCCCACTCTTTCCTATCATGAATCCATAGTTTTTATATTGATGGTTCATGGATGATGCTATCTTTGCTCCTTTATATGATCTCTCGTGTTTATGTGGTGGCATGTGTCCTTGTGTTTCAATTACTTGTTGACACATTTGTATCAATGTCTCTTCGGCTAGTTGGTCTTGTGTCTTGTTTGTCATGTGTCTTTTGCACTCTGTTTTGTTTGTGTGTCTTGGTGCTCTTGCATATGTTTGAGTGAGTTGAGATCCTAAGATTGGGGACTTCCATTCCTCAAGACCAGCAACATCTTATACTCCTTGTGGTATTTCTTCGTACCTCTCTCGTCTTCATCTTTCCCCTTTCTTCTACTTTATGAGTAGTATTGGTGTAAGCGATACTCCCACTAAAGTGGGGGCTAAATTTAGTGTCATAAAATTATGACCCCTACAATTTTAACCATATTCTAGGTCCTCACCTTGGTGATGGCATCTTCTTCCCCAACTGAGACCTATCTCTGCATTCTAACCCCTTCACCCTTCCTCATTAAGGACCTATCCTTTGTTTCTGACCCTGTCTGAGCCCTAAAATAGGGCAGGATAGGTGCCCCTATCCTCCCTAGGATAGGGGGCGGCATCCCTATCCCCACCTCCTAAGGTGGCCGTAAGTTGGGTCTGCCTGATCCTATACTCCTTGTGGTATTTCTTCGTACCTCTCTCATCTTCATCTTTCCCCTTTCTTCTACTTTACCAGCATTATTGGCGTAAGAAATACTCCCATTAAAGTGGGGGCTAAATGTAGTGTCATAAAATTGCAACCCCTGCAATTTTAACCACATTCTAGGTCCTCACCTCGATGATGGCATCTTTTGTTGGCATTTCTGATGTTTATGTTGTGATTGTCATTGATGGACACACACTTGCATTAAGATCCCCTTTATATGTATGAGTTTGAGCACAACCGGTATTTGTTCCAACCGATATGTTGTATTATAGTCTTTAGACTATTGGTGTTTTGTAGAATGTGTTTCCCTTTTTAAAGCGGCATGTTGACCCCAAGTGGTTCGTGGATACCAAGCGGTATGAGGGACTAAAGCGGCATAGAAAATTTTTACCAGTCTTCATTTTTGTCAAACCGGCAACCGACATTTTGTATGAACCAGTAATACTCTGTGATGAGTTACCAACCGACATTTTGTGATGAGTTACCATCCACCGATTGTTTGACGGTGCCGACACCTAAACGGTGCTTTTTTGTGTCATGGTACCAAGTATGTCCAGGTTCATTGAACCTAGGAAATTGTTATGGAATCCTATTGGACCGACATGAAATCAGATTCCTTTATAAGGACATCATGTCTAGGGTTTTAGGTTGTTGATGTGGATATAGCAAAAGTTTATGTTGTTGCTAGGGTTTAAGGTGATTGAGGAGTTGGAGAGAATATGAATGTGTAGAAGACTAAAGTAATGTTAGAGTGCATTAGGAATGAGCTACCAAGGATCTAACCAAGTAGTCTGTGCTACTAGCTAGATCAAACACTTTTTGATTACTCACATCTTTGACAAGTCTGTAGCCCTTAACTAGGTAGGCCCAAAAGGCTTTTGTAAATCCTCTAACAAGGTGGTTCAGATCTGTGGATCTAAAATCCTCTAGCAAGGTAGTCTTTAGTCGGACTTATCTCCTAACAAAGATTGAGATTCTTAACAGGATCTGTTCTGGTAAAGAACATTGTAAGACCTTAACCGGTCTGGTTCCTATTCTGCAGATAGTTACTTGTGAGTTCCATCTCACCGTAGTTTTTCCCATTTGGGTTTCCACGTCAAAATCTCTTGTGTTATGGTGTTTGTGCTTCTGTGGGTGAATGCATTATTAGCTGTTTGGTTTGCATGTTTGTTAACTGGTTTGTCTGCTAAATTGTTTTACCGGTTTACTGTCAGTCTTGCAAAGTGTTTAAGTGCGAAGATTTTTGACATACTAATTCACCCCCCCCCCCTCTTAGTATTCATCAATTGGTATCAGAGCCTACCTTTCTATAAGTTTAACCACTTGGAAAGAGATATGGGGGAATACACTTTGAGGGAACTTACCCATCGGCTCACTTAGTCTAAGCAAGCCTATGATGAACTTATGGTCAAATACAAGGCATCTCAAGCAAAAAGGAGAGAGCATGCAAAAAATTTGATGGAGCTATCTGAAAATAGTTCTTCAGATGAAGCAAACATGGAAGCCCTAATTGTAGAAGTAAATAAGTTGAATGAATCAAACTCCAAGTTGAGAAAGGAATTGGAAGGACTGACTATCCGGATGTGTCAAGAGCTTGAGAACTGGAGGAAAGCTGAAGATCTAGTGAGAGAAAGAGATCATGAGATCTCCAAGCTGAAACAAGAGATCAGTGCCCTAACTGCTCAACTCCATGCAAGCAAAGTGGAAAAGGAAGACATGCAAGGAGAACTGAACATTGCCATCTCTGAGAATGAAAACCTGTTGGAAACAAATGCTGCTATTTCCAAAGAACTCTCTGAGTCAAAGGAAATACTTGCTAAGTTCAACAAGAGCATTGTCAAGCTAGAGGAAAAGATTGAATTTGCCAAACCGGTCAAGAATACCAATGGACTTGGTTATTCCAGTCATGAGGAAGGTGAGACCTCTGGTACAAATGTTGGAACATCAAAGGATAAAGGTAAGAAAAAGTTTAAACCTGTTTGTTTTAACTGTCTTAAAGAAGGACATATTGCAAATGTGTGTAGGAGTAAGGCTTACAACAATTTTCCTTATTTCCTAAATGATAAGCCTAGATCCTATAGATTTGATGGTAACTGTTATGCATGCAACAAGTATGGGCATAGATCATCTGAATGCAAGTCTATTATGAATAACAATGGAAGATATCCTCAGAAGACCTAAGGAGTTGGTCCTAAACCTTATGTGAACGTGAATCACAACCGGTTTAATGCCTTCAATCATCTAAAAAGAAGTGGTGGCTATCAAGTGGCAATCGGATGGAGAACAAACTGTATGGTCTATCATGGTCATGGTCACATTGCTGCAACATGCAAAAGAAAGAATGGAAACATGAACAATGGACCTTAGAGAGCACCTGGATTGGTCTGCTATCACTGCAGCAAACCGAGTCACATTGCCAGATTCTATAGATCAAGAAAGGACATATTTGATGATATATCGATCACTCCGGAAGAAAACATTGATGTTGACACTGTTCAAGCGAACATGAACAAAACCTGGAAGAAGAAACTAGCAGTGTTACAAGAGGAACCGGTTTCTGCACCTAGTGTGGAAATCACGAAACCAAGAAACTAAGCTTCAGAAAAGCTTAGGGGGAGCAAACGGCAAAACTTTTCGAACCCCCGGTTTACACCGATAAAAGACCTTAACCGGTATGTGATACCTGTCGTCTGGCAGAAGACCGGAAATGGTAAAAAGGAAAATTAGGGTTTACGCCCTAATTGAGGAGCATTAATTGTGGTAGGTGAGAAATATGATTAAAAGGATTTTTCAAATCATTTCTCACTATCAGTTTTCGAGCGAAGAAAAGTTTTAAAAAGAGCAGAGCGACGAAAAGGCGATTTGAGCTGAGATTTTGAGAAATTGAGAAACAGCGAAGGAGATTCAAATTCAAACTGCAAATGGTCAAGTGGAGAACACAAAGCGGTGATTCAACAACCGATAGAGTGTGAAGTGAAGGAGAATCGGTAAGCCCTAAATTCACGTGTTTCAAAAGGTATTTCTTGAGTTCTTGAAATTTCTATCATGGCTTTCGCATCTCATACCAGTTCTAGTGCATCTGTTGAGTCTGCAAGTTTTATTCAACGAAAGTCTAAGTATAATGCCCTATCACAAGTCCCGGCTGGTGTGATAGTAGAAGAAGGAATTTCTGACTACATAGATTGCAAGATTGAAGACCTAGGGTCTCTAGCCATCCACTCCCAGTTAGGTTTATTTTGTGGCAAGGATAAGAAGATCAAACCGGAGTTTAATATTTTGGAGAAGAAGAAGCTCCACAATGTTGTTTACTTCCTAGAGGATTTCACAAAGGATCATATAAGGATCATTATGAGAAGAGTCCATGGTGATAAGATGTACCTGGAGAGAACACATGACATTACGCCATAGGCAATTCATGCAGTCACCGGATTCTACAACACAGCGGAAGTGCCAGCCCTAAGGACGATAAGCAAAACTGAAATGTCCAATCTCACCGGTTCAGTGAGCGACTCACGAAGCATGATAGTTAATTCAATCAAGGATGATCTGGTGAAGTATGCATGTATGGTGATTGAATACTGGACATTCTCAGCCAACAAAATTAACTCTGTATCTGCTGCAGTGGTAAATACCGCTTACCAGATGATAAAGGAGGATGCATCATTTGATCTGTGCACCGATATGCAGAGACAACTCCTGTTGAATCTAAAGTCAATCAAACAGGATAATGCACTAAGGTTCAAGTTTGGGCAACTACTGGTTGGGTTGTTCTTCTATTTCCAAGACTACTTTCCAAGAGTAGGAGATGTCTAGTGGTCTGCTGACCAACCAGTGACCAAGCAAATCAAGGAAAGCATTGAAGCAATTGGAACCAGTTACCCTGATGTTCTCAACAAGTATTTTGATGAGTTCAGATGGAAAATGAGCCAAAGAATGAGAATATCTGGTGACATCATCAAGAAATATGAGGACGATATCTATTTCACCATCAAGGTGGATCAATGCATAATGGAGGCTGTTGAGCCTAGATAGGAAGAAGTGGAGCCAATGGGCTATGAGGTGATGTACGATATGCTGGAAGGGTATAACTCTACCCTTATTGCCTCACCTCTTGATCCTAAGGCAAAGAGGACCAAAACCTGTCTGGAAAGGGTTACACCGGTCGAGGAACCCTCTGCAAAGAAAGGAAAAGAACCTGCAGTGAAGAAGGCAAAGGCAGTGCCTGCGGCATCTGTACCAGTTACAACTGCAACTCCAAAAGTGACCAAGTGGTCACCAACCAAGAAAAAACTAGAAGCAACATCGGCTAAAGTGTTCGAGAGAAAGAGGAAGACAAGGAATACCTCTCTAGACTCAGAAGAAACTATGTCTGAGGAAAAGCCAAAGAAAACACGTCAAGCAAAGAGGAAGACAAAGAATGAACCAACATCATCTGTACCGGTAAATATAGATATCTCTTCCTATAAACCTTTGACACATTGTCAAAGAACAATAAAGAATATTAGGAGAAAAGTGCTACATGACTTAATTGAGTGTTTTGATGAATTTAATGATGATGAAAAGCAAGCGGTTGAAAAGGAAATAATTCAGTACTTATGTGTTAATGACCGGTCGCCCTTAGAGATTAAATCTCAGACACCGGATTCTTTATATATGTCATTAGATAATAGATGGCGCATTGCCATAGAAAAGGAACAGGAAATTAGGGAGAAACTTTTTGTACAGTACTTTCCCGACCTGTCAAATTCTGAATTATTTGATGTTATTGATCAAAATAAAGGACTCTTCTTCACTAGAAGAAGAAGACTTTGGCTGTTAGAAGGTAGAGTTGATGATGTTGAAAAAGACACTCATCTGTATATGAGAACTGATGTCCAATCTCACAAAGCATGTCTAGCCAACCGAAAAGTTGAAAAAGAACCGGTTATATCCAAACCGGGTTGTTGAACCAATCGACACCATTGATGTCGATGCTTTGGACGTAGAGGATGTTACTCAGGAAACACCATTTGAGGCAACAGAACAGGAGCAATAGGCTAAACAAGTTGATAAGAAAGCCGAGGACAGTCAGGAAGCAGCAAAGGAAGAGGTCGAGTAGAGGAAAAAGGATGAAGAAGAGAAGAAGAAAAAGGATGAATAAGAGAAGCGGAAAATGGAAGAAGAAGAGAAAAAGGAGAAAGATGAAGAGGAGAAGAAGAAAAAGGATGAAGAAGAGAAAAAGAAGAAAGAAGAAGAAAAGAAGAAGAAGGAAGAGGAAGATAAGGAACAAGAGAAGAAGAAAGAAGCATAAAAGAAAAAGGCTGAGGAGGACAAGGAAGAGAAGAAGAGGAGAGAAGCGCAGAAGAAGAAAGTGGAAGATGACAAGGCAGGAGAAGTGGAGAAGAGCACCCAGATGGAGACTCTGAAGGCAACCGAGAGTCAAGCTAAACCAGCTGATCTCACCAGTCCTATCAATCTCCAGTCTATAAGTGAAACGGAGCTAATGCAGAGCATCAAGGTAGCTCAAGAGTGCCTTGAAATCATTTGAAGCAAGAAGGAGCAGGATGCAATTCAAGTAGTTGTGGAAACTCTTACCGGTTTGATACCCAGTACAAATCTTCCCAACACTGATTCATCACTAGCTAAACTTAAGCTCCTATGCACAGTAGTGGATGATCAGGTGCAGAGCCTAGAAGAGGCAGCAACGACAAATGTGAAGAAGGAGCATCAAAAAGATCTTAATATAGCTCTAGTGAAGAAGTTGAATGAGCTCCGATCTAAACCAAAGAAAGAACAAAAGGATATAAGGGACACTCTGGATGAGGGGAATCTGCTACTTAGCAAGATCTGCCAACCCCATCTATTTTATGATGATGTGCTAGCTCATAAGCAAAAGATTCAAACGGACTTGCAGTCCTACATGAGCACATTCAAGCCACCTTATGATTCCTTTACAACTTATGGGCAAACCGTTCATCGGTTTCACATCCAGTCAACAAAAATGGAGCAAGAGATCAACACCCAGTCTAGAGATTTGTAGGAGCTACAACTAGTTCTACTACCACGACTGCAAATTCTTCAGAAGTGCTATCTGAACCTAGATGCCTTAACAGTTGATGCTCTGCAAAAAGGATTAGAAAATCTGTTTGATGGCAACACACACAAGAGCACAAGAAACAAACGTTAGTGTTAGCAACAAAGATTATCCTAAACAGGCATATCAAGAGAGATATTAAGCATGAAATAGAAAGCATATAAACATAGAATGAAATAGCTAATCAAGATGCTCATAGTTGCTCCTCCCTTGTTCCTCTCCTCTCCAAGTCCCAAATGAGTGTAGCTCTCAGCTTTTAGCACTAGCCATGGATGCCATATGGAGATTCAAGATGGTTGAATATGATAAGCAAATACTATGCAAGAGTAGATAGTGATGCTATGAAAAAGCTCTATGCTAATGCCAGTATAACAACAATACTCTAAAATGCTTCTCTTTTGCTTGAGGAGAAGGGTTCTATTTATAGAAGAAATGGAGAAATGAAGGGTTAAGATTGAATGGTTTAATCAAGGGCCAAGTTTGAAAGTTGGGGATCCATGTGCACAATTGGCACCAATAAAATGGTGACAAGTGTCAACATAGGATTGGGTTGAGAGAAGAGGTTGGAGGCATTAAAGGCCTGAGAAGACCTCATGGTTATCTAGAAGGTAAGGGTCAAGTCCAAATTAAGATTACCCACTGGATTAAGAGTTAATGCAAGGATAAACCTTTGTGCAAATGATTAAGAGATAATCATGGTCAAAGCATTAATGGCCTGATGAGACCTTTGGGTTGGGTAGAGGTTGAGTCAAAACAAATGTTTTAACCATGTGGGAGGGTTTGAGGTAACCATTAATGGTTATTGGAGACTTTGGGGATTGAGTGGTTGAAGGTTGAAAGCCTTCAATGGTTATCAAAGACTTTGAGCCATTTAGTGGTTGAAGGTTGGAAGCTTTCAAAGGTTATCCAAGACTTTGAGGGTTAATTTGTTGAACACACAAAGCATTAATTGCTTTTCAAAGACTTTGGAGTCTTTGAGAAGTGACTCCAATTTGCTTAGGAATGTGACAATATTTAAGGGATGGATTTAGGCTAATTAGGAAGGGTTTAGAAGAATCTAGAAGGGGTTTAGGCATACAAGTGGATTTTGTAGGAAAATGCAAGTGGGAGAAATTTTGGTATTTTCAATTAAAATAAAATCATTTATTTCAATTAAATGGTGTAAGTTGAATTTGGATAAATATTTAAATAAATATTAATTTATTTAAATGAGAAAATGAAGATAAAGCATTAAAATGCTTGAAGACTTTGAGGGAAGCCATCAAGTTTGAAGACTTTAAAGCCATCAAGTTTGAATACTTTAAGGGAAACCATTAAAGGTTTCAAGTGGGTGAGGATAAATAGGATTTTAAATAAATAATTTATTTAAAATAGTTGTGCAACTTGCTTTTGTAGGAAAATACAAGTGGGTGGAGGATAAAGGTGATTTAAATAAATTATTTATTTAAAATAATTGTGCAACTTGCATTTGTAGGAAAATGCAAGTGGGTAGAGGATAAAGGTGATTTAAATAAATGTTAATTTATTTAAATGTGAGAGGTGGGATTTTGGGGGATTTAAATAAATATTAATTTATTTAAATGTGAGAGAATATTTAATTAAATAAATATGATTTATTTATTTAATTAATGGTCTGAATTTGGTTAAGTGAATTAAATCAAATAAATTGAATAATTTATTTAATTAATAGGAGAATAGGGTTAAGATGAATTAATTAAATATTAATTTAATTAATTATTAATTGATGGTGAAATAATCAAATAAATACTAAGTATTCATTTAATTAAGTGGACAGATTTATGTGACTACATTTGCCCCTCTTTGAGACGGTGCGGTTTATCGCGTCGTTTCAAAGAAAGCAAAATAGGTGTGAAGAAATGCCCCATAAAATGTAAATTTAATGGGTGGTATGCCCCCTCGAGAGATGGGCCGAATTTTTTTTTTTTTTTTGAAAAATCCGGCGATCTCTCGAAAAAGAATGAAAAGTGGAAGGGAGGTAGAATAGAAGAAATTAGAACTAATGATGAAAGAATGAGAGAAAATGGAGTGAATATGAAGAAACAACAAGCCAGCGAGTACCCTGAGGTCATGCAAGAGATACATAGCAGATGTAGTGTGGGGTTTGGATTGATGCTATACAATTGATCAAAATTGTTTGGACAATCTGGTGCAATCGGTTGAATTGCCCCGGTCAAGTCAAAGCGTGACAGTTGATGTCAGTTGGTCGCTTGAACATGATAAAGTCTGAGTAAGTGAATCAAAGTGACCTGATGTGACTTAGACAATTGATGTAATTGTCCGATGAAGTCAAGGTATATGAAGCAAAATACTCGTTGAGACATAGACAATTGATGTAATTGTCCGTTGGATTGTGTTTGATTGGTTGATCAATTGATAGTGTGTGCGTGTGATGGATGGTTGTGGGGAATCATGGCAGCCCCGTTGCGACTAGGTCATTATGATAAATGCCTGATGTAGTCTAGGATTACCATAATCGATTACCTGTTGAGACCCGAAGATACTTGATCAGAGTATCTGTTGACAGTCTAGGTGTGTGGGAGTCGATGTATCTGTGTAGATAGAGTAACTGGCTTGACTTATTGGATGACTTAGGATAGGAAACACAATCCCTCCTATTTAGAGATGGATGGTGATGAACGTGGCTTGATTGGGTTGATGGGAAACGATGAAGGATATGTGATGCTGATTATCGAGATGGGGAGGGTGAGGGGGGATTCGATGTTAGATAGAAGATATGGAGGACTAGGACCGAGTCCTATGGAAGAAGATGAGTAAAATAGAGTATGCATTATTATGACTATGTATGCATGATATGCAGCTATTATGAATGTATGGATGGGTGGAATGCAACGAAATGCAATATATACAGATGAGATGAAATGACGATCCATAGTGCTTTATTTTTCATCATTGAGCTTTAAAATGTTGTAAGAAAATACAAGCAACTTGACATAAAGATTCAAGATGACCAGAGTATTTCTTACATGGATTTGATATAGCAAGTTAATACAAGCAACTTGATATAATGGATCAAGTTGACCTGAGTATTGCTTGCGGAACAGACAAGGATTATCTCCGTTCATGCATGACTTGGATCGTCCTCCTTGATCTTAGGCTGATCATATCCTGAGACAAGTGCATACCGTACAAAGAAATAAAACCTTTATCCAGTTTGGACGAGGTAGGAGGAACCAAAGGAAGAGCATTGTACCTGCAAACAAACAGTATATACATAAAGAATAAAGAATAAGGATCCTTGGTAATGGTTCATGCTCATATGGTCGAGGTATACGCTGTAGTCAGCAAGCCGTAGTGATCTATGACTATATTTTTGCATAAGATCATGTAGCTTGGTGAACTTCCCACGTAGACACCATTAGTACATGCCCCAGAACTTCATCGGAAGTAATGCGCAAACGATACAAAACAATGCTGAAAGATCCCGATACAGATAAACAAATGATTGTACTCATAAATCAACCAAGTATTTGATAGCTTAACATAATTTTCTTGTCAAAGAAAATGTCATCTTGTCTTTGTTTTGATAAGGAAGGATGCATCCTTGTTTAAGACAATTTGGATTGTTGATGTTGATTGTGTTGGTCGAGTGATAAGTGGTCATTTGTGTGAGTATTTTGTCAATGTTTGTTTTGGGATCTACTTAGATGGGTATGTACAATGTATTGCCGTGTTTTTGTTGGATTTTTCAATGGTTTGTCGATGTTTTTGGATTTTGAATTGTTTTGAATGTTTTTGGTATTTTTGTTGAGACATTTTTGAATGGTTTTGGATTTTTGATGATTGTTTGAATGAAGAACTTAATGAATCATAAGACAATGTAGAATCCACTTCCATCAATAGGTTAAGGGTATTGCCCCTAGTTTTTAGACCTGACTATGAAAAGGCGGGATGCAAGATGTATGGAGTACTATCATAATTGCAGAGGAATAACAAGCCATGGTTGATGGATGGATGGATGTATGTATGAAGTAGATGTGATCGCCACAAGTCTGAAAGATAATGGAGCCATAGCCTTTACGAGTGGCGCCTGTTTGCTAGGTTTTCACCATCGTTCTTACCCAAGGTGCCACCGGAGTGGTTGTTCACCGTTTGGATGCATGATTTTTCTTTACTTTTTTGAATGTTTTTATATTTTCTTCAGGACATTTTTCTGAATGTTTTTTTTTTGGTATTTTCTGATAGGCAGGGGAGCCTGATGCTCTGTACAGCTTATGTGTAAAACCGTTTGAGGTGCATGCTGTTGATTGGATCTGCGAGCGGTTCTCCATCTGATGTAGCCAACTGATATGCCCCGGACCCAAATACAGCAGTGACAACATATGGGCCTAGCCAATTTGATTCAAACTTGCCTTGATGTTCTCTGTTTGGTTGGTTGCGAGGATTCTCTCGAAGAACAAGATCACCTACCTCAAATGTACGAGGTCTAACTCGGTGATTGTAGCTTCTACTCATGCGCTGCTGATAGGCTTTGAGATGGTTGTATGCAGCTTGTCGCTTCTCATCAAGTAGCTCCAAGTCCTGAAGGCGTGAGACTCTGTATGCGTCATCATCAATGAGATTGTGCAAGGAAACCCTTAATGATGGTATCTCGACCTCAATAGGCAAGATAGCTTCTGCACCATAGACCAATGAATAAGGAGTTGCACCTGTAGGGGTTCGAATGCTAGTTCGATATGCCCATAGCGCTGGATTCAATTGAACATGCCAATCACGACCGGCATCATTGACTGTCTTCTTTAGGATCCTCAATATGTTTTTATTGGATGCTTCGGCCTGACCATTGCCTTGTGGGTAATAGGGAGTGGAAAAGCGGTGTTGGATATGAAATTTCTCACAAAGTTCACGGACATCCTGATTTTTGAAAGGAAGACCGTTATCTGTGACAATGGACATGGGCACACCATACCGACAGATGATGTAATTGAGGATGAATGAGGCGATCTGCTTGCCGGTGACTTGGGTAAGTGGAACAGCTTCGATCCACTTGGTGAAATATTCGGTGGTGGTAATAATGAATTTATGGCCATTGGATGAAGATGGATGGATTTTACCCACAAGATCAAGACCCCATTGACAAAAAGGCCATGGTGTTGTGATTGGTTGCAGTTCTTGAGCTGGTGCATGTATTAGGTCGCCATGAACTTGACATTTTTTGCACTTCCTAACAAAGTAGTAGGAATCCTTTTCCATAGATGGCCAATAGTATCCAGCTCGCATGATCTTCTTGGCTAGTGATGGACCACTTGAGTGAGTCCCGCAAATTCCTTCATGTACCTCTTCCAAAGCCTTTGTTATCTCACCTTGTTCTAGACATCGAAGGAGAGTACCATCAAGACTGCGTCGGTATAGGGTTTCGGCAATAATGGTATATCGAGCAGTTTGGCGAATGAAGGTTTTTCGTTGGTTATTCGATTGGTTGGGAGGAAGGGTATGATCGTGAAGATAGGTGTAGAACTCACCGTACCATGGGGATTCAGAACCGACAAGGTGACATATCATCTCGGATTCAGGGATATCATAAGCGGGGATCCAAAGCTGTTCTACCAAGAACTCGTAGCGTGTTGAATTCTGTGGAAGATCTAGGAGAGATGCAATGGTAGCCATGGCGTCAGCGGCTCGATTCTGATCTCTTGGTATCTGCTCAAAAGTGATAGTAGTAAATGATGTCTTTAGATTGTCCACCATTTGCTTGTATGGCATGAGTTTATCATCTTTGGTCTGATACTCATCTGTTGCTTGTCGAATGACTAGTTGGGAATCGCCATATACTTGCAATTCTTTTAATTTCCATTGTACGGCTAACCTGAGTCCTATGATCAAGGCCTCATACTCTGCTATGTTGTTTGTGCATGGAAATGTGAGCCTGTAAGACTTCGGGATGCTATCACCTTGAGGTGTGATAAACAGAATGCCTGCCCCCGAGCCATGTCTAGTGTACGAACCATCAAAGTATAGTTTCCATGGTTGTGCTGTTGTGATCATGAATATCTCTTCATCTGGAAAATTGGAAATGAGAGGATGATAGCCTATGAGTGGTGCATCGGCCAGCTGATCTGCAATAACTTGACCTTTGATAGCTTTACGGTCCACATACTCGATGTCAAATTCACTTAGAATCATTACCCATTTGGCCAAGTGACCTGTCAATGCTGCTTTGCTGAGTAAATACTTGAGTGGATCAATCTTTGCGATGAGTTGTACCTTGTGTGTCAACAGATAGTGTCGCAATTTAGTGGCTGCTAAGATTACTGCTAGGCAAGCTCGCTCAATAGGTGTGTAATTGAGTTCATAGCCAACCAGTGTGCGAGAGATGTAGTAAACAGTACACTCTTTGCCTTCTGCATTATGTTGTGCCAATAATACACCTAATGCTGTACTTGTCGCTGAGATATAAAGTAACAACGGTCTACTTGGATCTGGTGGCATCAACAATGGTGGATTCATGAGATAGTCTTTAAGGGCCTGAAATGCTTGCTGGCATCGGGCATCCCACTGAAAGCGGATGTTCTTGTGTAGCAGGTGTGTGAATGGGTGACACTTATCAGCCAATTGTGCAATGAATCTGCGGATAGATTGAAGCCGCCCTTGTAGTGTCCTTAGCTGACTGATATTCTTTGGTGGTGGCATGTCCATGATTGCTTTAACCTTTGCTGGATCGACCTCAATGCCTTTGCTTGAGACAATGTATCCTAGAAGCTTCCCGGAGGTCACTCCGAAGACACATTTCTTTGGGTTGAGTCGAACATGGTATTGTTCCAGTCTATCAAAGATTTTATCTAAGATGTGAAGATGTCCTTCTCTAGTAAGTGATTTTGCTAGTAAATCATCCACATAATCTTCCATTATAGTATGCATCATGTCATGGAAGATGGTGGTCATTGCTCTTTGATAGGTCGCTCCTGCATTCTTTAGACCAAAAGGCATTACATTCCAGCAGTATGTGCCCCATGGACATGTGAAGGCTGTCTTATGTTGGTCCTCTGGTGCGATCTTTATTTGATTGTATCCTGAAAAGCCATCCATGAGTGAAAGCATGGCATGTCCTGCTGTCAAATCTACTATGATGTCGATATTTGGTAGAGGGAAGTCATCCTTAGGACATGCCTTATTTAGATCTCTGAAGTCTGTACAAATGCAGATGCCCCCTTTTGGTTTGCCAACTGGTACAATGTTGGAGATCCATTCTGCATAATCAATTGGTCTAATGAAACCAACATCCAGTAGTTTCTTGAGTTCTGTTTTGACTAGCACGGCAATCTGAGGATGCATCTTACGAAGCTTCTGCTTGACAGGTTTGGCTCCTTTTGCTACTGTGAGATGATGCATGACTAAATCAGGATCAAGCCCAGGCATGTCTGCATATGACCATGCAAAGTTGATCTGACGCTGTTGGAAGAACTCTATAAATTGAGGCTGTTCCTCTGGAGTGAGAAGAGATGCCAGATGTATGATATGAGGGTTTTCAGGAGTCCCCACATTGTATTCTTTAGTCTCCTCAATGAGAATCGTCGATCGTTCCTGTTGTGTACTAGCAGGGAGAATGTCAAACCCTTCATCCTCAAGTGCCTCAGAGAGGTTTTCACCGTTGGATACGCTCTTTCTTTTTACTTTTGTTGGATCAAACAGTGCCACAGTGTGGTTTTCACTGGAAGATCCATGTTTTAATGTTATATTTTTGCAGCTGAAGGGTTTGGCATCCGCCCTGAAGTATGTTGCGCTATTAAGTTCAATGGCGAATCCAGCTTTATGATCCCCACTTGGTAGATTATCCCTTAATTCCAAAAAGTCAATGATAGCCTCATCATTTTGGAAGAGGTCAAGACATGGGGGATTTGATTGGTTCCATTCGATGAGTTCAGGGTGGATAATGGGCATTACTTCATCGATTAAGTTAAGTGCGGGAGATGTATCAGTGAGGGTTAAGACAGTGTGGTGAAGGTCATTGATGGTACTCTCCCTATCAGAATCTGGTGTAGGATGAGACGTAGGGTCTGTGGAAGATGTTTCCAGCTCAGGTACCCAAGTGGTCTTTATCTGTGCTTCTCCATAAACAGGAATGTCTTTGCGTGGCGGAGGTAGTGACGTGTCTTCCTCATCTGAAGTGTTAAGCTGTACAGAATCAAATTCCCACTCATGTGAGTCGGTCTCTGAATCACTTTCCAGCATCCGATTGCTATACCATACTGGGATGTCGCTGGAGTTGAATACTGCAGGTGTGATTGGTTTATGTACCTTTGAGGTGATCGGTGTTGCAGGAACTGTGATGGGGTTTAAAGGTTTTGTCATTGGAAGTATCGACAGTGTTGATTTAGTGGCTTCTATTGGAACGGCTGGTGCCATAGATGCTGCTACGGGTTCCAATATAGTTGCTGCTATGAATGGTTTTATTGATGTGATGACTGCTGTGGATGGGATTACTAGTTCGATTGGTGGGATTTTTGGCACTGATGACGGTTGCGGTGGGTTTGTGAGCCTCGATGGGGCAGTGACAATATTGCTTGATGGTGCTTTGATTATGAAAGGTGTCCTCTTTACAGTAGGTGGGCAAAATGGTTTGCTAGGTTTTCCTTTAAATCTGAGTTTAGGAAGGATCTCTTTTTCAAAGCCTAGGCCTGTATTACCTTTGGGCTTGAACTCTGGCAGCAGCGGTTCATGTCGTCCTTGTTTGCAGTATCCCAAAGCACTCTGACCATCATATCCCATTCTTTGCATAATGAGGAGGCCTTTGCCATACTATTCTGTAGGAAGTGTAACTCGCGGTATGTCAGTGGTGATGGGATCTTTATAGATCCATTCCGCTAGGTCCTTATCTTGTGTCTCTTCCTCTTGACTCTTTCCAAGGATGAAAGGCGTTAAGGCACATGCAGGCGTGTTTAGTGGTTGCTGGAGTAACTGCTGTGGTTTACCATGTGTTCTAGGAGAAGTAGGCATTTGTCCCACACAAAAGAGCTGACTCAAGTTGTATTCTCCAGGACCTTCCTCTGCGACTTTCATCTTAAGCTTTTCTTGCTTGGGTATAGGAGTGTTTGAACTGGCAAGAGAGGCGGGATTTACATATGATGTGGAGGAAATGGCTTCCCTATTATTAGGAACAGTAATCTCTAGTTGATGGCTGATATTATGGCAAAAAGCAAAAGGATTTGCATCACCCAGGATTGTGATCTCTGCACCATTATGTGGGAACTTGATACATTGATGGTAGGTAGATGGAACGGCTTGCATGGCATGTATCCAAGGTCTCCCTAATAATAGATTATATGGCAGAGGAAGGTCCAGAACCTGACAAATTATGTGTTTTACCACAGGGCCCACTCGGATTGGTAGGACCACGGCTCCTTTAGATGAACGCTCTGCATCATCATAGGCTTTGATGGTGATCTTCTTGCGAGGATCCACTGATTCTATTGCATATCCTAATGCTGTGACCAATTGCAGTGTACAAATGTTTAGGCCTGCTCCATTATCTATCAAGACTCGCTTGATCCTGTGTTGGTTGATAAAGCCTTCAATGTGTAGGGAAGCATTTTGAGGTTGTTGGAAAGAAGAGTTGTCACTTTCAGAAAAAGTGAGACAAGGTGATGACTTTAGATTTCCAACCATGGCTTGAAATTGGTCTGTGTTCAGGTTTGCAGGGACTGACGCCTCTTGGAGTGCTTGATCCAAGATTGTTTTATGAGATGGCGATAGGCGCAATAGTTCTAAAATGGATATGAGCACAGGCGTTTTATCTAATTGTTCCACAAGATTGTACTGCTTTGGGATGGAGGTGGTGCCTTGTGGAGCTGCCTTGATGGTAACTTTGTCGCGACGCGTAACAACATTGCAATTTGAGGTGGGATTTTTGAAGGTTATGGTTGCAATTTGTTCACTGGCATCATACAGGTGATTGACAGTGTAATTATACGCAGCTTGCGTATAATCAGTGGTATCAGTGCCTCGCCGGGATGTGGAAGGACCCCTTTGATCTTGTGATGGAAGTGGATCCTTGAACATGAGATGATCATTATTGGTCGTTTTTGGGTCATGTCCTTCAATTTCAATTTCTCCTCGATCAATAAGATCCTGAATGAGATCCTTCAATCGGTGACAATTACTTGTCTTGTGTCCTCTTCCTTGATGGAACTCACAATGTTCAGTATCCTTCCACCATGCTGGTTTGACTTGGGGCTCATAATTTGATAACTTAGGTAGAGTGATCAAATTCTGAGAAATAAGTTGTCGCATCACCATTTCAATGGGTTCCCCTAAGGGAGTGTATGTGCGTTTCTGTTTTTGCTGACGAGGTCTTGGTTCATCATGAGATGTGATGCGACCTTGATTAGGAAGAACATTTGTGTTATTTTGAGGTGGAGGATTTTGTCCTGGAAATCTGACCACAGGTTGTGCATTTTGGATAGTTCGAGCATCCACAACCCCATCGTTGACGATATTCTTATTCTTGTTCCAGAAGTTTGGTTTATCACTATTGAAGCGCGGGCGAGGACCATCTTTTGGTTCATTAAAGATTTTGATGAGTCCTTTTTTGATGAGTGCCCTTTCACATTTTATACCCTTGGTGATCATATCGTTAAAGGAGTCTGTGTCTTTGACATCCAGGTGAAATTCCATTTCTTCGTTTAAGTTGGAAATGAAAATTTCCACTAGTTCTTGTTCAGGTAACTGAAGAGAACGTCTGCTAGACATTTGGCGCCATCGTTGCAGGAATACTGAGAATAATTCACCTGGTTTTTGTTTGGTGTTGCATAGATCAGCCATGGTGATGTCGCGTTCAATGTTATGAGAGTAATGAGATAGGAACTTCTGGATGAGTTCCTCAAATGTTCTAATGCCACCTGGTAGTCGGGAAAACCATGATGTGGTGGTTCCTCCCAAGCTTTGGGGAAAAAGGCGCATTAGGTATGTGTCCTCATAAGCCACTTCAAGACAAGCGGAATGAAATTCTCGGACATGATCACGGGGATCCCCCTTTCCTCTATATTTTTCAAATTTGGGTGTTTCGAACCCCCGTGGAAAGGGTGGCATATAAAGATTCCTATCAAACGGATAGGGACAGATGTCGTTAAGCGAGAATTGATTGGTCTTAACACCACTATGAAGTTGTTGGGCAAGATTCTCGACTTGTTGCCGCAACATCTCCATTTCATTTGGAGGAGGAGGTGGTGGGTTACCTCGAGGAATGTTATATCTGATGTGATTTCTACCTCTTTCCTCCTCATGGCGACTTTGTCTTTCTGATGCTTGTCTTAATTGGGCAAGATCAAAGTCTGAGGGGAGTTTGGCTCCTTCTTGAGCGAGTCTTAAAAAGTGAGCATCCGCATTGCTCCTTAATATTTCATCAAATAATCTGTTAAAATGAGGGTTATGCTGAACCCTTTCGATTGTTGAAGGAGTGGGAGTACTTGGGTTTTCGTCATTCACATTTCCTCCAAGTGCTTCTTGAAATTCATTGAGGTTGTCCTCTTCTTCCTCAATTTCTATTTCTCATTGCCTTGATCGTGATCGGGTTTGAGCCATTTTGTTTGTAAGTTTGTGTTGAAGTTGATTGAAGATGATGATGAGTTGTTTTGAGGAAAGATGGATGATTAGTGGATTGTATGATATGTAGATCTCTAGCACTCTAAAGGTAGATGTAACCAGAATTCCTTCTTTGAATTGCTTGTTTGTTTTGATGATTTTTGGATGTGATAAGGTGTAGAGAAATCTGAGATGTGTTACAGAATTAACTACCTAGTAATGAGAGGATTCACTCATGAACTAGTTTTAACCTGCGTAGATGTGTCTCTTAGGATGAGCTTATCCTAGATGTAGAAACAATCTAAAAAGTGATGTGATGTGTTTGATTTCAAGCAATATCTAAAAAGAGAATTTGGGACAAGAACCTCTTAATGCTTTGAGAATTTTTGGAATGGATTGATGATGGAATAATGATGTATGAATGAGATGATGGATGTTTTTGTTTTCAACTTTCAATCTTTCAATAAAAACTTTGTGTCACAAATGGAACAAACTCTTCTTCTTCCCTTTCAGGTGTTGGTGGCACTTCTCGAGCTGTGTTGTAGGTGATACAAATGTTTGGGAAGAATTTGGGATTAATCTTTCCTCCTTGATTTTTGTGATAACTCAGAGCTCTATATTGCATAAAAGCTCTGCGGTTCAATGATTTGGAATCAAACTCGTTTGTTTTACCTTGAAGATAGAGACGCATGCGATGTAGAAAGACTCTATGGGAGACAAAGATTTGTCGATTGATATAGAAGAATTTCCTCCTTTTGATCAAAGCCTTTGAGCTTAGTGGTCTCCTTTTCAAGGTGATATTCTGATGACACTTCTTCTTTCGCAAGATGTGAAGAATGGTCATAAATTTTTGATTCTTTGTTTGTTTGTACCTTGTTTTTGATGTTTTTGGTTGTGTTGACAGATGTTGGATGAATACTTTGTTTTTGGGATTGATTTTCTGATTTTTCTTTGACAAGAAAACAAAGCAAGCACACAAACACAAGAATGTTGCCTCAAAAGGCACAAATGAGTATGGGTCTAGATCAACCCAATCCTTGGACTTGTTTTTGACCCTTCCTTTAGATTTATTTTAAGGTGTAATTCCAAAGCCTGAAGTCGGCTCAATTTGCACTAGGTCTGTAAAACGAACACACTTCAAACACTCTTTATCCCTAAGGTCAAATGGCCAGTTGTGATAAATTTAGCCCACATCTTGATATTTCTTCGACTTTGGTACTACATACCTTATGAATCCTGCCGTGGCAGGTAAGGATGTGATATACTAAGTCTTGCACGAGCATAACAAATAGATGATCCCTATGATGGGGGAGTCACCACTTTTATCAAGCCACAAGTGACCTTTCAAAAAGCTATGTTTCTACTCAAGGAAATATGTATGGTGAGTATCTTGGGAGCAAAACCATCTATGCTCTTGCACTAAATTATACCTCAAATATCCTCAATCAATAGAACGGGTGGGCTACTACTTAAAGGTGTTTAGTCATGTTCGATGGCTTTGGACATAAGTTCATTCTGCAGTGACTCACTTAAGAGCCTTGTAACTGGTGGTGGGGCCCATTTGTCCTTTCGGCCAGTTACACTGTAGGAACAGCTATACCCAAGGCTACAGCTTTCGCTCTCACCTGATTTCTATAGCGGCTCGAAGGATTTACCGCTCGAGGTCGTTCCCAAGAGTATCGATCCCTTGGCAGGCCTCTCTTAAAAAGATAAAATGTGAGTGTTACTAACACTTTTCTCTTGCACCTAGGACCACGAAAGCCAAGGGAGAGGATAGTGTGTGTTAGAAGTAGGACCACTCGACCAACTCTTTGCACAAGTGTGCCAAGCATGAAAAACACCTGTTCTTTTTAATCTATCATTGCAATGTGATCTAACTATTTGGAGATGTTGCTCCAACAATCATGGTGTTCTTTTTAATTTTCAAAGGCAATTGTTTGAGTAAACTAGAATTTGAAAATCCTGGTCAACTTAATGAAAAACACGTTTGCATGAAGTAAAATTGCTTTGAAAATGAGACAAGTTGATTGTGAATTTTATTTGCACCAAAAAATGGAAGTGTGGATTGTGAGTTTTATCTTGATGCAAGAAATAAAATTTGCCTTGTTGATTTTAAGCACCAAAACGAAGTTTGTTTCCTAACTTGCAAAAAAAAAAAAAAAAAAAGTTGTTTTTGTATAAGTTTGTGGTTCTTTTTACCTTTGAACAATGAAATTCTTTTTAAGAGCCCCAAACAAATGTGTGATTCTTTTTCAAAAGCCCAAATTTGAAATGTGAAGTTAATTTTAAACCAAAATAAAAAGTGAATTCATTTTTAAAACCAACTTCAAAAACAAGTTAGTAAAAAATATAAATCTACTCTTTAATCTAATTTAAATCTGCACAAAAGAGAAAAATAGTTAATAAAATCTGCCTATTTGGTGGGCTTCTACAAGCCTAAATTTTTTATTTTTTATTTGGTTACAAGGTGATTTGTACAACGTTTTGTTACAATAGCGCTAGTCTGCGTTTGAACAGAGGCACTATTTAACACAAACGTATTAAAAGAAAGGGAAAGACAGAGAAGGGAAAAGCACTAAAACAGGGGGAATAGCGCCAAAATAATGCCAAACGCACCAAAACAGTGTCAAAATCGCAACCTGTGTGACATTTTCAACATTCAAACATGTTATTGGTTAAAAAAAAAAAATGATCTTTTTGGTGTTTGGATTCACGTCGGGTTCACCAAATGATGCTCTGCAAAAAGGATTAGAAAATCTGTTTGATGGCAACACACACAAGAGCACAAGAAACAAACGTTAGTGTTAGCAACAAAGATTATCCTAAACAGGCATATCAAGAGAGATATTAAGCATGAAATAGAAAGCATATAAACATAGAATGAAATAGCTAATCAAGATGCTCATAGTTGCTCCTCCCTTGTTCCTCTCCTCTCCAAGTCCCAAATGAGTGTAGCTCTTAGCTTTTAGCACTAGCCATGGATGCCATATGGAGATTCAAGATGGTTGAATATGATAAGCAAATACTATGCAAGAGTAGATAGTGATGCTATGAAAAAGCTCTATGCTAATGCCAGTATAACAACAATACTCTAAAATGCTTCTCTTTTGCTTGAGGAGAAGGGTTCTATTTATAGAAGAAATGGAGAAATGAAGGGTTAAGATTGAATGGTTTAATCAAGGGCCAAGTTTGAAAGTTGGGGATCCATGTGCACAATTGGCACCAATAAAATGGTGACAAGTGTCAACATAGGATTGGGTTGAGAGAAGAGGTTGGAGGCATTAAAGGCCTGAGAAGACCTCATGGTTATCTAGAAGGTAAGGGTCAAGTCCAAATTAAGATTACCCACTGGATTAAGAGTTAATGCAAGGATAAACCTTTGTGCAAATGATTAAGAGATAATCATGGTCAAAGCATTAATGGCCTGATGAGACCTTTGGGTTGGGTAGAGGTTGAGTCAAAACAAATGTTTTAACCATGTGGGAGGGTTTGAGGTAACCATTAATGGTTATTGGAGACTTTGGGGATTGAGTGGTTGAAGGTTGAAAGCCTTCAATGGTTATCAAAGACTTTGAGCCATTTAGTGGTTGAAGGTTGGAAGCTTTCAAAGGTTATCCAAGACTTTGAGGGTTAATTTGTTGAACACACAAAGCATTAATTGCTTTTCAAAGACTTTGGAGTCTTTGAGAAGTGACTCCAATTTGCTTAGGAATGTGACAATATTTAAGGGATGGATTTAGGCTAATTAGGAAGGGTTTAGAAGAATCTAGAAGGGGTTTAGGCATACAAGTGGATTTTGTAGGAAAATGCAAGTGGGAGAAATTTTGGTATTTTCAATTAAAATAAAATCATTTATTTCAATTAAATGGTGTAAGTTGAATTTGGATAAATATTTAAATAAATATTAATTTATTTAAATGAGAAAATGAAGATAAAGCATTAAAATGCTTGAAGACTTTGAGGGAAGCCATCAAGTTTGAAGACTTTAAAGCCATCAAGTTTGAATACTTTAAGGGAAACCATTAAAGGTTTCAAGTGGGTGAGGATAAATAGGATTTTAAATAAATAATTTATTTAAAATAGTTGTGCAACTTGCTTTTGTAGGAAAATACAAGTGGGTGGAGGATAAAGGTGATTTAAATAAATTATTTATTTAAAATAATTGTGCAACTTGCATTTGTAGGAAAATGCAAGTGGGTAGAGGATAAAGGTGATTTAAATAAATGTTAATTTATTTAAATGTGAGAGGTGGGATTTTGGGGGATTTAAATAAATATTAATTTATTTAAATGTGAGAGAATATTTAATTAAATAAATATGATTTATTTATTTAATTAATGGTCTGAATTTGGTTAAGTGAATTAAATCAAATAAATTGAATAATTTATTTAATTAATAGGAGAATAGGGTTAAGATGAATTAATTAAATATTAATTTAATTAATTATTAATTGATGGTGAAATAATCAAATAAATACTAAGTATTCATTTAATTAAGTGGACAGATTTATGTGACTACAACAGTTACACAGGAGATGAGCACAATTGATGTCATGGAAGAACAGGTCTCCCATATGCAAATAGAAAAGGAAGTAGCCACCTCCCTACTTGAGTCCTGGTCTTTGTCGATGAAACAATTCTTGCAGGATTTTAAATCTGTTTTTGACAAGTACCATTCCTTATTGTCATAAACTTTTATTATTCTAATATCAAATGGAAACAGGGTTGTAATTTGTCATTGTTGGCAAAGGGGGAGAAGAATTCTATTTGGGAGATGTATCTAGTAATCAAAATTTTGATATATGCTCTGAATATCTCAATGTTTATGCTCTATATGCGAAATTGTTATACACTGTATTGTCAAAGGGATAGTGTATATGCTTAGGGGGAGCAATTTTGCAAATGGCATGATTTTGTTGTAAAACACTTAGATGTCAAAATTTTATTTTCCTAAGTGTTGCCATCAATGCCAAAGGGGGATATTGTTGGCATTTCTGATGTTTATGTTGTGATTGTCATTGATGGACACAAACTTGCATTAAGATCCCCTTTATATGTATGAGTTTGAGCACAACCGGTATTTGTTCCAACTGGTATGTTGTATTATAGTCTTTAGACTATTGGTGTTTTGCAGAATGTGTTTCCCGGTCTGAAGTGGCATGTTGACCCCAAGCGGTTCATGGATACCAAGCGGTACGAGGGACTGAAGCAGCATAACACAATTTTACTAGTCTTCATTTTTTGTCAAACCAGCAACCAGCATTTTGTATGAACTGGTAATACTCTATGATGAGTTACCAACCGGCATTTTGTGATGAGTTACCATCCATCGATTGTTTGACGGTGCCGACACCTAAAGAGTGCCTTTTTGTGTCGTGGTACCAAGTATGTCCAGGTTCATTAAACCTAGGAAATTGTTACGTAATCTTATTGGATCGACATGAAATTAGATTCCTTTATAAGGACATCATGTCTAGGGTTTTAGGTTGTTGATGTGGATATAGCAAAAGTTTATGTTGTTGCTAGGGTTTAAGGTGATTGAGGAGTTGGAGAGAATATGAATGTGTAGAAGACTAAAGTAATGCTGGAGTACATTAGGAATGAGCTACCAAGGATCTAACCAAGCAGTCTGTGCTACTAGCTAGATCAAACACTTGTTGATTACTCACATCTTTGACAAGTCTGTAGCCCTTAACCGGGTAGGGCCAAAAGGCTTTTGTAAATCCTCTAACAAGGTGGTTCACATCTGTGGATCTAAAATCCTCTAGCAAGATAGTTTTTAATTGGACTTATCCCCTAATAGAGATTGAGATTCCTAACAGGATCTGTTCTGGTAGAGAACATTGTAAGACCTTAACCGGTCTGACCTTAACTGGTCTGGTTCCTATTCTGTAGATAGTTACTTGTGAGTTCCATCTCACTGTGGTTTTTCCCATTTGGGTTTCCATGTCAAAATCTCATGTTATGGTGTTTGTGCTTCTATGGGTGAATGCATTATTAGCTATTTGGTTTGCGTGTTTGTTAACCGGTTTGTCTACTAAATTGTTTTACCGGTTTACTATCAGTCATGCAAAGTGTTTAATTGCAAAGATTTTTGGCATACTAGTTCACCCCCCCTCTTAGTATTCATCATCTTCTTCCCCAACTACAACCTTTCTCTACATTCTCACCCCTTCACCCTTCCTCCTTCAGTCCCTGTCCTTTCTTTTTGACCCTATTCTAGCCCTAAAATAGGGTAGGATAGGTACCCCTATCCTCCCTAGGGCAAGGGTGTGGCACCCCTATCCCCATCTCTAAGGCTGGCCCTAAGTTGGGTCTTCCCGGTCCCCTATGTATGATTTGATCTTCGGGGTTTGCATTCTCCTTTGCCGGCCTTCAGTAGTTAAAAAATTAATCCTTTAGGCATGTATAAAAGGAGAATCAATTGCCTCATTTGAGATAAGAGGAGATCATAAGGATAATAGGCATAAGGTTAAGCTATGATATTTCAAGGTCTTCGTCAAGCATTCAAGCATTCAAGTATTCTTGATTCATCCATTGGAGCAACATTACAACTCTCATTTGCAAGCATGTATGTGTGTTAGGGTTTTATCATGTTACATGGCATTTCATGCAATACTTGTGATTATATTCAAGAAGCAAAGCAATCATCATCAACAAATTGCAGATCTACAAGGTATACATTTCCATCATTTACATTTTAACATTTGTTATTATTTGCTTTAAAGGTTGATTCCTCAACCAAGGTTTGACTGAGGAAAACCCCTATCCACAACCCTTCTCCCCTTCTTTTCTGTGTGTAGGTTGTAGGTGTGTAGCTATATTTTTAGATTTTGACTCCATTCACAGAGGCGGAAAAACCCTTTTCATTTCGCGGATTTTTCGACGAACCATATACACTTTCGCCAAGTCCCAGCAACTTTTCTCCAAATTTGTAGGGCATATCCGTATCAGTCTAATTAGCTCAGATCCGAAGTTACAACGCGATCCCACATCGGTAGCTCCTCATTTCACTCATTTTCTCTCTCTTTTCCACATAGTCAACAAGTCAACTTTCCTATTTACAAAAGAGGGTAAATCACGCTTCAACCCTTGCAATCCACTTGGAATTCACATCCTTGTCTTTTTTGGATTTGGATCTATTGGATTCAAGCCCTTGTTTTGAATTTAAAGTTCTCCTAAGTGAAAAACCATCCTAGTGACTTCCTTTCTCTCTCCTAGGTGGGGAGTCACTAGGGTTCAATTTTTCCATTTTATAGTTAGCTCATAACCATTTGACCTTATTTGACTAACCAAATCCATAACATGATATGTAAATTGGTCCACTGATTCAAAATCTTTCATTTGCAAATTTTCAAATTGTCTTCTAAGTTCTTGTAGTTTGACAATTTTTACCTTACTAGTACCTTGATATGTCGTCTCTAGAATGTCCCATTCTTGCTTGGCTATAGTGGTTGGATTAATCCTTCCAACAACGAAATCATCCACTTCTTGTGCAATCATTTGTAAAGCCCTTCTATTCTTTTTCCTATTTTCTTCAAGCTTTTTCTTATCATTTGGACTCAAGGTAGACTCATTTTATGGTTTAGTGTACCCATTTATAACTATATAATAACCCAAATGAATCAAATCAAAATGTCAACTTCATTTTAAAAGACATATTAAAATAAGAGGTTGAAAACTTCTTGATCCCATGTTTTGACAAAAAAAATTCTTCAAAGAAAAAATACTTCAAACTTTAACTTAGGCAACACAGAATTGTGAACAACAAAACCCTTCATAAATTGTCCAAACTAATGCTCATATTAAAACCATTACCTCTATTTAAACAAAACATTAAATGCTCTGAATCTCACATGCCTTAGATAGTCTCTAATTTGATAAACAATGATCTTCAACTACAACCCCAGTCATTGATTTCCCTTGCGACAACAACTTACTCAGCAATGAAGAACTTCAAATTTTTTCTTCCTTCCTTCCTTGTCAACAACAACTTACTCAGTTTGTAATCAACAACTTTATAGTCTTCCAATATTTGTTTCCCAAAGGTTCTGTTTCCACTCTGTTGGTGGGTAGAGATCAAGGAACAAAACAAAGAACTATGTGTGCTAGTGTACAAAAACAAAGTTTTTTTAATTGATTTTATCACAATTACATCAACCTCTATTTAAAGAGGTGTTAGGAATTTTGTAGAATGTGAACATTATACACACAAGAAAGTGGCTAGGTTGATAGGAACAATTTAGAACTGATGGTGAGAAATTTCTATTTTAAATGCAGAGTTTTACTACATCCTCCCTTAGGTGGTGGGAATTAATATCAGCTAAAAGGTGTATTGCATCTTCATATGTCTATAATTGATATTAGATAAATATTTGGAGACCTTATTTCTAATTTATTTGTTCATTCTAATTATAAAGCATGTATATTTAACCATGACCTTGGAATGCTTCATTTTAGTATTTCTCTAGGTTGAGGGGCTAAGTGATAATCTATACATAACTACCATGCTGAATTTAGCTATGCAAGGGGAGCTCACATTCTAGGGACCATCGAAGAAGTTCACTTAGATACAATGGGGATATATACTTATTCCATGCCTTTTCAGGTTGGGCAACAATTAGTTGTCTTGAAGAGGGGAGGCGTTGTGGTTAGTAGACTGACTAGATGGAAAGACATAAATAACTCGCTTCTTGTCAATGCCAACATTAAGGTCTCCTCCACATGGACCAAAAACTACTCAATCCTTGAGCTTGTGGAGCTAGCATGATGCCCGGGTAGAACATAACATATTAGGAATAGCAAGAAATACAAATACATTTTCACAAATATAACACATTTACCCCTACTAGGAATACTACACAATGTTGTTCATAGAGACTTAGAGAGGGAGAGAGAAACACAACTGTGGGGTGGTAGAAAAGCTCAAAACCATCTAAAGCTACTTATTCACATCTCCATAAAAATAATATATTCATATCAATCTGATTCTCCCATTATCATAATATCACAATAAAATACCAACATACATCTCCCTACCAACCGTGTGGGTATTGATATCAAGCAATACAAAATTCCATCAAATAATCATTTGGGTACTCATACCCAACAATACAAAAGTCCATCAAATAATCATTTGGGTACTCATACCCAACAATACAAAAGTCCATCAAATAATAGTTTGGGAATTCATACCTAGCAATACAAAACTCCATCAAAAATCATTTGGAAACTCATACCCAACAAAGCACCCACATCTTCCCCACATTACTTCATTTCCCTCTACCCCATTCATGGAGTGAGTTCTCAATAAGGAATTCATTTTCTCATAATACCAACCCCAAAGTTACATAATAACATACATAATAAAATACAAATACATATGATACACAACAACATTTAGTTTCTTTACATCATTTAGACTTGACTCTGAATAAAACAAACTTGCAGGCACATGAAAGTGAATGGACAAGGGCCTACCTAGTTGGGCCTTCTTCACTTGATGAAGGGGTATGTAATTTTGTCAAAAAACTTTCTTCTAGCTATTTTTTTTCAATTCCACCCTCTTTCATTCTATTTCATCAATCCTCTACTCATACAATCCTGAACAATAATTTCAAACCCAATTCCTTTACTTGCAAGAACAAATCCTACCTACCCTCTTTTCAAAACTAGGTATAATGTCCTCTTTTCCATTCACCTTTCTCACACATGTGTGAGGACTCCTACATGCCCACACTTTTCTCATGCTCTCCAAATCAAGTGTGGCTATTTGAAAATGGAAATGATACCTCTTCTAGAATGGTTCAAGTATCCTCCACTACTTCATATCTGTCTCACTTTCTTACCCATGTGGTCAATCCCATCATATTTTAAAAAGGCCAAATAAAAGATGTTAAAACTTACAATTTACAAACTTTAAGGCTCTCAAATTATGCCTAACAAATTTAATCCTATAATTTAAGAGGTTAATAAAAGCTTGGTGATGGTGATAATGGAAAGATAAATACATTTAAACATATGGTAAAAATTGGTATCACACAAACACAAATGCCACATTCAATATTGGACACATTTGACACACTACATTAACACAACTTCACACACTTCAATTACATGACATCACATTTACATCTTATCTTTCTAATGCTTCACAACATAACATTAACATTTAATAGAAGACCTTAGCCTCTCCATATAGGATAGGTAATCATGATTGGTTTTAACACAAGTTCATCATGTAACTTCCCTGTCTCATTCAACATGTGATACCTACACACTTGATTCCAAATATTAGTCCATCATGAAAGATTAAATAGCTAAAGCAACTAAACATTAATAAGCACAAATCACATAATCATATCTATCTAACATTACTAAATATTTCATTCACAATTTAATTTTTATTATTAACTTATGTATACTTAAAATAAATGCTCATGCTTATCCACATAAGAAGATACACACCATAGATAATAATTGAATCACATGGTACATAGGAATCTCTAACTAACCATGTAATTGGCATCATCTACATAATCAAAATGATTGTCTATGAGCGTAAACAATGTTCAACTAGATATATGAATACTAGTGCTCCATTACAAAATAATAACATCATAATGAGATAGTCTTTGATGACATGACAAAATGATTGAAATATTGATAGGGAGAATCTCTCTCTAGGAGGTGGACATCATAATGATCATCATAGGAATCAAAACAAACAACAACAAGAAATCTTACAACAAGGGTAAATCTCCAACAAAGGCATCCACTTCTTTGAAATCAACTAAAGCAAGTTAGGAAGTGACAACTAGAGACAACTAAATTTGTTGATCAACCCAAAAGTCTTTGTAGTGATTAATAAGTATGCCACCTTGAAAATATGATTGTTATGAAAGAATAAAATATAGACGCCAACTTGTCATTTGACAAAAACCAAAAGAAGATAGATTGAAATATTTTTAATCCAATTGATAATTGAATTTTAAATACATAAAATTTTAACCTAGCAATGTTAATGAGGTTAGTATTTATCTTCTTATATATTTATTTATTGCCCTAAATTTATTTTATTCAAATCAATCATTTCCTTTTCTTTTATAATATTGCAATTTCTTAACAATATTCTATTAAAATCTTATATATTAAGATTTATTTGGTTGAACTTTGTTAAAGAACAAAGAAATGACAGAAACTACCAAAACTATTCCCTAAAACATGCCATAAAACTAGTTCGATCATTCTTTCTATGCATGACCAAACATCTTTATGCACCTTCTTTACATACATGCGCCAATTTCATTCTAATTAACCCAATAGTTTCTAATACATAGAATTTAAATTACTAAGATTGTACACTTCATTATCTCTTTCCACATTAAATAGGTTTGTAATACTCTTAAGAATTTGATATTCATAAAACATATATGTTTTCAATTGATATTATTATTATTATTATATAATGTTTATCTCTCACACATATCCTAATTTAAAAAATTGTCTTCATAAACACTATAATATATAATGTTTGGCTCTAACATTTATCCTAATTGAAAAATTCTTCTTCAAATACGATATAAAAACTGATCCTAACTAAACTCAAATTATAACAAAAATGACAACCTAATACTAATACAAGCATTTTTAAATGAAACTACAACCCTAATTAGTGTTTTACCCTAATTTATGTCTAACCCTAACAACAATCCTAAATCATAATAATATATTCAAAAATATTTTTAGTTTATTATATTCTTCTAATATTACAATGAATAAAAAATATATAATAATACTTGTTTCTTCTCCTACAATTTGAAACATTTTCTTATTGTATTGCTCCATTTAAATAATATAAACAAAAATAAATAAATAAATATCTTCAAAACGATATTCCTTGACATTTTTTATATAAATTATTCTCTAAAATATGAAGCTGGCTTTTAAAATAATAATTTTAAAACTGCACACAATTGATTAAGACATATTTTTAAACAGTAAAATGGACTTTTAATTTTCTTTTTAAACCACATGCAATTGACTACTTTTAAAACAGTGAAACTGAATTATAAAATAACAATTTTAAAACTGCACGCAATTGACATAAGACATACTTTTAAAACAGTAAAACTGACTTTTAAAATAATAAATTAAAACTGCAGACAATTGATTAAGACATGTTTTTAAAATAGTAAAACTAACTTTGAAAATAATAATTTTAAAACTATATGCAATTGACTAAGACATGCTTTTAACAAATTCAATGAATCTGCTTATATAAAGTCACGGTAGGGCCTATGTAGCATTCATTATGACAGGAACTTCAGCAACTTGCGTAATGGAACAGTTGAGTAATGATAGCCATTCACTGACTTCTGAATTTATCTTCTTTCTTTACGGACTGCTTAAAACACGTACTAAGCATTCATTTCTAAGCTTAAAAGTGTCTTTAGACTTAATAAATTGTTTAATGTGTAGTTTAAACCTGACCCCCTCTCTATAGATTACCTACCAAGTGTAGAATAGTCTCCTTTTCCTCTCTATTCACAGCCTTTCATGGAGTTGCACCACTCTCTTCCCACTCTATATATCATCCACCCAATACTGGTTATTGCTGTATCATTTCACTAATTCCAGCCTGCTTCGCTTTACAAAGTCTGGTGTGTACCGTCACTGGAATAATTGTTCTAATGGCTTCCTCTTCCTCAAAATTATATGATGCATTCATTAGCCACCGTGGCCCTGACGTCAAAGAAGAGTTTGCCATACCACTTTATAAACTTCTTGAGGATCGAGGCTGCCGGGCATTTGTAGACCGTCTAGAGTTAGAAAAGGGAGATTCTATTGTTCCCGCCATTGAAAGTGCCATACGCTCATCTGTTGTTCAGATAGCCATTTTTTCCAAAGGATATGCACATTCCCCATGGTGTTTAGACGAGCTCGTTCTAATGTTAGAACAACGAGATCATGAAGGCGCACGCTTCATTCCTGTATTCTATGATGTCGACCCTTTTGTCCCTCGTCACAACAAGGAACCATATGCTGAGGCATTTCGCGGGTATAAAGACAAAGGCAGGAGCCTTGATAAGCTGGAGGGATGGAAAAGAGCCCTTCACACTGCTTCAAACGTAATTGGCTTTGAACTTAAGAGCAGTAAGAGGTAAGATTACTTGTATGTGCTTTGGATTCGTTGCCATACATCATGGTTTTCCATTTATTTATTGTTTGCTGTAAGTGGCATTGATTTTAGCTTACCGAAATGTGTTTTCTAAAGAAATGAAATTCTTCTTCCCGATTTTCAGCGATTTGTATGAAGAGATTGTGTCCTGTGTGGAGAAAGAAATTGAGAAGAGGATGCGTTTAAATGATGCAGCATATCCTGTTGGACTGAGTGAACTTGTCAGAGATTTCGAAAGGAGGTTTGAAGGGGCAGTGAATGAGAGGGCAAATATAGTAGGGATCTTTGGACTTGGGGGCTGTGGCAAGACCACCATGGCAAAGAGAATCTTCAACACGAAGCGCTCCAACTACAATGCTTCTTGTTTTCTGTATGATGTTAGAGAATCACATGTCAAAGGTGAATTGCACGTTTTGCAAAGTAGGCTTGTCAAAGATCTCTTTAAGAAAGAAAAGCAATTTCAACACACTGATGAAGGAACGGAATTTTTGAAGGATAGTCTAAGAAGGGCAGGGTCTGACAAGTCTTTTCTTATAATCCTAGATGATGTCGATAATCAAGATCAGTTGCATGAGCTTTTATTTCAAGATCTTCTCAGTCGTGGTAGCTTAGTAATTGTCACAACCCGTGACGAAGGTGTTT
Organism: Cryptomeria japonica; assembly: GCF_030272615.1. Classification (NCBI taxonomy): domain Eukaryota; kingdom Viridiplantae; phylum Streptophyta; class Pinopsida; order Cupressales; family Cupressaceae; genus Cryptomeria; species Cryptomeria japonica. The sequence continues at coordinate 48,570,035 of NC_081415.1, read as the reverse complement.
TGAAAGGTGCAGGTATCAGTAATCGATACAAGTTGAAAACAATGGATAGTTGTCATGCTAAAGAACTCTTCTGTAATCATGCTTTTGGGGGAAAGGAGCCAAAATTTCAATATGAGCAGCTGGTTGAAAGGTTCGTGCAGTTCTGTGGAGGTTTGCCGCTCTCGCTCAAAGTTTTGGGCAGCCATGTATGTGGAAGGGATGAGAAGCATTGGAACTTGGAATTAGAGAAAGCTAGAGATACCCAGCCCAATGATGTCAGGCAACGTCTTAAAATCAGCTTTGACAGTTTAGACACTGCGGAGAAATATATTTTTATGAATATTGCGTGTTTCTATAATGCCAAATCAAAAGATACCGCCATAGAAGTATTGAAGAAGTCCTATGGGACACCTGAACACGCAATTCAAAGACTGGTAGATAAGTGCCTTGTCGATCTGGAGGACAATGACGGAGGAGCCATATTTAGAATGCACGATCATCTCCGTGACCTGGGAAGGCAAATGGCGGACGAAGCGAATTGGCCGTGGCGGCCAGAGGATGCGAGATCTAAGGTATGCCGCATCTTCATTATCCCTACACTTAATAATCAGAAAAAGTTTTGGAGCCCTTATTTCTGATTCATTTGTTTATTCAAATTATAAAGCATGTATATTATTTAACCATGACCCTGGAATGTTTCTTTTTAGAATCCTCAAGATTATATGATTGCAAACACCGTGGAGCCACGGATGGTCTTTGCGCATTACATGCTTTACGAGCCGGACGGTGTGGAGACACTGAAAAAGGAAATTCAGGTGGCACATAACAAAGGCATTGATGCCTTCGCCCTCAATTCCAACGTGTGGCGTCCCAACCGTGCAGACGACATGTTCCAGGCCGCTCTAGACTCTGACACCAACTTCAAGCTTTTCTTCTCTGCTGATATGTCTATCAACAGCGAGGGTAAAACCCTCTCTTCTGACGACCTCATTGCAATGCTCACCACATATGCGGATCATCCCAACTACCTCAAATACAAAGGCAAGCTTTTCTTCGCCTCATGGCTCGGAGAAAATACGCCCTGGCCCCAAATCTTTAAAGTAGCCGGCGGAAAGGATAAATTCTTCTTCGTGCCCTTTTTCCCCACGAGTGGAGACTATGACGCTGTCCGAGAAAAGCTAAACGACTTCAAAGACATTATCGACGGGCTCTCTGCTTGGGACACGTCAGCTTGGCCATATGAACATTCCAACCTCAACAGCTCTCCCTCGGCCTTGAAGGATCAAAACTATCTCAAAGCCTGTAAAGACAAGGGAAAACTCTACATGCCCAACGCCAGCCCCTGGTTCTTCAATGACTGCAACTGTACTGAAGTGAAGGGCAACTACGAGGGCCCGGGCCTCTGGATCACAAAGTGGCAGCATCTCATAAGTTTGAAGCCTCCTTTTGTAAAGATCGTAACTTGGAATGACTGGCAGGAGAGCACCTACGTTGCTCCGCCTTACAGCGCAGCCGCGAAGAAGCTTGGTGCCGATACATTCAGCCATGCGGGATTTTTGGAGCTGGGCAAGCACTACATAAAATGGTACAAGTCTGGCCAAGAGCCTGCGATTGCTGAGGAGGTAGTCTACTTGTTTTATTACACACAGCCCAATAGCATAAGTGAGGGTCTGAGTGATAATCTGTACGTAACTACCATGCTGAATTCGGCTGCAGACGGGGAGCTAATGTCTGGTGAACTTTCGAGGAAGTTCAGTGCTGCGGTAGGGATAAATACTTATTCCATGCCTTTTCAGGTTGGGCAACAGTCCGTTGTGTTGAAGCGGGGAGGCGCTGTGGTGAGCACGCTGACTGGAGACAAAGTCATAACTAACCCGCCGCCTGTCAATGCCAACCTTAACGTGTACTCCACTTGGACCAAAATTATCTCCCAGCAATTAGAGTGATAAGGAAAGGAAAGGGTCTTTTATAGTCTATGATGTCAGTCATTTATGTATGGGTTTACACATGGGTTAGAGTCTTATGGGACTATCTCAAATTTCTTGCGGGAGGTACCTTGTGACCTCTCTTTCAAGAGCAAAAGTTCTCGACCACTAGAACCTGGATGAAATGAACACTGTTGCGAGTGTTGGAAGTGCGGCTTAAATTTGATGGCAGTATACTTTTTTTTTTAAAGTTTCTTGTTAAAATCTTCAATTAAAAATTTAATAAGGTCCTTTCACATTAAACAATAATCATATATAAAGGTTATCCGTCTGCACTCCTTAATTTGGCTTTGTTGTCTTCTATGTTAGTCTTCATTCTGCAATGTTTGTTTATCTATTTAAATTTCGATCATTCAATATATCAATCATGAAGCATTCACGATTTATGTAGGAAAAAAATGTAAGGGTTATGTTGAGTTATATGTTTTGACTATATAATGTCTTTCAAAAATTGTTTCAAAGCTAGTAGTATTGCACTGTTCTATTATTACTGTAGAGAGCTTTACCGCAAATCCATGCTTCTTTTGATTTTCCTCCTAAAACCATGATGAAGCCCTAATTTTATCATCAAGCCATGGCTTAAAAAATTGAAAAGCATGACCTTCACACAAAAACCCCCTTTATTCCGTAGCTCTATGCTTTCACAAAGAAACCCCTTTATTTCTTATCCATGTGCTCTCACCAACATTTTTCATGGTATTACCACCTCTTTTTGATCTAAGATCTATTAATTTCACCACATAAATGACACCATATTATTTTTTCTACAATAAAATGAGACCCACTTATTTACAGGAGATTCCATGCCAATACAGATTTATCTATGCAAAAATGTAGATAACTTGGACCTGCTCACATACCCATATAGTCAGGTAAACCCATCTAAAGGGAAAGATTACATCTAGATATATTCCTTTTTTCTTTTTTCCTTCTCAACGGGAACCTCTAAGTACTACCTCCTTTCCATTTTTTTCCCTTTAATGTGCTTTAAACATATACATTTTTGTTATATATATTTCTATGTAATATGTCTAGCATTCTGCCAAAACCTATCAGAAAGATACAAATACGTTGAAATAGAGGTAAATGCACTTTAAGCATATACGGTTTTGGTACATATACTGGAGGAAGAAAAAGAAAAAGAAAACCTTTTTCTGCTAATGGCATCATTGTTTTGCCCAAAACCTATCAGAAGGATACAAATACGTTGAAATAGAGGTAAATGCACTTTAAGCATATATGGTTTTGGTACATATACTGGAGGAAGAAAAAGAAAAAAAAAACCTTTTTTGCTAATGGCATCATTGTTTTGCCGAAAACCCCTGTTTCAAATGATAAAACCCATCTTTGATATGCTTAGAACCCTTTTCTTGCAATTAGTTTAAAATCTTTGTGCTTTTTTTGGTGCTCTCTTTCAACACTGTAAAAGGGCAACTTGCATTCACATGTTAGGGTTAGAGCTATCACCGAAAAATGTGTACTAAAATTTTGAGGTACACTCCAAAGTTACGGGTTAATTCCATCAAGGGTTTTTACTTTCTATTTCTTTCATACTACTAATGCTTTCTATACAATTATAGAGGAATCAACAGTAAGTTGTAGCTTATGGGGCTTTTCTATTTTGGTTTCATGAATAAAAAAAATTCGTACATTTTCTAAATAGCTCATTGGAAATGGTTCTTGTTCTCTGTTGTAATGATTAGATATAGATAACATAAACTATAAATTAAAATCAAATAAATAATGAGAATAATATGATGAAAACTGCCTATTACGAGTCAACATCTCAACTGTGAAGGATAATTAAATTTGTGAAAAGAAAAAAAAACTAGATTAAAATTACAATATAAATACAAGTTCAAACACCCAAAATGATATAGTCCTTGCAATTTAGGAGATCCACAGAAATTACTGTGAGAATTATGACCTTGACCAATAGCAAGCAAGTTCACATACACTTCGAATTCAGTATTATTTAAAGTATATAATTGACTGAAAAAAAATTCTCCTTCTGATAGTCCAAAGAGTAGTGGAAGTCACTTACAAAAATCCTAAAATGTGATGATTCAACATATCACTGTATAACCAAAATCGGTTGTCATGAACACTTGAAATTCTACAAGGAAGTCATCATTCCTACTGCAAGAGATCAGGCTGTCATTATTCCCCAAATTCATAGAAAGCTAGAAAGAACGATGGCCTGTCAACTTATTTCAACGTTAAAGAGGCTCCTGAGCCCAAATACGGATAACTTAAAAACTGCAGTAATGGCTCCATTTGGTGTCAATAAATTGAGAGGCACAAGTAACCCAACTGACAATTATTTATTTTTCATGATTGATAGGTCGGTCAAACCTCAGAACTTTGGTAAGGCCAAGACAGAAGAAAATGCACCTGTCATATTTGCATGAAAATGAGGTTGGCAGTATATAATCAAATGCTCGGTTTTCATTTCCCATCAATTTGGACATGATTATGTTATCATCCTGAGCAGAAAACACTGAAATCCCCAGATGCCCAGATCAGTTCTCTACCAAATTATTGACCCATGGGTTATGGGTATTTGAACTTGTATTTATACGATAATTTCAATCTTTATCCTTATGGCTTTTCCTTTCCAACAATTACAAAAGCTACGAGTCCTGCAATAACACTAGTTTGCAATAGCTTACCCAACCTCAAATACGAAAGCCAGCCCTAAGAAAACCTTTAAAAACACCATCAGGTTTTATTTTATAAAGACATGGGTTGTAGGTTTGAATCTCCAAGGCCAAATATACTGTGTAAAATGTTGCCCCCTCTTTATTTTTCCGCTTATAGCCCATCAAAAATAAGGGTCATTATTTTCGTAGAACTTAAGTCTTCATCAAACGAGTTTCGTACTCATTTGTTGAACCTTTTATAAAGTTCAAAATTCGAGTTCAAAGGAAATGCGATCCATTAAGTTCTAAGTCTTCATTAGCATAGTCGTTGAACTTGAACTTTGAAACTTTCCGGTTCAAGGTTCAAGGTTCAATCGGTTTTTTGTCTTGTGTTTTGCGGCTGTCTCTTTAGTACTAGTCTTGTGGTCACTTTGAACTTGAACCATTGAACCTTTTTTTTTAAAACGGTTCAAGGTTCAAGGTTCCTTCCTGTGTCATTGAATGTTCCTTTTGTCTCTTTCTGCCTGTTCGCAAATGTTGATCTTTTGTCATTGAACTTTGAACCAATGAACTTCTTTTAAAATAGTTCAAGGTTCAAAGCGGTGTTTTCAAATCAGCCCGATGGTGCCTAGGAAGAAAAGGCGGCGCAATCAAAACAGAATTTTCCTTGGTTTTCGTGTTTTCAAATTGCAATTATGGAAACAATCATGAGAAGGCATGTCGACTGTGTGGAGTTGATTTCTAATTAATAAGCATGTCAGAATTATATCAAATCACAAGAGGTTTTACACGGATGAATGAGCTGGGACGAAGCGTGTGTTGGTTCTTTTCAATCTTTTCCGTCCTTAAATATGGGGCGTCTCAGGTAAGACAATTATTGTTGCCTTTGGCGAAGAGTGGAGATGCAGAAGGTAATTTAGCTCAGTTCTTCCGAGGGTTTCACAGTTTGATGTTGAAGACAGGTGAGTTCAATTGCTTATTTTCCCCTGCTCTGTTTTAGTTTTGAAATTGGAAAAGTGTAATTCTTTGCCTCGGAGTTGAATGTTGTTTGATTGGCGCAATTTAAAGCAAAAATGAGACCGACTCTTCCAAAATTGGGTCAAACATCATGCTTGGTTAGTACCCTCCCAGAGTTAGATGATACAGCCTTCATTCAAGATGAGTTAGATAATTTTCTAGAGAGGGCTAAGAAACCAACAACCAATTCCATGATGGAAAAGATAGTTCACAGTGGTCTTGTTGATGTCGTTGCATTCCCAATTGCTACTCCTTGCCCAGAATTAGTATATGCATGCATGAACAGATATGATGCTAGTAATAGGTGTATTAGAGCCAATAATGGAGACATGCTAGTGCGGATTGACAGAGAAATAGTAATGGCTGCAATTGGAATTCCTCACAAGGAACCGTATGAAGATTGGTCCATAGGAACCTCATACGCATTTTTCTTTGAGAAGAAAAGTGTTTATTGGAGCGTCATTGCTAGAAACTAGCTCCTTAAAATACAGAAGGGAGGTTCTAGGTTGCCTAAACCCTTGACAAGAGAGCATTTCATCACAGAAGTTAGGGACATTGTGATTCTTTTGAATAGGCTTAAGAGGAATTCACATGCCTTCTATTGGGAGGACTGGATGTATTTTTACATTCAGGTATTATTAGCTAGTGAAAAATACCTTGACTGGGTGCAAGTAATTGCTGAGAGATTACAAGAAGGTTTGAGTAATTTTGTTGGAACAGCTAATTTTCATATGACTTCATACCTGTTTTATATTTTAGCCTGTATCAGAGAATGGCCAGGATTATATCAAGAACCTTGGGTAATGGAATGAAGGTCTATGAGTGCTATCCACATTTGTAGATACAGAGGTACACAGAAAACTTCTTGAGATGGAATGATGTCTTTGTGGGAAGATTAACTTTTGAACTGCAGGGAAATTTGAATAATCGAATGTCACCTGAGGCATTAAAGTTGGTCAGCACATATGGGCGTTGTTTTATTCAATTTCCTAGATTTACTTATATTAGAATTGGTGGCTTTGAAGATGAACCTTTCAAATTGCCAAGATATGCTCTCGATAGTTATGTACTTTTAGAAGTTTGTAGACAGTTAGCTCATGTTGATAAGAGATTAGGGATGAAAAGTGAGTTTGAAGCAATTTTCCCAGTTGAACTCGGATATTATAGTTGCCAAACTGTTTTTGATGCATTGAACTTAGAATTGGAGCTTAAGAAAATGAATTTGCCGCCATATGTTGCTCGGCAGGGGTTTGACAGCAAAGAATATGCAGTGAAGCACCTGAATGTTGATGTGAAATTTTTACATATACCCCAGTTAGAAGACTACTGGGAAGATTGTTGTGATGAATTTGAAGTCCGGAGAAGATTATAGTCAAGGTTCACTTTACGACAAATCATTATGTTGAAATTGCCAATGAACATTGCACAAATACAAGAAGAGGAAGGTGAAGATGTATTGGACCCGAAGTTCAATGAAAGAGTTCATGAGCAACCTATTCCTGAAATTGACTGGGATACGACAGAAGAAGAAAATATTCAATCTAAAACCTTTAATGTTATAAGGAGAACAGAGAAATGGTTAAGAGATCGTAGGTCTGGAATAAGATTGACCATTGCCTCAACCAAGAAATCAATTGAGCAATCTCATGTTGTTGTACCAATTTCTTCTTCTAACATTATTGTTGATATTGCAGGTGTCACTAGTACTCAAGGTGAGAAGGTTCAAACTAGAAGATTTAAAGAACCACTATTTGGCCCCTCAACGGTTCGAGTCACCCGTTCCAGAAGTAAAAAGAAAGGTGCAGAAATTTTAGGAAAAGAAACCATCATAGTTCTTGATAGTGAAGAGGCGCAAGTGATTATGGGTGAACCGGAAGCAAATATCCTTGCAGCTCAAGATGTAGGTAAAGAAAAGGAGCAGCCTAAGGAAAGCCCCAATCACGTGACTACTTTGGCTACCATGGATTCATCTGAATATCAAACACTGCCAGCGAAGGTATCCCCAAATGTTTCAAGGTGGTTGGGAGCATCAATTAGTAAGAAACGTAATGTAGTCCCTATCAGTGTACCCATGGAGGATATGGTGAGTAAATGCCTTGGGAAAACACCTAAGTCTAAAATGCTAAAAGCAGAAGCTATGCTAGAAGTGGATGAGAATATAGGGCACTGGGTAACTAAAGTGGCTAGGTCAATTTCAGACAAAGATCCAAAGAATGCAACTGAGCAAGATTTTGTTGTTGAAAAGGTTGATTTAGGAACTACTTCAAGGGCTGCTGATGTAAAACACCTAGAGTCCTCTACTAAACGAATGTTGTCCAGAACATGGAAGGACGAGAAGGACAAACAGGAGTTGAAACAGACTGTTAAGCAGATGGCAGAGTACATTAATGCCATACATCATCCTAGTCCACAGCCCCTGTCACAGGTTTCTCAAATTTTTGATCCTAAATCACCCATGAACCAAAATTTGTTGGATAAGGTTCAGAGAAATCATGTGTTGGCGGAAACCTTCGAGGAGTGGCTTGAATTCATAATTCAGCAAGGAACAGAGTATATTGCTAATTTGGTCAGGGTGTACGAGGATGCTGTAACTATAACTCAAGAGCTTGAAATAGAGGTGTCGGCATGGGAAAAGGAAAGGAAAAAATGGGCTGCAGTACTGATTCAGATGAAAGATGTGCAGAAATATGGTGTCATGAACTTCCTCACAGAAAAGGTAGTAAATGATTTGGATGACAAGGTACTGCATGTGGCCAAGGAAAACATTGAATGGAGAAATTCAATCATAAAGCAAGGTCACGAAGAGTCCATTAAGTTGTTGAAAGAATTGAAAGAACTCATTGCTGTGATGCAAAAAGACTTAAAGTGCATTGATGCACAACTTCTAAAGGAAGATGGACAAACTATCAAACAGGTAGTAGATATGGTGCAGAGTTTCAAAGGGAAAATAAACTCTGTTAAAGAATCAAAATCTTTCACCAAAGATGACTTCACCAGGGTAGCTCGAATTGAATCTATGTTGGTTGTCTGTTCAGATCACTTAGAAGTGCACAAAATTAAAGTCACGCAAGTGGGTATGGATAAATAAGTTTGGAAGCAACGCATCCTGTACATTGGGCTCCCACATTACCAGGTTGTTCATAACTTCTCCGTAGCTCTTATGGAGTGGTGAAATATATGTGGCACCATGCACACCCCAGAGACAATTTAAGTCATTTTCTGTTCTTATCGTTATGGCTCTATTTACGGCTTGTGTCCGTTTAGTTAATTTCAGTTATGGGCGGTTGTTTCTTGAATTTCATTGTTTTATTTGTTAAAAAAAAGACAATTTAGCCTAGCGGCTATATATATTAGTAATGATGTTTTTGCGCGATATAAAATTTTGGTAAAAAATTGGGAGGAACAGACTGATCTCACTTGTAATTTCAGTGAAATACCCATCGTTGAATGGAATGGAATATATGATGCAGCTTTAAATAGAACCTGTGTGTTTTGAATGTGTAAAAATTCCTGTTGGAATGATTATGTGTTCATGTATCTAATTCCTTTCTCTGATCTTTCATTTGAAGTCTGTGAATCAATTTGATAAATGAAATTAGCTGAAAGTATTTGAATATTCTGATTCCCCTTGTCTTGTGAGTCATGAGTGAGTATCAATCAGAATTCAAATATTTTTGATCATCCAGTGAGTTAATTTTCATTCGAGACCAAATGTCTTACTATGAATTTCATTATCTATCATTAAGCATTCACGTTGTGTTGACAAGTGAATATTGAAGCCTTTTGTTTGCTTTCCGGTTAAAAGTAAATTACATGATAAAATTTATTTAAAATTCATTGAATATCATATAGGGAGCTGTACCTTTATACAGAGGGTAAAATAATGATTATTTACCCAACTGTTGGTTCTCATTGATTTTCTATTTGGGCAATAGGAGTATTTATTTATAAATTTTGAGAAATTCAATCCGTTAACCAACATAAAAAACATAGCAACCTTCCATTCAGCTCACTTGGTGCAGTCAAAAAACTCCGTACATACTAATTTTTTCTAAACTATGGTTGTTTAATTTGGCCCACTATAGATTTATTGTAGCCTATGCAGAGTCTTACAACCATCACTACTCGTTTGATGATTACTGTCATCAAAATACTAGTTGTATTCCCTGTTCACCTAGAAAAATGGTCTCGACTCCTTTATCTATGATAGCATTTGCTTCAATTATTTTATTTTTAGGCAACTTGCATCAGCCACTGCACATGTTTAGATGACTCTACTTGCCACTTACCAATATAGGTGACTCCAAACAAGCCACAATTTCCACCACTCATATATTTTTGGTCAATAAAATATTAGAATATATTAAAAAATTTAAAATGTATAATTATGTTAATTTTTATAGGTGGCATGTTGCAAGATGAGAGGATTTCTTGTTTGAGATGGTACCGTCATGGATGTCAATGCATGTATCTCAATGGAGCATGAGAGAATGCTCGAGATTCATAGGATTTTATTGATGGGTATGATATATTTTATTGATTGAACCTTATGCAATATACACAAAAGTGGGAGAATGTTAGCAAATAGGTGTTGTACACATTTCACAAGAAAGAATTATATAATTTTGAAAAATACATATCATTTATAATGCACCTTTAGGAGATGTGTAGTTGGTATCTTGATTGAATGCAAAATCATGTGGTTTTATGTATGGATATGATAATGTACTTCATTTGTTAAACCTTATGTATTGTATTCAACAAGTGGGAGAATGTTGAGAAAAGTACATTATACATCCTACACAGAAAATATTTATTTAATCATGAAAAATACCTATTTCTTGGTGCATATTTCGGAGATCTATTTATACATATTATATATTTATTTGGGTCCACTCATAAAATATTTTGAAAGTGTCAAGTAGATTTGTAATGTGACTGGTGGCACTATCACATCATGCCCTTTGGTACCATGTAGAACACTTTTGACCAAGAGGTACAAATGGCTCTATCACAAGTAGGGGACATCTTCCCCATTTAACAATGTTGAGGCTCAAATGCTTGAGGACATTAGATTTGTGAAGGCATAAGCCTTCAATCATAATGGCATCTAGTAGGAGCTTGAACCTTGGTGGTTGCAACATCAACACCACCACTTAAACATAACACTATGGGAAGAACCCAAGTCGACTCAGAATATTTTATGTGACAATAGTTACATATTTTATGTGTAAGCTAAAATTCTGAAAATATTTAATATTGGGAAAACATGGTAATAATAAAGTAAATGTTCAGGTCAATGGTTTTGTGCACTCAGGGCTTTACGACACATATTTTTACCTTAACACTTGATTCTTTATCTGATATTTACTATATAAAATCAAGCCCATGTTTAGCGATTGAGATTGGTTGATGAACTCATTAGATTTTTGAGTAGATTGTTATTTGTATTGATCTTTCTTGTTGAGTGGAAAAACAAGTATAACATGAAAATTTCTAATACATACATGGACTCATCAAGATTACAATAGAGGAGGATGAGCTTTTAGAAATATTCATAAAGAAATTATAAATTAATATAATAATTTCACTACAAAATAATACACTGACCATGGACACTATATAGAAATTGATGATCAACCATAGGATCCAAGAATCATTTGCAAGAAAAATACCTATCACACAAAAGAGATCAAGAAAATATTGCATGCTCTATAACTAAATGCACAAAAGAATTGAAGATTCAATATTGAAGGTGCAATATTGGAGGTATGATTGCAATGAATGAAAGAATTGCTTTATAGAAAGCAAGAGATGCCCTAATCCTGCAATTAGAAGAACTAAATCAATGCAAATTAGGAGGTAAATTAAGCTCAACTACAAGATAAAAAAGCTAACTTGAAATGCCTCTAAATAAACTTAGTCTAAAAATGCATAACACCTAGATAAAATAAAGCACCTAAGTTAACTCAAGTGACAAGCAATTAAAGAAACTAATTAATAAAGAATTGGATAATTGTCCTAAAATTACCCCAACACCCCCCTTAAAATTAACTTAGGGATAAGCTTAAGAGCTAATTATGAATGCATGAATGAGTCTCGACAACTAGGCTTGATTAGCTACTCATGTAAAAACCAATGCAAATAAATGCAACTCTACAAATGAGGTCTCTCTAAATAGAGAAAAGGGGAAAAACCACATGGGAAAAAACCCCTCTCCAAAAGCAAGCGATGCAATGAAAAAGGTGCTACATGTGACTAAGATGAAGGACTCCTAGTGGCCCCCCAAGTACAAAATTTGTCACAAAAGTACAATGAATATCCCCCTCATAATAGAGAGAATGAGTATATGAATCCCCCCAATGTAGAAGTAGCTTATGGGCCAATGATGAACACTTGAAGATAGAACATGATTTACTACCTGCAAAAGCCATACATCTCCCATTCAAAAGAAACCAATCCATTGGAGATAGGTGAAGTCACTCCCATAAATTGGAAGATGTAGGAATCCAAATCCAAACTACACGTGCCTCTAGAAACTACTCAAATATTGATATGTCCATGAATGATGAGGATGCCACTACCAAATTAGGTACATGCCCAATCACATTAGGAGGTGACAAATCAAAAATCTACAAAAGCTAATGAAGAACAAGATCCATAGGCAATAAAGATGAGTTGACTACATTGATGAGGCTATCACCAAAGAGGAGATGAATATTCTCAAGATACTCCTTCAAATCTACAATATGAGACTCCACAAACAAGGATGATATGTCTGCTAGATATGAATCCCAATTAACTATGTTTGGAAGAACAATGTTCTATTGCACTAAATCAATGGGGGCTATGCATGAGCTAATGCTAATCTAAGCATAAACAACATAAGATGAAGATGATTGAGATGGGATCTCAATATGAGGAGTAGGATCATGAAGAGAGGCTTTTGATCCATTAGAACATGCAAGACCTCTGATATACTCAAGCTCTTATATAGTATCATCATCATAGGGCATAAAATCTACATGTGAAAGGGGAAGAAGAAATATCTACTATAGGATCATTTGGAAATGGAGAGATATGAGGGTCTCTGAAGATCTCCCAAAGGTGAGTCCAAAGTGCGCAAGGACGGTCAAGATTTGATATAGCACACATAATGTCATAATCAACACTAGAACTAATTAGACCTACAACATGGTCTATGAGATTACCACAAGATGATTTGCCTCCTGAATTTTCTAGTTCAAGTATGAGTCCATACAAATAAGGCAACATATCTAGCCACTTGAGATGTGTTAGGATGCCATGTCGTCAAGACTCATAATTGCCATTAGCCAAGTGAATAACAAAAGGATGAATTGAAAAACCCATGATACCTCTTCAAATAAAATTATTAGACCCGAATAATCCCAACACATCAAATAAACCCTTTCCAACAAACATATCCTTCCAAAGTGTCAAAATATCCAAGTAATTGAGCATATAGTGAAATCACAAAATATCAAAAATATGTACCTAGAGCACAATGAATAAAGTAAAGCAATGCAAAGTAGGAGATAAATAGAAAGACTTGATTTATAGAAAGAAAGAGATGCCCTAATCCTAAAATTAGATGAACTAAAGCAATGCAAAGTAGGAGCTAAATTAAGCTCAACTACAAGCTGAAAAAGCTAACTTGAAAAGCCTCTAAGTGAACTTAGTCTCAAAAACCATAACACCTAGATAAAATAAAGCACCTAAGTTTAGCTTAAGTGAAAAAGAAATTAAAGGACCTAATTAATAAATAATTAGATAATTATCCTAAAATCACTCCAACAGACACTTTTGGAGGCTATGCTTTTCACTCTTAAGAGTTTTCTCATAGTATATTTTATATAGTCATGTCCAGTATTTATTTGATCTTTTTTAACATAGTTATTTTGTAAGATTTCATGCATGCTTTTTGTCTCATGGTATTATGTAGGAAACAATTTGATCGACTTGGTAATTTTCCTAACAAATTAATTAGTATACAACATAGTTCAATTGATTGGTTTCTTATTTTGAGAGGGAATTATTGTAATAAATTTATCATTTAATCTATATTGGGACAACATAGACATGCATGACAACTTTTAATAAAGAAAATAATACCTAGATTCACATATAGTAATAATATCTTATTGTTATAATTTAATTGATCAAATAGCTATATGGTCCATAATTACACTATTCACAAAAATTAAAATCCATCAATGGAAAAAAATGATAGTTGAGATAATATAATGGTTTTAAAAAATAAAACTAAAATAATAATATGATGGATTCTAAAGTTTATAATGGTAGCTACGCTTGTTCATAATCATCCAACTAATAATGCCTATTTTCTAAAAGTATTATTATCTATTTTTTGAAGGAAACAATATGATTCTCCACCACGAAAACGCTTTGATTGTATAAATTTTTGAGACACCTATAACCACCCTCTCAGCTCGCTTGCCTTCAACTACAAATGTAGTAAGTCAGTCCCTAGCAGCCTACTCTATAGAGGACTCCTTGTGAGGATGTGCCTAATCTTTTGTACACCTTGAAAACTATGTCAAAATGTTAAATCTACTTTATTACAAGCTCACATTTAACATTCACATCACACTAGCTCATCATCCTCAATTCTAACTAAGTACAATATGAATCACTCATTAATATGTAGGTTTGATTTTGATTTGACAATCATTAGGGACCACAATCTAAAACACAAATGTTACATAAAACAACATTAACCTAGATTCATTGATAAAAATATAGATTAAAAAAATAAAATAGAAACAAAGAATGACCTGAACTGTTATAAATAATAACTATTTCAATATAAATTAAATAATTAATAGAAATATAAATTTTAATTCTCTTACCTACTTTAGATTCCCAAATTTACTGACATAAGCCCATAGTTTTAATACAATTCCATTACTCGTATTTTATTATTGGAAGCTTTACATTAATTTGTCTCCATTGTAATCTAGTTTAATTATTTTGCACACATTAAAGTAGTTGCAAGCTAGGTATTGCCAAAAATAGTGGCTTGCTAATCTTTTAGTTCAACTAAACAAATGCCTTTTGTTGAACTCTACCCCATTGTGTAGGGGAAAAAGCGAGACTAGGTTAACATGCCCTAATCCTACCTTTTGACACACATTACGGAATACGAAAGAGCCTAGAGGTATCACACAATTGGCTACTTCTTTTTGTGAAAGAGAGAGCCACGGGCTACCTATTAGGATTTTTATTCCTTTGTTGTAATTGAAAGATAAAATGATGCAAGTTCAAGTCCTAATCCCAAAATGCATGTATAAACTAATAACAAGATTGCAGAATTGAGATTAAGCAATGAACAGCTGTAAACACAAGGATAAAACAAGAATGCAGATGCATACCTGGAGTCAAAATTTGATTGAAAATGTTCGGGGCGGGGGCGCAGGCACCACTGTCCTGATACTGTGCCAGAAACTGCTCCTAAAACTGCTATCTTGCACTCTGGAAATTGTTGGAAATGCTGTCTGTCAGGAGGACCAGGGCACCCAGCGCCTCTGTCCCAGGGACCAGAGCGCCCAGCGCCCCTGTCCTGGCAGGACCAGGGTGCCCCACGCCCCTGTCCAGGTCTTTTGCTCTGCAATTTGGTATGGAGTGCTGTCTCGACCTGCTTTTCCCGAATCTGTAACCTGCGGCGTCGTCCGAGTCCCGAAACCTGCACTTATATCTGAAAAGGGTGTGGGCGGCTATATAGGGTTTTCCCTTAGTCAAACCCCCGCTTCGGTGATTTCCACCTCCACGAATAGCCAAGTTGTATTGTAAAATGTATTGTGTGTGCAGACCTTGTGTGTGTGCAAGATCCTAAAATGCAAGCAAGCAAACTAGAGCAACCTAGAAAGTAAACCCTAATTGCTTGTAAATGATAATGTAAATGCTCTAAATAAAGATGCAAAGTGATCTAAAGCATGAATAAAGGATATCTTGAAGCTTATGCAAAGACATGAAAACAACATGAAATCATACCCAACCCCCAAGGGAGAGGTACAAGCCAATCTTCAGTCGGTAATCTCCTATTGTTCTTCAATGTCTTCCAAGCCCTAAATGGATGAATGAAATTGATAAATGCTTGATAGAGGGATGTTGAATTTTGTTGAAGTCTTCAAAGATCTGCTCTTTCGCTGCATATGAGGTTCCTGAAAACAAAAATCGGATCCTTTCAAATGAAGAAAGAGAGCTCTTATGTATGAAACCCTAGGTCGTAATTTCGTCTTTTGGCCGACCTAGAGATTGAATTTCCCGCCAATTTCTTGGGGTTAAGCTTTATTTTATGATTGGATTGTGCTCCTAAAATTTCGAGAAAAATGTCCGAGACCATGTGCACTCCGGGCGCCACGGTCCCGACGACTTTTCACCAAATTTTCAGGGCGGATGATTTTAGAGAGAATCCCGAAGTTACAGGTGATTTCGAGATGTTTTGACCCCCAAAATCAAGCCCCCAAGTTCAAAATAGGACTTAATTAGGGTTTTTAATTGAATGATGTATTGGAGGAATAAAATGAAAAGGGAACACTTTAACGGAAGGGCCCAACTTTATGATGTAGAGGATGATGAAATAGGACCTTAGACCTAATTAATTTGATTAATTAAGTGTTAAAGGAGAAATGCAATGCAAAATGTAGAATGCACCAAGGCGGGTGCTAAACTAGGTGTGAAATTGTACCACCCTAGCAAGTGCGTACAATTTACAACGCTACATTTAGCCCCCACTTTAGCGGTCATATGAGTACTACATGCATATGCAAGCTAAAGTACAGAAAAGTAAACATCATTTGAAAAAGGATATATCCATAAGTTGTCGGATGAAGCCCCCAGCGGTATCTGCAGTACACAGTTAGGAACCGCACCCTACAAAACACACGTTAGATCACAAAATCACCTAATGCTTACTAAGGAAAGTGATGAAATTTGTGAGTAGCTATATGCCCCCCCCCTGTTTCGACTTGCTTATTAGGGAGGTGAAACAGGGTAGCATGTTTACTTACGACAAATTGTGTAAGAGAGTATTGATGAGGGATGTTCACTAAATAGGCTTCATCAGAGCACTTTTTGGAACATCCCGAGAGTAGGGGAATGAAAATACGATTCCTACGCAACATACGGCTCCAAAATCGCATCTCCCAAACTCAAGTTATGATGAAATGAGTGATAGAGGAAAATTAGGGTTTCGAAAGTAAAGGTAAAGGAATGAAAGTATATACCTTGAAAGTGACATTTGCATTTGTCACTTTGTTGATTTCGGAATACTGTTCATTGCAGCGGAGCCCACATAGCCATCATCATGCCTTCACGACGACCGGAGCGTCCCACGAGGTTTGAGATCCTATGCTAGGCCGTGATCGGCGACGAGCCACTGGATGAGGTGAGTTGACTGAACGTTGACTTTTGATTTTCTGCATTTGACTTTCTGTGATCGTTTGCGGGCCCTAGAATCTGACCCTGGGTCCCACCCAGGGTGCCATGGTCCCTGTGGGGCACCATGGTCCCTGATAGGGTGCCATGGTCCCTTCAGGGCACCATGGTCCCTGACAGGGCGCCATGGTCCCTTCAGGGCGCCATGGTCCCTGACAGGGCGCCATGGTCCCTGACAAGACTTGGCAAGAAATATCAGGGTTAGCATATGATGTTCGACATTTTGCATGAATGATTTTGATGATTGAGTACTAATTATAGTTATGTTTTTGTGTTGCAGGGTCTCCCATACATGAGAGAGCATACGGCGGGACAGATTCTTTGCAGTTTGCGAGATCAGATTCCGCGGCTGACTCAGGCAGAGAGAGATACACTATCGATCGTGGGTTTATGGTATGCGATCCTCATGCCAGCCATTCGGTTCCATCCTGCGATGCTGATGGCACTGATGGAGCGATGGGATCCTGACACATGCACATTCCATCTTCCAGTAGGGGAGCTGACGGTTACACTTGAGGATGTGTACCGCATACTTCGTCTTCCTATCAGAGGAGCTACTGTGACATACGCGACCGATCGGTCAGCGAAGGACCATCAGAGGGAGTAGGTATATTGCATAGGGAGAGTCATGCCGAGTGAGACGAGAGGTCGCATCATGGTTAGCTAGCTCTTACATCCTATAGGAGAGGTGCCCCTTATGAGACGTCTTATGATCGCCATCATAGCACTAGTCGTCTGCCCTAATGGGCGAGGTACACACATGCATGGGGGTCTCACATGGTGCATCAGAGCTATGGAGAGACACAGGAGAGTATATGCTTGGGGTCGGAGTATGCTTGCACATCTCTATCACGACCTTGAGGAGTATGTGTTTGGACAGGGTTGCAGCATGATGACATGCACACTTCTGCAGGTGTGGATATTTGAGCACTTCACATGCACCAAGCCTGTCGGCTTTCCGATGAGTACGGCTAGCGAGCGACCTAGGGTGTTTGCCTATCCACCTACCAGCGAGTGGAGATTTGGAGATCTTCTATATTGGAGAGTGATTTTTGATAGATTGACAGCCAAGGTGACTGTATGGAGACCCTATCTGCGGATGCACAGATGGGATGGGATGGAGAGATAGTTAGCATGCCTACAGAGGAACCGCCTACTGCGGGGCCGATATTCACATATCATAGTCCCATTCTACTTCGACCGAGTACGGAGGCAGTTTGGGCTAGACCAGTGCGTTCCAGTCGATGTACCCATCTATACTTGACACTCACGAGTCCTTCCCAGACCTAGAGCAGTAGCGAGACCGACGATAGATGACATCGAGACTACAGATATTGAGGGATCTGATCAGGATGTGGTTACTGATTACTCTGCAGAGCCTGGAGCACAGCGCAGGTATGTCTCATGGTTTATGAGATCATACCCAGGGCCTATCTTTCCACCAGATCATCCGACAGGCCATCCAGGCCCATGGAGGCATGAAGACCGAGATGAGGAGCAGGGATCCAGGTCGGAGGAGCCAGAGGAGGGAGAGGGACATGAGGAGGTAGGAGATCCTGATCCACCCACAGGAGATCAGCCCAGTGCCGAGGAGGAGAAGGAGATAGAGGAGGATGATACAGATAGGGATGAGGAGAACAAGGATGCAGGTGAGGATGCGGACGAGGACAAGGATGAGGATGAGGATGAGGATGAGGATGAGGATGAGGAGGAGGAGGAGGATAGAGATGATGAGGAGGGGTCAGATGCAGCTCCCCACCATTCAGGAGATGATACCATAGCTCTGGATCCTCCTCTTATTCCCCAAAAGGGGGAACACGAGGTGATACGGAGACCTATTTCTAGTACCGTCCAGCCTACACCCATCGTGCACAGATTATTCGAGCATGGGGAGCCTAGTAGTTCCCAGTCACAGATGCTACCTGTAGCGTCCTAAAATTGTGACACTTGCAATTTCGACTGCATTTCGATCTTCACGATGGCGACGCAACACGCAACTTGAATGGAGACCCCGAAACCTGATTATGACACCAAAAACTGCATTTTCTTGCACCCTGGCCTGAACCTCCTTTGCACCCTGCTGTCCCGGGAGGTGGGACCAGAGCGCCCAGCGCCCTGGTCCCTGGGTCCTATTTTGGGCTCGGTCTCTTTTGGACTTCGGGTCTTTATGTTTGCAAATTGGAAAATTATCTTTCCTGGTCGGCCTAAGGTCGGGAAAATCAGTCTATCAACCCTAATTGGCAAGTATATAAACTACATTTGCCTCTCCCATTTGGGTAAGAAGGACATATGATGGAAAAAGCGTGGAAACTATACTCAAGCATTCAAGCATTCAAGCATTCTTTCAAGTAATTGATCATTCTAAGTCTCCATTCAAGGCTAAGTGTTGCATTCAAGACAAGGATTCAACCATTGAAGAGGAGATCACATACTACATGCTACATACAACATACAACAATACAACAAACAACAACATCTATACTTTCGCACATAAGGATACAAACATCCTTACAACAAGGTATTAGTACTTGTTTTACATTACATTTACAACATTTCTCATTTCTTGGTTAATTCCAAAACCGGGGTTTGACCTAAAGGCAAACCCCTAATCCCTAACCCCCCAATCGTCTTCGCTTTTCTATGTGTAGGTTGCAGGTACGCGGCTGAAATTGAAGATCTGGAATCCTTGTGCAGAGACGAACAGATCCCCCTTCGTTTCGCGGATTTTTCGGAGGACCGTGTGCACGCCGGGCACCATCGTCCCGTCAACTTTTACTCAAATTTGCAGGACAGCGCCGTATCAACATTTTACTGCTAATTCCAGGTCCGCAGCTTCATCCTATATCCCTATCTCAGTTTATAAGCGAATCTTTGTCACTTTCTATGCATTCCTAGCTTAATTCTTCTATCCACATTCTTTACAAAAGAGGGTAGCCTTGCTGTCTTAACCCTTGAAACACATTTAGCATCCAATCTTGCATTGTGTGGGATTGGATCTTGTGGGTTTCAACCCCTCTTTTGAATGTAAAGTCTCTCCCCTAAGTGAAAACCATCAACCCTAGAGACTCTCCCTTCTCTCTCCTCAGAGTTGGAAGAGGGGAGAGCAGCTAGGGTTCGATCGCGATTTTCCGCTTTACACTACCATATCACGATCCCTACTGGCGTGAGGGAGATCTAGGTATAGTAGATTTATATTGATTGATTAATGTTTTGATGATATAGAATGGTACTAATACAAAAATCTGTTCTACTGCTACAGCTAATGTGCAGGAGTGGCGTTCCCTGATTCAGCAAGCAGTGACAGACATTTCCACGATGGCACAGATCCCTAGTTCCTCCCAGATTTCTTATAGGCCTCAGGGGAATGCGGGTCAGCATGAGGACTTGTTTTCCCCATTCCGAGTACAGGTAGACATATGCAGGGAGAGAGAGAGAGTTCTATCAGAGAACCTTCAGCGGGCACAGCGAGATCTAGCAGCAGCTCAAGCCGAGGCTACCTCCTATCGCGCGATCCTTATGGATAGGGATCGTAGGAGTTCCTCTCGGAGTCACTCGCGGTCTATATCACGCTACACACCTATGGGTCCACCTGCACGGCTGGATCAAGAGGGAGCATCTAGTCGTCACTCTCCAGCCACCAGCCCTAGGGATAGGAGATGATTTTATGATGTAGGATAGGTCATATTTTGGATGTATAATGACCTATATTTGTATACGATCCACATATATATATATATATATACATGTTTCTCTTTTGTCTCAAATGTGTTATCTTTAATGCTTAAAACAATGTATATTTTGCTTTGATTAAATCTAATACATTTGGTAGGTGTACATGTATGTTCAGGATTTAATTTCCATGTGATTGATTTCTCAATGCTCCATGATTAAATTGATACATGTGTGACTTAATTAAAATATTTAATCAAGTACCACATTGATGATAGGGAAGAAATATGCATTAAGTCTAAGAATCATATAACTAATGTGATTTAATTTTGAACTTAAACACAACATGATATGATTCTACTTAACGCATAAGACATTGCGAAATATGCTAGCATAATGGAAATGTAAATCTTTTACAATTTACATAAATGAATTCAAGACAAACTATAAAGTAAAGAAACACGCTTGTCTAGAACGAAGCAATATAGATTAAACACCATAACATTTAATTATATTTTGGTCTAATTAGGAGATACTAACATATTACCCAATGTTGAAGAACTGAAAAGAAGATAAATAAGGAATGAAGAATTAAGCATAATATCTATGCAAGTGCATAGCATTGATAGGTTCTTTAAGAGGCGTACCGTCTACATCCGCTATTTTGTAAGCACCTGATCCATAATCTTCAATAACGATGTATGGTCCAAGCCAATTAGGACTAAATTTTCCCTTTTCTGCAAGTAAGGCATTCACATTGCGCTGATTCTCATAGAGGACTAAGTCACCTACCGAGAAGGAACGTTGAATAACCTTATCATTATAGCTTCGTTGTAGAGTTTTGTGATATGCTTGAATATGCTCAAGAGCGTTTATACGCTGTTCATCAAGCATCTCAAGCTGTTGAAGTCGTTGTTCTCTATAAGAGTCATCATCTACTATACCTTTGAGAGAAACCCTAAGTGATGGAATCTCTAACTCTAAAGGCATAATAGCGTCAGCACCATAAACAAGATTATAAGGAGTAGTTCTTGTAGCAATTCGTGCACTCGTTCGATAGGCCCAAAGAGCATAGATTAGCTGATTACTCCAATCCTTACCATGCTTATTCACGGTTTTGCGAAGAATTTGTTCAATTATCTTATTGGATGATTCGGCTTGACCATTTGATTGAGGATAGTATGGTGTAGAAAATCGATGTTTGATATGATACTTCTTGAGGAATTTCTTCACGTCCTTGTTCTTAAATGATGTCCCATTATCGGAGATTATAGTGGAAGTTATCCCGAATCGAGAAATAATGTTTTCTAGAAGAAATTGACAAATCACTTCAGCAGTAGTAGAGCGAAGGGGAATAGCTTCTACCCACTTCGTAAAGTAATCTGTTGCGGTTATAATGAAGGTGTGTCCTTGAGATGAAGGAGGAGAGATTTTACCAATGAGATCCAAACCCCATGCGGAGAAAGGCCAAGAAGCTACTTGAGAACGGAGTTCTTGGGCAGGAGCATGAATCAGATTATTGTGTTGTTGACATTGATGACATTTCTTAACAAATGAAAAAGAATCCTTCTGCATAGTTTGCCAATAGTATCCCATACGAAGCAATATTTGAACCAAGGATTTGCCTCCAAAATGCCCCCCACAAGCACCTGAATGTGCCTCTTCAAGAGCAACGGGGATTTCCGATTTGTTAAGACAGCGAAGGAGAAGACCGTCATAACCCCTTCGATAAAGGACATTAGAAAGAATGATATACCTAGCAGACAGCTTGCAGATTCTAGCCCTAGTGTTCCTATTGGCGGAATCAGGAAAGGTACCATCGGTCAAATATCTTACGATATGCAAATACCATTCATCTGAGTCTACAAAGTCACAACATGTTACCAAGCTAGAATCGTCTACAATAGTTGGAGAAATAAGGTTTTGAATAACAAATTTAAGATCAACCACAGGGTCCTCTAAAGATACAAGAGAAGCCACACATGCCATTGTGTCCGCATGTCGATTATCTTTTCGAGGAACAGGTTCCATGGTATAAGAATCGAATTTTTGTAATAAAGAGATAGCAAGGTCTTTATATTGTGATAATT
Source organism: Cryptomeria japonica (assembly GCF_030272615.1). Lineage (NCBI taxonomy): Eukaryota > Viridiplantae > Streptophyta > Pinopsida > Cupressales > Cupressaceae > Cryptomeria > Cryptomeria japonica. The sequence continues at coordinate 48,547,175 of NC_081415.1, read as the reverse complement.
TGTCTTGTTTTGCTTGATACAGTCCTGTTACTTGTCTTATAATCAATTGAGAATCTCCATAAATATGTATGTGCTTTATATTCAGAGCTAAGGCTGCTTTTATTCCTGCTATAAGAGCCTCATACTCAGCAATGTTATTGGTACACAGGAAATTTAGACGATAGGATAAGGGAATAGATTTCCTTGTAGGAGAAATCAGAACAACACCTGCCCCCGATCCCGTATGACACTTAGAACCATCAAAGTATAATTCCCAAGTTTCATCTTTTTCTATAGAAAAAATGAAGTCATCGGGGAAAGACTCAGAATTAGGGAAGGAGAAAGGTGAAGGGGCCTCAACTAAGTGGTCGGTCAATGCTTGCCCTTTAATTGCTTTTTGTAAAACAAATTTAAGGTCAAATTCAGTTAACATCATAACCCACTTAGCTAGGCGTCCTGATAAATCAGTTTTAGAGAAAAGATGCTTCAAAGGATCAAACTTTACCATGACGTGGACTTCTGAATTTAAAAGATAATGTCTCAATTTCTGAGTCGCAAACACCAAGGCCAAGCATTGTCTTTCTATCGCAGAATATCGGGTCTCATAATCGAGTAAGGTACGACTTATGTAATAAACCGGACATTCCTTACCATTTTTATCATGTTGTGCCAACAATGCTGCGAGAGCATGAGAGGAAGCAGCTGTATACAAAAGGAAGGGTTTAGAAGGTTCGGCAGGCTGAAGAATAGGAGGACTAGCCAAATACACTTTTAAAGCTTCAAATGCTTGCTGACAATCTTCATTCCATTGAAAAGTGATATTCTTTTTGAGAAGTTGAGTAAAAGGAAAGGTACGATCCGCAAGTTGAGATACGAACCTACGAATAGCTTGAATCTTTCCTTGTAAGCTTTTAAGTTGAGACACATTTCTAGGAGGTGGCATGTTGACAATAGCATCTATTTTCTTAGTGTCCACCTCAATCCCACGATGCGAAACTATGAATCCTAATAGTTTTCCACTATCCACACCAAAAACACATTTTCGGGGATTCAAGCGCATGTGATATTTACGAACTCTTTCAAAGATTTGACGAAGGATTTTAATATGATCTATGCGAAGAATGGATTTGGCTAAAATATCATCAACATAATCCTCTAAAATCTTATGCATATAATCATGAAAGATAAGGGTCATCGCTCCTTGATAAGTTGCACCGACATTTTTAAGTCCAAAAGGCATCATTATCCAACAAAACGTACCCCAAGGAGTGGTGAAAGCGGTTTTGAATTGATCTTGAGGGTTAATGAAAATTTGATTGTATCCTGAAAAACCATCCATGAAGGATAACAAGGCATGTCCTGTCGTAGAATCAACTATCATGTCAATGTTTGGAAGAGAGAAATCATCTTTTAAAGAAGCCCTATTTAAATCTTGAAAATCGGTACACATTCTTATTTTATTATCTGGTTTAGCCACAGCGACAATATTTGAAATCCATGGGGAATAGTCAATAGGGCGGATAAATCCAGCCTCCAATAACTTTTCAATCTCAACCTTAACAAGCAGAGCCACCTTAGGATTCATTTTTCGAATCTTTTGTTTCACGAGATTAGCATCGGGAACTAAGACAATATTATGAGTGACAATCTTAGGATCTATACCAGGCATGTCAGAGTATGTCCAAGCAAAGATCTCAGGGAATTCGTGCAATAAATCTTCATATTGTTTTTGTTCCTCTTCATCCAAACATTTTCCAATTTTAATGACTTTTTCTTTATTGCAAGGATCCATCTTAACATCAGTGATGTCACTTATAAGAAGATTACTTTGTTGAGGAGTATCCTTTAACTGAGGGAATTCTTTCACAATCTCATCGTTATCGATCTCTTTTCCAAAATAGGCTTCAGTGTTCAAACAATAAGGGAGTCCCCTATTGTGATGATAACGAGGAAGAGTGTCATATGCTCCCAAGAATTCAGCTAAAGCATCATCGGTAGGGAAGACATCCAAAGCATAGGCACACGAAGGATCCCCATCAATATACTCGAGGTGTTGCATTGATAGAGATGTAGAAATAGCATTAACACTAATGCATGGCCTTTTAGAAGCTTTAGAGCGTTTGCAGGGATTATAGCCAAGTCCAAAGGCATAATTGTGAAAATTATTCTCTAGAGGAACCTTTATCCCTTGTTCGTGAGTGCCACAACCATTTCCATGATACCCATGCTTAGCAAAAATGCGAAAACCACGACCATAATGATCAGCCATTTCAGAAAGAGAAGGTGGTTTTTCATAAGACAAAGAATCAAACTCTTCAGAATTAGAGGTGTGAGGAGAAGAAGTTTGAGAAGCGGCCACAAAATTAGTACTCATAGGTTCAGGTAAGATTGACTGATTTTTAGCTTCTTCCTTCTTTTCAATTTTAAGGTCTCTAGAAGGAATCTTATATTCACCTACAAAGGTGGGATTGAAATCAAGAGATCCCCAATTGTCCTCTGCGAGAACCTTCTCAGGATCAAAATCCTTCTTATGTGCAGATTCAAGTCGAGAAGAATCTTCTTCAGGAGCTCCAGACTCATCCAAAGAATTTTGATCATCAGAGAGTGAGGATTCATCGATAGGTATCTTGTTTAAAGAGTCATCACTAGACGAGGATGGCTTAGAAGAACCCCCTTTGGAAGTAGATGTTTGTAGACAAGCTTGGAAATTAGTATCACCTATCAAGGTATATGTCTTATTGTTATAAATAAATTTAACTTGTCTATGCAATGTAGAGGGGACAACTTGCATACTGTGAATCCAAGGTCTCCCTAATAACAAGTTGTATGTTAAATTTCCTGACATAACATGCATAGGAGTAGGCAAAGTAACAGGTCCCACTGTGAGAGGTAAGGTGATAATACCTAATGAAGTCTTAGCCACATTGTCAAAGCCTCGAATGGGATGAGAGTCAGGCTCAATGAGAGATGTATCCACATTCATTTTATGCAATAGATTAATGCTACACACATTAAGGCCAGAGCCATTATCTACTAGTGGTCGTCTTATAGCAGTGTCTTTCATGATAACCACAATCATCAAGGGATCATATTGATGTTGAATTTCACTAGTAGGCAACTCATCTTGGGTAAACACAATTTGAGCCTTAGGATTCATCACAGAGTTAACCAAAGATGCTATATTACTAGATGTATTCGGTGGAGGAACATTCAAATCTTTCAAGGCATCTTGTAACATTCCATGATGAGCGGAAGAAGTTTCAATCAAATCCTAGAGGGATATCTTAGCAGGGGTAGCTTTAAGTTGTTCTATGAGATCATATTCCTTACCCATAACTTGCGAAATACGGGGAGCTTGTGGAAGAATTGGTTGAGGATTAGGAAGAGAAACTAGAATAACAGGAGGAGGATTAGGCTGCCTATTATTTCTAGTGTGATAAGTATGGGCAACCGCATGATAACTCTCTCTAGTTAATTGCTTGGCATAACTATAAGGACTTATAGGTTTTCTTCCTTGCACAGTGATGATTGGTTTATTCGGAGTACGAAAGGAATCATGATCATACCCTCCTTGGACAGTAAGGAGAGGTGATTTAGGAACTTGAAAGGTGGGAGAAGGATAAGCACCTTGGACTTCAAAGAGAGGCTTGTTATGCTCATTCAAGTTTATCATGTTAACCAATTTAGAAGTCTTGTTCTTGTTTAAAGATTTCGATAAAGCCACAAAGTCATCAAAAGCATCATCCAACAAAGCATGATCATATCGATTAAAAGGTTTATCTTTTGATTCAAAAGGAGATATCTCCTCATAGAGGGGATTATTGAAAACAACCATGTTACTAGATTTAGTGGAAGAGTTGATAGGAATGTACCCTTGAGAGGAACTATTCGACTTATCTTTCTCATCACACCTAAATGGCATAGTAACAAGGTTTATGAGTTTTTGGTAAAATGAAGGTTTGGCATCTTTAGGGTTCAAAAACTCATCTAAAGCTTCATCTAATTCATCTTGGCTATACTCATAATAATCATCATAAGCATGAACATTTTGCAAATAAAAATCTGACATTTTGAAATAAAGGTTGCATAAAATTTAAACACACAATGCAACGAAACACACTTTTTTTTTTTTTTCTTTTTTAATGAAAATGAAATGAAAACACACTAAATCTAGATCTAGATCTAACAAATGCAATGCAAGAGGAAGCAATGATAGGATTCACGTCGGGTTCACCAAAATGTGTAGGGGAAAAAGCGAGACTAGGTTAACATGCCCTAATCCTACCTTTTGACACACATTACGGAATATGAAAGAGCCTAGAGGTATCACACAATTGGCTACTTCTTTTTGTGAAAGAGAGAGCCACGGGCTACCTATTAGGATTTCTATTCCTTTATTGTAATTGAAAGATAAAATGACGCAAGTTCAAGTCCTAATCCCAAAATGCATGTATAAACTAATAACAAGATTGCAGAATTGAGATTAAGCAATGAACAACTATAAACACAAGGATAAAACAAGAATGCAGATGCGTACCTGGAGTCAAAATTTGATTGAAAATGTTCGGGATGGGGGCGCGGGCGCCACTGTCCTGATACTGTGCTGGAAACTGCTCCTAAAACTGTTGTCTTGCACTCTGGAAATTGTCGGAAATGCTATCTGTCAGGAGGACCAGGGTGCCCAGCACCTCTGTCCCAGGGACCAGGGCGCCCCACGCCCCTGTCTAGGTCTTTTTCTCTGCAATTTGGTATGGAGTGCTGTCTCGACCTGCTTTTCCCGGATCTATAACCTGCGGCATCGTCCGAGTCCTGAAACCTGCACTTATATCTGAAAAGGGTGTGGGCGGCTATATAGGGTTTTGCCTTAGTCAAACCCCCACTTTGGTGATTTCCACCTCCACGAATAGCCAAGTTGTATTGTAAAATGTATTGTGTGTGCAGACCTTGTGTGTGTGCAAGATCCTAAAATGCAAGCAAGCAAACTAGAGCAACCTAGAAAGTAAACCCTAATTGCTTGTAAATGATAATGTAAATGCTCTAAATCAAGATGCAAAGTGATCTAAAGCATGAATAAAGGATATCTTGAAGCTTATGCAAAGACATGAAAACAACATGAAATCATACCCAACCCCCAAGGGAGAGGTACAAGCCAATCTTCAGTCGGTAATCTCCTATTGTTCTTCAATGTCTTCCAAGCCCTAAATGGATGAATGAAATTGATAAATGCTTGATAGAGGGATGTTGAATGTTGTTGAAGTCTTCAAAGATCTGCTCTTTCGCTGCATATGAGGTTCCTGAAAACAAAAATCGGATCCTTTCAAATGAAGAAAGAGAGCTCTTATGTATGAAACCCTAGGTCGTAATTTCATCTTTTGGCCGACCTAGAGATTGAATTTCCTGCCAATTTCTTGGGGTTAAGCTTTATTTTATGATTGGATTGTGCTCCTAAAATTTCGAGAAAAATGTCCGGGACCATGTGCACTCCGGGCGCCACAGTCCCGACGACTTTTCACCAAATTTTCAGGGCCGTCGGATATGATGATTTTAGAGAGAATCCCGAAGTTACAGGTGATTTCGAGATGTTTTGACCCCCGAAATCAAGCCCCCAAGTTCAAAATAGGACTTAATTAGGGTTTTTAATTGAATGATGTATTGGAAGAATAAAATGAAAAGGGCACACTTTAACGGAAGGGCCCAACTTTATGATGTAGAGGACGATGAAATAGGACCTTAGACCTAATTAATTTGATTAATTAAGTGCTAAAGGAGAAATGCAATGTAAAATGTAGAATGCACCAAGGCGGGTGCTAAACTAGGTGTGAAATTGTACCACTCTAGCAAGTGCGTACAATTTACGACGCTACACCCATATAAAAGGCTAGTGGCTTGCTAATCTTTTACTTCAGCTAAACAAATGCCTTTTGTTGAATTCTACCCCATATAAAAGGCTTACCAATTGCCATCAAGGAATATAAAGCATTGCAACTGTGGAATATGATTTTATAAGCCTTTTCAAATATTGAAATATCCCTAGAAAACTCCTTTCCTCAATCACAATGAAAGAGTTGGATCACTTCAAAATGGCTTCCACTTTTACGAAATTCCAAACAATAGCTAGATCTCTGTCTGATAATTTTTGATCTCAGCTACTTCATAGACTTAGCTAATCTTTGATCTCGGACTTAGACAACTATTTGGTGTATTTGGTGACTGCCCTTTGAAAATATTAAATGAATATTTACCTATGTAATCAACAATATGAATATAAACAACAAAAATCTATTTTCTACAATTCATGTGTTAAACTCTATTTTATTTACTCTTTATATCTCTATGCTATGGAAATGCCCTTAAGTTTTAATAAAAAATAATTTGTGTCTATTTTTCTACAATTTTTTATGATTTTTTAAAATCCAAATTTTTACCCATTTTTTCAAATAATCTTAAGCTTTTGGTTTGCCGATTTTTCCCCAAACTATTTTTGTTGCTATGATATAAAGCATCACAATTGTGGAATATGATTTGATAAGCTTTCTAAAATATTGAATTAACCCTACAAAACTCATTGCCTCAATCACAATAAAATTCTTGGATCACTTCAAAATGGTTTCCACTTTTACTATTTGTTTGTTAACTTTTTATCTCAGTTACTTCATAGACTTAGCTAATATTTGATTTTAGATACTTCATAGACTAAGATAATATTTGATCTCAGATTTATACAACTATTTGGTGTATTTGTCATTTAGTGAGTGCCCTCTTAAAAAGTTAACTGAATATTTACATATATAATCAACAATATGAATATAAACAACAATCTTTGAGTCTCTGTGAATTGCCCATACATTTACAAATAGCAATATTTATGGAGGAATATGATAACCTCCAACTGTGCGAGCCTCAATAGATTTGCGAACCGAAAGCAAAGGCACCACTATTGCTTGGAGATATTTCAAATGTGGTATATCAAACTCGTCCAATAGTAACAATGACAATACCCACTCTAGGGCAACTGAAGTTGTATCAGATCCTCCGCTAAACATAATCTGCATAGCTACAACTATTAATAAGGAGGAAAAGAGAAAAAAAACATGAGTTAATTTACATATGATCTACACATGAAAAAACCCATTTTCTTTTATAAATGCTAACTTTTCACGCACCCAAGCCGCTATGAACAGGTTTCCATACCCTCACTCTCAACCACCATGTGGATGGATTGAAGAATTCGAGGGCCATGCAGGGATGGATTTGCGAGACAAATTCTAGGTCATATCTTAGGCCTATGAATCAACTATTTATCATAGCTATGTATCAAATCGCATACCACAGTTGGCTAGTTTTATCTAGAAATTCATAAGCTAGTTTTACTGAGCGTTTGCCGCATAATCTCATTAGGACGAGCACCTCCCTTGAGATGGAAACGACTACCAAACCCTTTCTTGATCTCTTTTCATTACTTCACTATTTACGATCTTTGTGTGCTAAATTCCTCCATTGATGCACCAAGCATTCTGACGACTTTAACTCATCAGTTTAATTTGAATGTTGAAAGGAACTAATGAAACTAAAAAATAATATAATCTTAGGATTCAAGTGTCTAGAACCACTGGTGTAACTAATTCTCAACGAGTTTTTAGCTGAACAACAAAATGAATTAAATTATGGACGATAAAAGTCTTTGTTAATTCATCTACTTAGCTAATCTAATATATCATTTCTATAATAAGTGTAGTCACATAAATCTATCCACTTAATTAAATGAATATTTGGTATTTATTTGATTATTTAACCATCAATCAATAATTAATTATTTAATTAATTCATCTTAACCCTATTTTTCTATTAATTAAATAAATTATTCAATTTATTTGATTTAATTCACTTAACCAAATTCAGACCATTAATTAAATAAATAAATCATATTTGTTTAATTAAATATTCTCTCACATTTAAATAAATTAATATTTATTTAAATCTCCCAAAATCTCATCTTTCACATTTATTTAAATCACCTTTATCCTCCACCTACTTGTATTTTCCTACAAATGCAATTTGCACAACTATTTTAAATAAGGAAATTATTTATTTAAAATTCTATTTATCCTCACCCACTTGAAACATTTAATTTATTCCCTTAAAGTCTTCAAACTTAATGGCTTCCTTCTAGAGTCTTCTCAAGCCTTTAATGATTTCCCTTAAAGTCTTCAAACTCAATGGCTTCCTTCTAGAGTCTTCTTAAGCCTTTAAAGGTTTCCCTTAAAGTCTTCAAGCATTTAATACTTTATCTTCCTTTTTCTCATGTAAATAAATTAAGATTTATTTAAATAAAATCCAAAATTCACATTCACATTTAAATAAATTAATATTTATTTGAATATCTACCCAAATGCAAATTACATCATTTAATTGAAATAAATGATTTTATTTTAATTGAAAATCTCAAAATTACTCCCACTTGCATTCTCCTACAAAATCCACTTGCATGCCTAAATTCCTTCTAGATTCTTCTAACTCCTTCTAATTAGCCTAATCCTATCCTAATCATTGTCACATTCCTAAATAAAAGGAAGTCACTTCTCAAAAACCTCCAAAGTCTTCAATAACCATTAAAGGTTTTATGTCTTCAAATGGTTAACCTCTAAAGTCTTCCAAACCATTAAAGGCTCTTACATAACCATTTATGGTTAACTCACCTTTTACCTTTGGTTAGAGACTTTCCTCTAACTTAACCATCCTTTTGACTCATGGGTCTATTCAAAGCATTTATTTCTTTGACTAAGGTAACCATTTAACCCTTGTATATTCATTTATTCCTTGGATAAAAGGAATATCCATTAACCTAACCCTAACCCAACCCCCTAGGGTAACCATCATGTCCCCTCAAGCCTTTAATGTTCCTTATCTCTCCTCTCAAGCCTCATCATAGTGACACTTGTCAACATGGGATTGGGTTGAAATTCCTCACATGGATTGAATACCATTCAATCCTGGCCCTTGTTGAGATTACTCAATCTCAACTATCCATTGCTCCATTTCACTTATAAATAGAACGCATTTCTTCATAATCCAGATCTTGAAAAACTTGCATGCATTTAGATTATACTCATTTTTAGAGAGCATTTAGCATAAATCTTTCACTCTTTTGTTTTAAAATCAACACTAGCTAGTTAGATAATCTCTTATTTTTAGCTCTTGTTCACATTTGCATAACATTTTAGATTAATCATCTTTTCATCTTGAACCTCCATAAGGCATCCATAGTGCAAAAAGCTACTGAGAGCTACACTAATTTGGAACTTGGAGAGGAGACGAACAAGGAAGGGGGAGCTACAAGCATGGTAGAAGACATTTGGAGATGTCTTCTTGCATTTATTTTCATAGTTAAATGCTTTACTCTATTTTTAGTGTCTCTCTTGGTATGCCTGCTTAGATATGTCTTTGGTTGATTAACACTAACATTTCTATTGGTTTCTTATGCTTCTTATATGTTATACTACCATAGGCTTCTTGTTTAACATACCTCTCCATTTTTGTAGAACATCATTTGGTGAACCCGATGTGAATCCAAGAGCAACCACTTTGAAAACAACTAACTTTTTGAATGTTTTAATTGACACACAGGTCATGCTATTGTGCTTTTGTTCTCGCTTTAGCGCCTTTGCAAGTTGTTACTTTAGTGCTATTGTTCCTACTAATAGTGCTATTGTCCCCCAACTAGCGCTATTGTCCATCTTCTAGCATTATTGACCCTAAAGTAGCGCTATCATTCCTAGTTTTAGTGCTTTTAGCTCGCTGTTTGACAGAGTTAAATCTGTTTGATAGACTTCTTTTAGCGCTATTGTCTCTTTGTTTAGCAATTTTTTCCTTCTTTTGGCGCTATTGTCTATATTTTGGCACTTTCGTGTTAAATAGCGCTTTTGTTTTCACACAAAGTAGTGCTATTGTAATGGAGAGTTGTAAGAAAATTCCTTGTAACCAAAAACAAAAAATTTTAGGCTTGTAGAAGCCCACCAAAACATGCGGATTTTTCTAACTAATTATCTTTTGTGCAGGTTATAACTAACCCCTACAATAGGATTTTTATCAATTTTAGCTTAGGAAGTAAATTTGTTCATATTGCTAACTTTGTCTTTCAAGTTAGGATAAAATAAATTCATTTTCCTTTTGGGTTAAAATCAACTACACTTTCATTTGGAGTTTTAAAAATGACCACATCTTTCATTTGGAGCTCTAAAAAAGAATCACACTTGTTCAAAGTTAAAAAGAATCACAAAAAGAAACACACAAAATTCTTTATTGCAAAGTTAGGAACAAATGTTTTTGGTGCTTAAAATCAACAGGCAAATTTTATTTCTTGCATCAAACTAAAATTCACAATCAACACTTCATTTTGTGCAAGTTCAAAAGAATCTCCAATTTGTCAATGTTGTTCTCAAAGTGATTTTTTTCAAGCAAAACGTGCTCTTAATTTAGTTGACCAGGATTTCAAAGTTCCTAGTTTACAAAACATTTTGCCATTGAAGGATAAAAAGAACACCATGACTGTTGGAGCAACATCTCCAAATAGTTAGATCACATTGCGATGATGAGTTAAAAAGAACAAGTGTCTTTTGTGTTTGGCACGCTTGTGCAAAAGTTTGTCGAGTGGTCCTACTTCTAACACACACTATCCTCTCCCTTGGCTTTCATAGTCCTAGGTGCAAGAGAAAAGTGTTAGTAACACTCAAAGTTTCTATTTTTAAAAGAGGCCTGCCAAGAGACACATCACTCTTGGGAACGACCTCGTGTGGTAAATCCTTCGAACCGCTATAGAAATCAGGTGTGAGCAAAAACTATAGCCTTGGGTATAGTTGTTCCTACAGTGTAACTTGTCGAAAGGACAAATGGGTCCCACCACAAGTTACAAGGCTCTTAAGTGAGTCACTGCAGAATGAACTTATGTCCAAAGATATCGAAAATTATTAAACACCTTTATGTAGTAGCCCACCCGTTCTATTTATTGAGGATATTTGTGAGAAGTTCAGTGCAAGAGCATAGAAGGTTTTGATCCTAAGATACTCACCATACATATTTCCTTGAGTATAAACATAGCTTTTTGAAAGGTTACTTGTAGGCTGATAAAAGTGGTGATTCTCCCATCACAGGGATCATCTATTTGTTATGCTTGTGCAAGACTTAGTATATCACATCCTTACCTACCAAGGCGGGATTCATAAGGTATGTAGTACCAAAGTTGAAGAAATATCAAGATGTGGGCTGAAATTATTGCAACTGGCCCTTTGACCTTAGGGATAAAGAGTGTTTGAAGTGTCTTTGTTTTGTGTCAAGACCAGTGATAAACTGAGCTGACTTCAGGCTTTTTTTGGAAAAACATACTCAAAAGCATTTGGAAGGAAAGGGTCATAAAAGTCCAAGGATTGGGTTGATCTAGACCCACACCTATTTGTGCCTTTTGAGGCAACATTCTTGTGTTTGTGTGCTTGCTTTGTTTTCTTGTCAAAGAAAAATTAAAAATCCAATTCCAAAACAAGTATTCATCCAACACAAAATTTTCAACACATTTTCAAAAATACCAACAAAGATAAAAAACAAAGAGCAACAACAAAAGTATCAAACTATATGACCATTCTTCACATCTTGAGAAAGAAGAATCTTCATCAACATATCAACTTGGAGAAAAGACCATTGAGTTCAAAGGCTTTTATCAAAAGGAGGAAATTCTTCTATCTTAATAGATAAATCTTTGTCTCTCATAGAACCTTCTTATGTCACGTGCGTCTATATCTTCAAGGGAAATCAAATGAGTTTGATCAAGAGTCATTAAACCACATAGTTTTTACTCAATATAGAGCTTTGAGTTATCACAAGAACAAGGGAGGCAAAATCAATCATGTCTTCTTTCCAGACATTTGTATCACATATAACTCAGCTAGGAAAGAACCACCAACCCCTGAACAAGAAGAGGAAGAGTTTGTTCCTTTTGTAACACAAAGTTTCTATTGAAGTTAACATTTCATCCATTATTACATTCACACATTATCAATCCATTCCAACTCTCAAAACATAAAGAGGCTTTTGTCCTAAGTTCTCTTTCAATATTGCTTGAATCAAACACAATACATCACTGTTTAGAGTGTCTCTACATCTAGGATAAACTCATCCTAAGAGGCATTTCTACGCAGGTTAAAACTAATCTATGAGTGAATCCTCTCATTATTAGGTAGTTGAGTCTGTAGCACATCTCAGATCTCTCTAAACCTTATCACATCAAAAATTGTCAATCAAACACAAACAAGCAATTCAAGGAAAAACTTTGGTAACATCTACCTTTAAGTGCTAGAGATCCATATGCAAAACACTCCACAAAACATTAATCTCTCATTTCATCAACAACTCATCATCATTTTCACCGAAATTCAAAAACAACTTATAAACAAAATGGCTCAAACCAGATCTAGATCTAGACAAATGGAAATTGAGGAAGAAGAGGAGGACAATATCAATGAATTCCAAGAAGCCCTTGGAGGAAACCCAAATGATGAAAATCCAAGTACTCCTACTCCTGCGGCAATAGAAAGGGAACAACACAACCCTCTCTTTAATCGGCTTTTTGACAAAATACTCGGAGCAATGCCGATACTCACTTTTTAAGACTTGCTCAAGAGGGAGCCAAACTACCCTCTGATTTTGATATTGCACAACTAAGGCAAGCATCAGAATGCCAAAGTCGTAATGAGGATGAAAGAGGTCGAGATCACATCAGATACAACCTTCATCAAGGTAATCCCCCACCTCCTCCTCCTCCAAATGACATAGACATATTGTGGCAACAAGTTGAGAATCTCGCCCAACAACTTCATAGAGGTGTGAAAACTAATCAGTTTTTACTTATTGATATTTGTCCCTATCCCTTTGATAGGAATCTACATATGCCACCTTTTCCATGAGGATTTGAAACACCTAAGTTTGAAAAGTATCGAGGAAAAGGAGATCCTCGTGATCATGTTAGAGAATTCCATTTCACTTGCCTCGAAGTGGCATACAAGGACACATACCTAATGCAACTTTTTCCCCAAAGTTTGGGAGGAACAACCACATCATGGTTTTCCTGACTACCAAGTGGCATTAGGACATTTGAAGAACTAGTCCAGAAGTTCCTGGCACATTACTCACACAACGTTGAACTTGATATCACCATGGCTGATCTATGTAACACTAAGCAAAAACTAGGAGAGCTATTTTTAGTCTTCCTACAATGATGATGTCAAATGTCTAGCAAATGTTCTCTTCAGTTACCTGAACAAGAACTAGTGGAAATATTTATTTCCAACTTAAACGATGAAATGGAATTTCACCTAGATGTGAAAGACACAGACTCCTTCAATGACATGATTACCAAGGGTTTGAAATGTGAGCGGGATCTCATAAAAAAGGGGCTTATCAAGATATACAATGAGCCAAAGGATGGCCCTCGCCCGCGCTTCAATAGTGATAAGCCTAACTTCTGGAACAAAAACAAAAACATCGTCAATGACAGGGTTGTAGATGTAAGGACTATCAAAAGTGCACAACCTGTAGTCTGATTTGTTGGACAAAATCCCCCACCTAAGAATAACATGGTTGCTCCCCCAAATCAAAGATGCAATGTACCTCAAGAAGAACCAAGACAACGCCACCAAAATTTTAAGCCAAAATGAACATACATTCCCTTAGGGGAACCTATTGAAACAGTGTTACGTCAGTTGGTTTCTCAAAATCTGGTGACTTTACCAAAGACATCAAATTACGAACCTCAAGTCAAACCTTCATGGTGGAGGGATACTGAACATTGCGATTTCCATCAAGGGAATGGGCATAAAACAAGCAATTGTCACAAATTAAAAGATCTTATTCAGGATCTTATTGACCGAGGTGAAATTGAAATTGAAGGACACGACCCAAAATCAACAAACAATGATCATTTCATGTTTAAGAATCCACTTCCATCACAAGATCAAAGGGATCCTTCCACTTTAGGGTGAAACACAGATACCACTGATTATATGCAAGCCATGTATAATTACACTGTGAATCACCTATATGATGCTAGTGAACAAATTGCAACTATTACCATAAAAAATCTCAGCTCCACCTACAATTTTGTTACATGTCATGGCAAGATCACCATAAAATCAGCTCTACAAGGCACCCTATCTATCCCAAAGCAGTATAATGTTGTGGAATAGTTAGATAAGACGCCCGCACTAATATCTATCTTAGAGCTATTGCACCTCTCACCATCTCATAAAACAATCTTGGATCAAGCTCTCCAAGAGGCATCAACACCTGCAAATCTAAATAAAGATCAGTTCCAAGCTATGGTTGGCAGTCTAAGATCATCACCATGTCTCACTTTCTCTGAAAGCGACAATACATCCTTCCAGCAACCTCATAACACCTCACTCCATATTGAAGGGTTTATCAACCAACATAGGATCAAGTGAGTCTTGATCAACAATGGAGCAGGCCTAAAATTTGTACACTACAATTGGTCACAACATTAGGATATGCAATTGAATTAGTGGACCCTCGTAAAAAGATAACAATCAAAGCCTATGATGATGCAGAGCGTTCATCCAAAGGAGCAGTTGTGCTACCGATCTGAGTGGGCCCAGTGGTGAAGCACATCATATGTCAAGTACTGGACCTTCCTTTGTTGTATAATTTGTTGTTAGGAAGACCTTGGATACACACCATGAAAGCCGTTCCATCCACCTACCATCAGTGTATCAAGTTCCCTCATAATGGTGTAGAAATTACAATCCTGGGAGATGCAAATCCCTTTGCATATTGTCACAATATAAATCATCAACTAGATATTACTATTCCCAACAACAGAGAAGCCATCTCATCCACCTCATACGTTAGTCCGGCCTCTCTTTCCAATTCAAACACCACTATACCCAAGCAAGAGAAGCTCAAGATGAAAATAGCAGAGGAAGGCCCTGGGGAGTACAATCTCAGCCAACTCTTTTGTGTTGGACAAATGCCTACTTCTCCTAGAACTCATGGTAAACCTCAAAAGTTACTTCAAGCACCACTGGTCAAGCCAACATGTACTTTGACACCTTTCATCCTTGGCCAGAGTCAAGAAGAAGAGACCAGAGATGAGGACTTGGCAGAATGGATCTATAAAGATCCTATTGCCACGAACATCCCACAAGCTAAGCTTCCCATAGAACAATATGGAAAAGGCCTTCTCATTATGAAAAGAATGGGTTATGATGGTCAAAGTGCTTTGGGACCTTGCAAGAAAGGATGACATGAGCCACTGCAACCAGAATTGGAGCCTAAAGATCACACTGGATTAGACTTTCAAAAGGAGATCCTTCCTAAGCTCATATTCAAAGGAAAACCTAGCAAACCTCTATATCAGCCTATTTCAAATATGAAGAGGTCACCTTTAATTATATCAGCAACACCGCACACCATAGCAACTGCCCCACTAAGGCTAAAAATCCTAGCAATACCATCCACAACACCAATCATCCCACTAATCAAACTAGCAACCCCATCAGCAATAGCAATAACATCAATAGTACCATTAGCAGCAGCAACTATATCAAAATTCCCAGTAGTATCGACAACACTGGCTATTCTAGCAAAAGCAGTAGAGTCAACAACACCGATACTCCCTGTATCAAAATCACTAATCCCCATAATCCTTCCTGCAACACCAATCATTTCGTTTATCCAGGTACATCAGCTGATCACACCTGTAGTTTTCAACTCAAAAGATATCCCAATATAGTATAGCAATTGGATATTGGAAAGTGACTCAGAGACTGACTCACATGAGTGGGAATTTGATTTAGTACATCTCAATACTTCAGATGAGGAGGATGCATCACCCCCTCCACCTCACAAAAAAATCCTCGTTTATGGAGAAATGCAGATTAAAACCTCTTGGGTTCCTGAACAAGAAACATCTTCCACAGATCCTACGTCACATCTTATGTCTGATTCTGGCAGGGAGAGTACCATCAATGACCTTCACCATAATGTCTTGACCCTCACTGATACATCTAACGAACTTAACCTAATCGATGAGGTAATGCCCATTATCCATCCCGAACTCATCGAATGGAACCAACCTAACCCCCCATGCCTTGACCACTTCCAAAACAATGAGGCGATCATTGATTTTTTGGAACTATGGGATAACATACCAAGCGGGGATCACAAAGCTGGATTCACCATAGAACTTAATAGCGCAACATACTTTGGGGTAGATGCCAAACCTTTCAGCTGCCGATGACAAAAGTAAAAAGAAAGAGCGCATCCAATGGTGAAAACTTCTCTGAGGCGGCTGAGGATGAAATGTTTGACATTATCCCCTCTAGTACACAGCAGGAATGATTAATGATCCTTATTGAAGAGACAAAAGAATACAACGTGGGGACTCCTGAAATTCCTCACCACATACATCTAGCATCTCTCTTAACTCTAGAGGAATAGCCTAAGTTTGTCAAATTCTTCCAAAAGCGTTAGATCAATTTTGCATGGTCATATGCAGACATGCCTGGTCTTGATCTTGATTTAGTCATGCATCATCTCACCATAACAAAAGGAGCTAAGCTTGTCAAGCATAAAATTTGCAAGATGCATCCTGAGATTGCGGTACTAGTCAAAGCAGAACTTAAGAAACTCCTGGATGTTGGTTTTATTAGACCAATTGATTATGCAGATTGGATATCCAACATTGTGCCTATCGACAAACCAAATGGGGATATCCATATCTATACTGACTTCAGATATCTAAATAAGGCATGTCCTAAAGATGACTTCCCCCTACCAAACATTGACATGATCGTAGACCTAATAGTAGGACATGCCATGCTTTCTCTCATGGATGGTTTTTCACCATACAACCAGATAAAGATCACACCAGAGGATCAACATAAGACAACCTTGACATGTCCATGGGGAACCTTCACACCACCATTTTTCATGATATGATGCATACCATAATGGAAGATTATGTTGATGACTTACTGGCAAAATCACTCACAAGAGAAGGTCATTTGGACATATTAGAGAAAATCTTTGATAGACTAGAACAATATCATGTTCGACTCAACCCAAAGAAATGTGTCTTTGGAGTAACCTCATGGAAACTTCTAGGATACATTATCTCAAGCAAAGGCATTGAGGTCAACCTAGCAAAGGTCAAAGCAATCATGAACATGCCACCTCCGAAGAATATCAGTCAGCTAAGGACATTACAAGGGCAGCTTCAATCCATCCGAAGATTCATTGCATAGTTGGCAGATAAGTGTCACCCCTTTACACATCTGTTACACAAAAACATTCACTTTCAATAGGATACCAGATGCCAGCAACCATTCCAGATGCTTAAAGACTATCTCATGAATACACCATTGTTGATCCCACCAGATCCGAGTAAGCCTTTATTACTCTATATCTCAGCAACGAATACAACATTAGGAGTGCTATTGGCTCAACGTAATGTAGAAGGGAAAGAGTGTGCTATTTACTACATCTCTCGCACACTGGTCGGCTATGAACTCAATTACATACCTATTGAGCGAGCTTGCCTAGCAGTAATCTTGGCAGCCACTAAACTAAGGCACTACCCGTTAACACATAAAGTACAACGCATTGCTAAGATAGATCCACTAAAGTACTTACTCAGCAAAGCAGCATTGACTGGCCACTTGGCCAAATGGGTGATGATTCTAAGTGAATTTGACATCGAGTATGTGGACCGTAAGGCTATCAAGGGCCAAGTTATTGTAGATCAATTGGTCGATGCAACCCTCATAGGCAATCATCCTCTTATTTCTAATTTTCCAAATGAAGAGATATTCATGATCACAATAGCACCACCATGGAATCTATACTTTGATGGTTCATACACTAGGAATGGATCAAGGGCAGGCATTCTATTTATCATACCCCAAGGTGACAGCATCCCAAAGTCTTACAGGCTCACATTTCCATTTACAAACAACATAGAAGAATATGAGGACTTGATCAAGAGCAACACAAGAAAACCCTGTTAACATTGCACAAGAGCAACAAGAAAACCCTAAAAAATCCTCAAAATGTTGCTCCTGAACAACCACCACCACCCCAAAACCCTCCATGTCCTCCATTAGATCATGTAGATGTCACACAAGAGGATCTCATCAATCGCCTTATACAAAATAGTGTCCAAATTTCTATATTGGTGAATAGGTTGAGGATCTCTAGGCTTGAGCACCACTCAACCCTTGCCAAAACACTAGAAACAATGGCTAATAGTGCAAATGAGGTATCTAGGGAGGTTACGAATTAGGGTTCATGGAGGGATAGATGTCAAACATTTTATGTGGATGGGTTGTCATATGATCAAGTGAAGAAAAAGGGAATAGGTAAAGATGACATATGTGCTCTTTTCACCGATCTTGTTACCAGTAACAACCTTGAACTAAATACAACTCGGTTTCCTATACATTGGTGTGTTCATGATAGGTTGAAAGAAGCTTTTTGGGATAGGTGGTATATGGTCTGGTACCAACCACCTTGTAATAATTGGGAGGTGCCTCTATATTTTTTGAGAAAGTTGTATTATGAGTTTATCCTCGGCTTGAAGCCAAATTACTTTGACATCCGACAATTTCAGGTTAGAGGGAGAGGCTCTGTGCAGGATAGACTTGGGGCCCATAGGGTGGTAGACCCACAACATAGGAGGTGTACAGCTCCTAAACCCATGGGTCATGTCACTGTCCCTATATCCTTGAAGGAGTCTATGGAATTGCAGACTCTTCAGGCAGCTGCATCGTTGACTAATGTCATTGTTTAGCATGGCACACAACTGGTCAGAGCAAAGGATATACCAGCACCTACATCACCTCCTTCATCAGTGACACCTCCTTCATCAGTAGCATCTCCTTCCTCAGCGGCACTTCCTTCATCAACAACACCTCATGCATCATTTGGCACGAGCCAACCCATTCAGCATATGTGCCCCACCTCCCAGGGTGTATGTTCTAGTGTAGACACTAACACAGACGATGATGGTGGGACATCTCATTCATGTACATCTTGCAAGAGTAGATGTCATGCTTCCACTGCAGAGGATGTGGCCCTCACCAATGAACTGCTCAACATGTTGTACCCTCTCTATCAGACATAGGTGCGTTTAATTTTGTTTATGACATGTTATCAATTAAGTGACTAAATCTTATAAAAAGAAATGAATTTTTATTTTTAGAACAATTTAAAGTGACATATAAATAAAATGCATTGCAGGGTGCAACGGGTGGTGGGAGTACACCACATACTATTCAGTCGACTCCATGTCATGAGTAGTTTCGCCACTAGAGGTAAAGATTTGTAAATTTGTTAAAAATATAATAATACATTGGATTCAAAATATATTTTGTTAATTATATGTATCATTACTTGATATTTTGTAGGGCTTATCAGTGGCTGAGATGTCCCAACTTGATGATATCACGCTTTCAACCATTGACTTTGGCCAAGATAGCTATGTGGTACCATTTAGATTTATATATTTTTTACTTAAGTGATATATTAAATGCATGCTCTTTTCCCTTATGTTAATTTTTTTCCATTAGTTTACCCCACCTGCCTCGAGGATGTCTCATGTGAGAAAGCCATCCTCTAGCACTCAAAGGCAGAAAAAGATATCCTCTCAGACACCCAAATGATAGAAGGTAATTCACTGCAATTTAAATTCAATTGTTCAAATGTATTATGATTAAACATGTATATGTAGATATTGATAAATGCACTTAATTTATTTGTTCTATACATAGAAACAAATGGGGTTTATAGAATTAATGAATGCACCTGATGTCAATGAGGTTCAACAGAGGGAAGAGGTGATATCTTCATATTCACTTTGGATTGCATTCTTGCTTGTTCAAAATAACTAAATCCTTTTATGTCTATATCATATGTTATCATTTTTCATACAGGAAATGGTAATAGTTGCATCAAATTTGACTAGGTCTCCTAAGGTTACAGGAGAACTATATGAGGCTTCGGTGTGCATTTTTTCTACATATCTTAAAAATATTTGTTTTATCTAGTTTGTCAACAACTTTGGGTTATTAACTTGTATGATTGTCTTTAAACTATTATAGGCCCCTTCCAAACTTCCAATAGTTATTCTACCATTCCATTTCAGTAGAAGTCCTACACGTATATTATGGGATCCAACACGACCAAGGCAAAAGGTATGTCTGTCTTAGATCAAGTCCATTTCACTAAGTGCACAACAGAGTTGAAACCGCCTAGTTAACTCCTTTTGGATCACTTACCATGGATATAGGAAATGGTAGTAATTGATTCATCTATGACTTTGCCTCCTACGACCACAACACATCCATCTAAGGCTCCGGTATGCTTTAGTTTTTTAGTCTATTCATTTTTAGTTGTTATGTGTTATTTGACATATTTGTCATTAACATGTATTGATGTTGTTTTACCAGTTACAGCCTCCTTCAAGACATCCCATGGATCCTCAGCCTCACCGAATTGCAAAAGATAGAGATGAGGTAATCGACATTTCAACTTCAAACAATTTAGAGTTCAATATTTAGTTATTTTGATGTTATATTGAGAAAATATATCTGATTCGACATTTGAATTGTCCTTGTGCAGCCACCTGTAGATCCACGTACTGCTTTGAAGAGGCTCGATTTTGATGATCCGCCACAATCATAGATACCGATAGAGACATATAGCTATAGTTGTGGTCATTGAAGGACAAATTTTTTATATATTCGACATTTGTATATGTATATATCGACTTTGACAGACATGGCACATGCCACATTTTTGTAACTATTATTGATTTGGCATCTATGCCATTTTTGATATATGTACACGATTATTGTTCATTTTGATATATATGAAACTTGATATTCGATCCAATTTGTTCATTGATATATATGAAACATGATATTCCTGAAACTTAGTTATTTTCTATTGAAATGTGATCAAATTTGTTCATTGTGTATATGTCTTGAAATGTGATCCAATTTGTTCATTACTTGTAACACATATGGCGTATACTTTTAAACTATCTATTGCTCATATTGTGTATACCCAAGTACTAATACCGGTAATGTTGATATTGTGTATTTCGATTCCGTTTTCTTGTTGTGAGATTTTTTCTGTCGCATCAAAAACTGTCAAAAACCGTTAGTGAGAGGTGGAAAAATAGTGCATCTTTGGTTTTGCTTGTTGTGGGAATGAACTGCCAATGCGAGCGCGTCTAGGTGGTTAGGTTTATGCTAGGTTTTCCCTTGTATCTCTCCCCAAGGAATCCGATCGTTACAAGCCACCTCGTAGCGACGTTTTCCCTTGAGCGCTCAAAGTGGAAAAAATGGTCAAACTTTGACATAGCGTAACTCGGAGACCGTGGCACTTATGGATGATCCATTTGAACCTATGGGGTCATTTTGTCATTGCCTAAAAAATTATATCTCAGTTTTGGCCAACTTGATTCCATTTTCTTGTGCTGAGATTTTTTCTATCGCATCAAAAACTGTCAAAAATCATCAGTGAGAGGTGGCAAAATAGTGCATCTTTCGTTCGTCTTGTCGTGGGAATGAACCATCAACGTGAGCACATCTAGGTGGTTGGTTTTACACTAGGTGTGCCCTTTTCTTTCTCCCCAAGATGTATGATCATTAAGAGCCACCTCGTAGTGACACTTTCCCTTGAGCACTCAAAGTGAAAAAAATGATCAAACTTTGACGTCCCATAACTCGGAGACCGTGGCATTTATGGATGATCCATTTGAACCTATGGGGTCGCATTGTCACTTCCTAAAAAATCTTATCTCGGTTTAAGGAAACTCGATTCCATTTTCTTGTGGTGAGATTTTTTTTGTCACATCAAAAACTGTCAAAAACTTTTAGTGAGAGGTGGCAAAATAGTGCATCTTTCATTCTGCTTGTCGTGGGGAAGAACCGTTAGTGCGAGTATGTCCAGGTGGTTAGGTTTATGCTAGGTGTGCCCTTTTCTTTATCCCCAAGACGTCTGATTGTTACGAGCCACCTCGTAGTGACATTTTCCCTTGAGCGCTCGAAGTGGAAAAAATAGTCAAAATTTGATGTCTCATAACTCGGAGACCATGGCACTTATAGATGATCCATTTAAACCTATGGGGTCATGTTATTTCTACCTAAAAAATCCTATCTCGGTTTTGGGGAACTCGATTCCGTTTTCTTATGATGAGGATTTTTCTACTACATGAAAAACCGTCAATGAGAGGTAGCAAAATAGTGCATCTTTCATTCTGCTTTTCATGGGAAGGAACCGTCAGTACGAGTGTGTCCACATGGTCAGGTTTATGCTAGGTGTGCCCTTGTCTCTCTTCCCAAGACATCTGATCGTTACAAGCCACCTCATAGCAACATTTTCCCTTGAGCGCTCAAAGTGGAAAAAACAGTCAAACTTTGATGTCCCGTAACTCGAAGACCGTGGCACTTATGGACAATCCATTTGAACCTATATGGGTCATGTTGTTGCTGCCTAAAAAATATTATCTCAGTTTTAGGCAACTCGATTCCATTTTCTTGTGGTGAGATTTTTTTTGTCGCATCAAAAACTGTCAAAACTGTTAGTGAGAGGTGGCAAAATAGTGCATCTTTCGTTCTTCTTGTTGTGGGGATGAACAATCAGTGCGAGCACATCTAGGCGGTCGATTTTAGGCTAGGTGTGCCCTTGTCTTGCTCCCCAAGATGTCCGATCGTTACGAGCCACCTCGTAGCGACATTTTCCCTTGAGCGCTCAAAGTGGAAAAAATGGTCAAACTTTGACGTCCCATAACTCGGAGACCGTGGCACTTATGGAGAATCCGTTTGAACCTATGGGGTCATTTTATATTTGCATAAAAAATTCTATCTTGGTTTCAGACAACTTGATTTTGTTTTCTTGTGGTGAGATTTTTTTTGTCGCATCAAAAACCGTTAGTGAGAGGTAGCAAAATAGTGCATCTTTCGTTATGCTTGTCATGGGAATGAACCGTCAATGCAAGCATGTCTTGGTGGTTGGGTTTACGCTAGGTGTGCCCTTTTCTCACTCCCCAAGACATCCAATCGTTATAAGCCACCTTGTAGCGACGTCTTCCCTTAAGCGCTCAAAGTGGAAAAAATGGTCAAACTTTGACATCTCGTAACTCGGAGAACATGGCACTTATGGATGATTCGTTTGAACCTATGGGGTCATGTTGTCACTGCCTAAAAAATCCTATCTCAGTTTTGGGCAACTCGATTCTATTTTCTTGTGGTGATATTTTTTCTATCGCATCAAAAACCATCAGTGAGAGGTGGCAAAATAGTGCATCTTTCATTTTGCTTGTCGTGGGAACGAACCGTCAGTGCGAGCGCGTCCAAGTGGTTGGTTTTATTCTAGGTGTGCCCTTTTATTTCTCCCCAAGATGTTTGATCGTTACGAGCCACCTCATAGCGACGGTTTCCCTTGAGCACTCAAAGTGGAAAAACAGTCAAAATTTGACATCTCGTAACTCGGAGACCATGACACTTATGGATGATCTGTTTGAACCTATGGGTTTGGGTAAGAACTCTTTTCACACATGCTCCCATGCCATCATGCTCTCCCTTTCCATATACTGTCTCAATGAAATTCCAAAAATGTTGCACACCACTTGTCACATGCATCCTAGTCAACAAGTAGAACATCCTTACATTCTTGAATTGTGCAGTGCAATTGTCCGACCATATTTAGTGTTGGTTGTATCTTATATCTCTTTTCCTTAAAATATCATAGAAGACTGTAAAGAATCCTTGCACAAACCCTGAGGAATGAGTATGATCATCGCTGATATAGAAGTGATATTCTCTTATAACCTTTTTGTCCCCCTCGGTGCTATCATGTGCATGCCTGAATATTATGTGTACAAAAAATGTAACTTGTGTAGAGTGGTAATACATAGATTGTACTTCATTTTGCGACTTTAGTGTATAATTCTCAGCAAAATCAACGATAGAGACAATAGTGTCGAGGGGGAAAGTGTCCTTACACAACTTGAATTTCTCATCTAACCACCTAGCTCTATGTGTGTGACCTATGTACTCATATACTAGTTTCTCTTGAAACATCTTCATAAAATCAGCTAAGCATATATCCCTTTTCACTAACTCACACCTCTTTAATTCTTTTTCATCTTTAACACCATATGTGACTGACTTATATTTTCCAATAGAAACTAGTTCCTTACCAATTTCATGTGTGCTATCCAGATGTAGGCATCTATGAAACTGTTGCAAACTGCCACATTAGGACAAAAACCTCTCAAACACATCATCTTATAGTAAATGCACCCGTCATCTTGTCTACATAGTACAGTTGAAATAAATTCTCTCAGTGACTTAGGAGGTGCTTGTAGACCACATTCCTGCAAAACATGTTAGTGTTGCAAAGTACAATAAATATAGTGATAAATATCATAATGCATGGAAAATTCAACATGGACCCTACAACAACATGTAGTACGTGCATGATTAATCTTAACATAAAAAGGTTTTGTCATCTCAAAAAATCTTTGACTAATTTTAATCTGAGGAAAGCTTTGAAGAAACCTTTCATAAAATTGTGTTTGAGTTGTATCTAAATAGTGTTTTGGATGTAGCTCACGATTACTAATTCCAATTTTCCTTCTAACAACATCTCTTTGGTTGGGTGCAACCCTTGTGTTGTGATGCCAATATTTCTCAATTAACGTTCTTAGTGCATCAACAACAACCTTGTCCTTGAGTGGGAGTCTACCAGAGAATGCCCAAAGAGAATTATTGTTAGGATCCTCGATTTTGTTCCGCCTCTCTAAGGCATACTGTAATGTGGTTCTACTTATCCTTAATGACTTGCTTGTTTTGCTTATTAAACAAGATTTTTTCATTTCCTTTCCCATTATGGTTGATGTGAGGACGCAACGAGTAACATTAGCATCTTTAGTACCTGATTTCAAACCAATGGCTTGGTATGCATCAAAAAGATTTCTCACAATGGTTCTTTCACTATTATTTTCGGATGTTCTTAACCCCAAAATTTTCATTGTCTCTCTAAATTTCAGATTTTTAATCATTTCAACAACTAATTGGCATCTTCCACTTTGATTTAAGTTTTCAAAATGGTTATTCCAAATTCTTCTAACTGTTCTTCTACAAGTTCTTTCAGAAATTTTATCATGCATTGGCTTCACAATATTTTCATCAATATCTATTAGGAACTTTGGTTTTCTACGAATTATTCTAAGAGGTGTTAAGATTGGTGCATGCTCTTCGTTTTCATTAGGTGCATTATGTGCATTGATCACATCAAATTCAAATGGTATATCTTCTTCAATTTCATTAACATGTGCATTCACCGAATCATTTTCAAATGGTGTATGTTTATTACATTCATTAGGTGCATTCATCATATGTATTTGAATTGGTGTATGTTGATCATTTTGATTTGGTGCATTAATCATATCAATTTCAATTGTTGAATGTTCATCACTTTCATTAGGTGCATTAGATGACGTACCTTCACATAATCTCTTCATACACTCTCTTTGTTCATTTGTTCCTCTCTTATTCTTTCCCATTGTCCTACACATAACATCATGATGACAATCCACAATCAAATAGCAAAAAAACAACAAATGATCATCATTTTGTTATAATCTAAAGTAACAATAATAAAATAACTTAAAAAAAAAACCAATATACAAGATAAATAAATCATGATCAAAGCAAAAAAAACAACAAATGATCATGATTTTGTTATTATCTAAAGTAACAATTATAAAA